>NC_136427.1:15042500-15642500 GCF_052849685.1 Lactuca virosa | reverse complement strand
ATTGGACCTGGTACATTGAGGGTAAAAGCACCCAATGGAAGCAGAAGAAGACATCATTGGTTTTGACCAAAAGTAGGAACATTCTGAATTTCATGAATAGTGAGATAATGTGCAGAAGGATAGAAAGTGTGTCTTGGAGTGTAAAACTGAGAAAGAAGCATTGAGACTTTCCATAGAAACCACTAGAGAAAGCACAACATCATGCCATTTCTACCAACTGTATATTTTGTTTCCTTTGTATTTCTTATGTTGATACCATTGATCCAAACAAGTAATTGACAAAATTACCTCTGTTGCTGTTGTAACCCATGTTTCTTCCATTTTCCCCTATACACTTATAACGACCAGACCATTCAATCTTTGCATCAGTTGTGAAAAGTAAAGGCCAACAAGTTCAGCCTTTATTCGACACCCACTGGACAATAATGTCCTTTGGTTGGTACCTGATACTATGACGTCCGTCAAAACTCAGGTTAGGACTCATCTAGAACCTTTTCATTTCCATGCGTGCACATAACTTGGTTTTAGATGCAACAAGTTGAGCTAGATCGCGACTTAATAGATCCCTCAGAACAAGTAGTGTAACTTACCTTGTACTAAGCAGTCACATTGATATGTGAATACTCCAACCAGGTTGTAAAGTGCCAAAGTTCAATCTTAAAATTAAACACAAAAACCATGTTTGGAAGATCACGACTCTAGGGTAAGTTAAATACCCTAATTTCTTAATCGGGACATATGATGTGCTTAACTAGTTTGATAACTTATCAAACTCAATTTAATTAAATCATAATTTTATTTAATTACAAGTTGGAAATAATATGCACATATCATAATTTAAATTATGGGCAAAAATATAATCCACAGATTGTCTAATCCTACATTCATATATGAACTTTTGTGTCATTTATATGAAATATAAAATTTGATTTTATAAAAATCAAACCATATGTTATCATTTCTATAATTTAATTCAAGAGAATACAAGTTTATAACTTATTTCTAAAAACAAAAATACTTGAATAAAAATCAAGAAATAAATTCTTGGAAGTTTATAAAACTTCATAGAATATTTATAAAACTAAAGATCATTTTTATAAAAATGGTTAAGATGAAACATTATTAAATAATTTCAACTTTAAAGAGCCTCACAAAGTCTCTCTTCACCCCAAAAATTCGGCCATACACATCCCTCACTCATACACACACACACACTCTCTCTCTCTCACTCTCTCTCTCTCACTCATTATACCATGCTTCCACTACAAGAAAAACGCGATTTTGCTACGGAAGGAATCCGTTGCGAAAAGCTGAAATTCCGTTGCAAAATACGAATAGCGACGGAATTTGCAACGACCAATTTTCGTCCCTAAAAACGCCGTAGAGAGGGTTTGCAACGGAAACGATAATTCCGTCACAAATGTGACAACGGAATGAAATCTGTGGTAGGTGGTATTCCATCGTGTATTCCGTAGTAGGATTCCATCACCCAATCCGTGGTGGTTATTCCATCACAAATGCCGTGGTGGTGATTCCCTAGAAAATTCCGTGGTGGTGATTCCCTAGCAAATTCCGTGGTGATGAATCCCTAGCAAATTGCGTGGTGGTCATTCCCTAGTAAATTCCGTGGCGGTGATTCCGTAGCAAATTCCGTCGTGCTGAATCCCTAGCAAATTCCGTTTGATGACTTCCTAGCAAATTCCGTGGTCGTGAATCCCTAACAATTTTCGTGGTGTATATTATATACCAGATTCCATATGGACCGATGGATAATTGATTTATAAATTATTTCCAAATTATTTTGTAGTAATATATGAAAAACAAAAAAAAATCAAAAGATTATATCATAAAATAATACAATAATTATTTATTACATGGAAAAAGAAAAGTTGCTAATCTAAAATAAATACTCTACAATAAACATATATCAACACTTTATGACCTACTAGTTTTGTTGTTTTGTAAAGATATTAATAAGAACCATTGCCGTTTGAAGTTGTTTTTCAAGATGCCCGGCCCTTGTTTTGTTTTCTTCTTGTTGGGCGTTCATCATTTCTTTAAGCTCTTCGTTTTGTTGTTTTTGTTTAGCAACAAGGTCCCTCATTTCTTCTATTTCATCATTTTTTTCCGGAATGTAAGATACATCTGTTTTACCGTTCCTATTGGGAACCGCCATTGCAAAAGAGCCTAATCCATAAAGTCTTTTTTTTGTCATGACCACCAACAACATCATAAAATAGCTTGTCCTCCTCAAATTCAACAGCTTCAGCTTCCAACTCTTCCCATTTTTCTGTATAGGCCGCCTACAACATAAAAATAATATAAGTTAAAAGATATAAAATTTATGAATGATATTATGAACTAGCTACAATATAAAAGTTTAACACTGAAATGAATATTACATGAATTTGTCTATCTTTTTCATTTGTGAAAGTGACTCCATCATGCTTCTTCGTGTGTATATATAGGAACAATTCACTATGGGGTGGATCACATCCTAATTTCCTCTTCTGCATAAATACCATATAAAATGTCAAATATACAGATAAACATTATAAACATTGATACAGTGTACCATTAAAAAAATTACCAAATCAGAAGCTATCTTCAAATGACATGCAGATCCAGCGTTATGTGTAGGTTTTGCTACTCCATCAGCCACACCGTTACGCTTATTTTTCTTGTTCTGCTCAGATTTTAGCTTGTATTCATCTGTATTCCATTTTAATTTCCAGGAGTTCCAAAATTCCTGTGGAATATGAGCTGGTTTAAAGCCATGTTTGTTTCTTTTTGGGCTCCGCATGTTGAAGAGATATTGACCATAACTTTGTGCCGCTTTCCTTGCCCAAGCTTGCCTCACCAGCGAGTCTATTGTTTCATCCCAACAATATTTTTTCTACACATTAACAATATAAACATAAGTTTTAGTGTAAATGTTTACCAAACAACAATTTATCACATATAGTTAATTACCTGAAACTCCTCCCAATATAATTCGCACATTTATTTGCTTACTTTTCCCCAAGCGTACCCTTGTGGATCTACTCTTTGTAAAAAGGACCGACTAATAAAGTGTGCACAAGGGCCTGGTGGCATTAGCTTGCAAGTAATCATGTGATGTGTTAAGTTATGAATTGATATGTACGTGTAAACCGAAAGGTTATACATAGAAAAAGTTGTAATTAAGATTTGATTGGTAACTCACGTTTTTTTTGCAAACATGAACATTTAAACGTCCATCTGGTCCACAATCTTCAGAGGAATTGTTTTCACCTTCTACACTTTCCACTACAGATCCATTCATGGTTGGTTGTGTTGGTGATGGGGTAGATTCTGGGATAAGTGTTGTTGATGGGGTATATTCTGGGGTAGGTGTTGGGGATAGATGTATATGTTGAGGATGTGGTAGTTCCTTTACTTAAGGAGGGTGTGGTAGTTACTGTAGTTATGGAGGATGATAGTGTAGATGCAGGTTTTGAGGTTGTGATAGTAGATATAGGTGTTGATGATGTGGTAGTGGGTGTCGGTGTTGAGGATGGTTTAGATGATGTAGGTGCTGAAGTTTTGGTTATTGATGTAAGTGTTGAGGATTGTATTGTTCCAGTTTCTGAAGTATTAGATGTATTTTCTAAGGACAGTGTGGATGTTGTAAGTGATGCCGAGGAAGTGGTAGTCATGGTTGATGTTAATGATATAGGTTTAGGGGGTTTGTTGGTAGATGTTATAGGTGCTTTGAATATGGTTATTGGTATTGGGAAGTCGATTTCTTCATCTTGTAATTGTCTGTTTATGAATTTTACAGTTGAAATCCTGTTGCATTTCATAACCTGTGGTGCACTGAATTTAGTTGACTTCACACCGGATGCTCCTTTTGCTTTCGAGTTCGACATCTTTCTTGCTTAAAAATTAACAAAAAATTGTAGTCAATACCAATGTATTCAAGATGATAAACTACTGATGGGAAGAGAGAAACAAACAATAAAAATAAATTATATATGAAGGCATTACTACGCATGCAAACTATTGAATACAATCAAAACCAATTTACTTGTAATTTAAGATGATAATATAGATGAAGATGATCAGAGAACAAGAAACGATCATCACGATAACATTAAATTAAATAAAAATAAATTTTAGATGAGTGACAACCTATATCGCCAAAGTCAGTGCAAAAACGTATAATGAACAAAGATTTCGATCAATTAGCCGCCGGAGATGATGATTACAGAAAATGTAAACCCTATTTCTAATCAGTAAACTTACCCTAATATACAGCCTAAACGTGTGTAGGTTGGAGGGAAAGGAATTGCGAAATATTTTGAAGCTTTGCTAATGAAAAATTCGAACTATGCTAATTACCGCTAAATATTTAGTAATTCAAATTTATTAAAGTAGTTCCAGATTGATAGATATGGTATATACATCTAGCTAACGTCAAGAAAGAACATAGACTACCGAGGTGTTCATAGTATAATTTTAATTTAAAATTATAAACTAGGATTAAACATTAATAAACTATACATCTTTATGCTTTTATGTTTAAACCAAAATTTATATATAAAAGACGTACAGATCATGTCAATATATATGGTAGTTGCTTATGGTGTCATGGTATCACCCTTGGATGACATATGTGTCATTGGTCAACATGGTAGTTGCTTATGGTGTCCATTGATGACATACAGGTCATTGGTCAACATGGTAGTTGCTTATGGTGTGATGGTATCACCCATGGATGACATATGGGTCATTGGTCAACATGGTAGTTGGTTATGCTGTCCATGGATGACATACGGGTCACTGGTCAACATGGTAGTTGCTTATGGTGTCCATGGATGACATATGGGTCATTGGTCAACATGGTAGTTGCTTATGGTGTCCATGGATGACATATGGGTCATTGGTCAACATGGTAGTTGCTTATGGTGTCCATGGATGACATACGAGTCATTGGTCAACATGATAGTTGCTTATGGTGTCCATGGATGACATATGGGTCATTGGTCAACATGGTAGTTGCTTATGGTGTCCATGGATGACATACGGGTCATTGGACAACATGGTAGTTGCTTATGGTGTGATGGTATCACCCATGGATGTCCATGGATGACATACGGGTCATTGGTCAACATGGTAGTTGCTTATGGTGTCCATGGATGACATACGCGTCATTGGTCAACATGGTAGTTGCTTATGGTGTCCATGGATGACATATGGGTCATTGGTCAACATGGTAGTTGCTTATGGTGTCCATGGATGACGTACGAGTCATTGGTCAACATGGTAGTTGCTTATGGTGTCCATGGATGACATATGGGTCATTGGTCAACATGGTAGTTGCTTATGGTGTCCATGGATGACATACGGGTCATTGGTCAACATGGTAGTTGCTTATGGTGTGATGGTATTGTAACACCCGTGTTTCTAGGCTAGGCATTAATATTGACGTAATAGTCTAGGTTAACCTTTGTAACTCATTTTGAAGAAATGAAAAGGAATTATGTGAATATTATGTGAATTATGTGTTTTATGCTTAATTACTAGAATTTAATTAATTAAGAATAAAAATGAGCGTCGAAAATAAATATTGGATAAAGCCGATATCTATTAAGAAAGTTGTAGTGGTCGTGACAAGGATTCTGGGTATGTAACGAATACCAAAATCCGAGTTATAACGAAGAAGTTATGACCTGTCGAAGTTTCGCGACAAAACCGGCACGGTGCCGAATGACGTAAAAAGTGAGTTTTTGATAAACTACTTTTTAGCCTTAGTGATCTAAATGAAAGTCGTAGTGTTCGTTAAACCGAGAGTATGCATAAAAAGAACGCCCAAGTCTTACTTCGTATGAGGAAGTTATGATTTTTCTAAGTTTCAGCTTAGCAGTAGACAGCTAAAAACTCGAATTTTAGATCGAGTGATTTTTAGCCGACACAACCTAAACGAGAATCGAAGGTAGTGGACCCCGAGCATAGTCGGATGATGATGAAAGCTTTTTGGATTATAGGCCAGTAGTTGTAAATAACTGTTGTAAGACTTATAATGTATTGTTTATGCTTTTGATCTGTATCGGAACATGACATCCCGAGGTTTTGATATAAAATGAAAATATATATTTCTTAAAGAAAGGTTTTGATAAACTTTTATCATGTTTTGTTTTGGGGACCAATTCCGCAACATCTTTTAAAAGGACTTCTCTGATTTCATTTTAAAAGCATAAATTAAATCGGTCTTTTCTGGCCGAGAAATTAGGGGATGTCACAGTTGGTATCAGAGCATTAGTTTAAGCGAACTAGGAATTTGTAGGATTTCTATACTTAAACTTAGAATGCTAAGTGATGATTGTGAGATGAGTGTCTACCATATTTTAGACACGAGCACTAGTCTATTTTAGAAAAGATGCCTAAAATGCTTTTATGTGCTAAATGCTATATGTTTGCCATATATGCCATTATTTGTTCGGATCTATGGCCTGTTGCCGACCGGATCTGGAAACCTTATGTGTGTAGGATTCTAAACGTATGACTATGATATTAGAACTAACATATAAACGTTTCAGAGTAATAACGAAGATTTAACGTCTATCAAAAATAAAGATCTAAATTCACCTACGATTGGTGTATAGATCGAAATGGCGAGTACTCAAAGTGGATTCGGAAACGATAATCCGCAACCTGAGCCAATCACGATGGCTGGGGTGCAGGCAATGGTGCGTATGATGTTGGATCAACAGATGGAAGATACAAAACGTTTACTTCAACAAAGTAAGGACGAACTTACTATGCCAGTACGTCAGGCATCTGTTCTTGAGGCAACTATCTAGGTTGCTAAGTCTATTGAAGAAATGATCAATGACAGGACCACCAACAAGGTTGAAGTTGGCAAGAAGAGGAAATTTGAGGAGTCTTCAAGGTCCAACAAGAGCAACATCTTCTCAAAGTTTGGCAAAAGAGGAGGTAAAGGAAAATGGTGCGGGAAGTGCAAAAATAAACACTCTGGGAATTATGGCAGGAAGGTGAATTGCTTCAAGTGTGGAGAAATTGGGCATTACACCGATGAGTGTACGATTCCCAAGGGGGTGTGTTACGGATGTAAGGAAGAAGGCCATATTTCTAAGGACTGTCCGAAGAAAAATGAAGTAACAAGGCTAAGCACACCGCCAACGCCAAGGGAATTTCATAATATCCTTGACGAAGCAAATATCAATGCTAGGAATTAGAAGTAAAGACTTGATACCCGAAGATCAAGTTATGAAGTAGTAATATGAATAGTAACAAGTGGTTTAGCCTATTAGAGGCATAGTATAGGGTAAACTTGAACCTCTGTGTAATCGTTTCAAGGAAATAATATAAACCCTGGTTTTGTCATCTGATGAATTGAATGACTATGTGAAATTCTTGTATGGTGACTTGGAGAACTGCGAGACAATACTTGGGATGAGTATGAGTAGGTGTGAATGGTAGTAGAGGCCTATACTACTGGAAGCACAAGACTCGTACTTGGATTAGGGAAAGTCACAAGGTTACCAAGGAGCTAGTAATTGATTCCGTCTTGTTCTAGTCTGTCGTTACCATCGTTTCGGTAATGACTAAGAAGATGATTGTTATTCCGACCTTAGAGGTAATATCAAATCAAGTCCGACTAAGATGAGTATGTCACGTGGTTCAGAGAACCAAGTTCGATGTAGCATTTGACTTAAGCCAGAAGATTGAAGTGAAAGATGATCAAAGCGATCAATAGAAGTATCGCGCTCGTTGTTAAAGAAGTTGGTAGTTAAATATGATACATGTTGAACTGTGATTGTATCACATTAGAACATGAAGGAAGGTATAGTCTGTTCCGGAATTTGTCTCTAAGAGACCTGAGTCTAAGCAGTGCATTATACGATGAGAGATCATTAGAACATGACCCATCGGTCTGTTACAATAAATGAAGGAAAGTACTTATTCTAAGAAGAAGAAGGAGTCCTCAATAAGGATTTATTTTGTAACTCGAAGGTTACAATTGAAAGTCCTACGGAGATCTGAAGCTTTTTAGGATTAGCTGGATATTAACGAAGGTTTATCCAAGGCTTTTCTTCGATCGCTACTCCATTAACAGCTTTGACCCACAAAGGAGCTATTTATACTTGGAATGAGAAGCATAAGGAAGCTTTTGAGAAGTTAAAGAAGAAGTTGTGTGAAGCACCAATTCTTTCTTTACCTGAAGGAGTTGATGACTTTGCAGTTTATAGTGATGCATCTGGAGTTGGGTTAGGTTGTGTTCTGAACCAAAGGGATAAAGTGATAGCGTATGCATCAAGGCAATTGAAAGAGCATGAAAAGAACTACCCCACTCATGATATGGAGTTGGAAGCGGTAGTATTCGCCTTAAAGATATGGAGGCACTATCTTTATGGTACTAAATGCAAACTTTTCACTGATCATAAGAGTCTTCAATATCTCTTTAATCAGAAGGAATTGAACATGAGGCAACGACGCTGGCTAGAGTTACTCAAGGACTACGACTGTGAGATACTTTACCACCCTGGTAAAGCAAATGTTGTTGCTGATGCTCTCAGTCGGAAGGTAAACCTTGAAAAGAAAAGGCCAAGAACGTTGAGAATTGAAGTTGTCTCTACAATTGTGGAAAGTATAAAGAAAGCTCAAGAGGAAGCTTTAGAGAAAAATGACCGAAAGGAAGAACGTTTGGGCAAAACGTTAGTGTTTGATACAAACGGTCAAGGACTGAAGGTATTCAAAGATAGGATTTGGGTACCTAAGACGGGAGGAATAAGAGATCTTCTGATGGAAGAAGCTCACAAGACCATGTACTCGATTCATCCCGGTAGCACAAAAATGTATAGGGATCTAAAACCCTACTACTGGTGGCCGACGATGAAGCTCGATGTTGCTAAGTATGTGGCCGAGTGTGTAACATGTGCTAGGGTTAAGGCACAACATCAGAAACCGTATGAGAGTTTAGAACCTTTACCTGTACCCATGGGTAAATAGGAAGACATCACCATGGATTTTGTGACTAAACTGCCGAGAACAAGGAACGGTCACGACATGATTTGGGTGGTCGTTGATCGCTTCACTAAGAGTGCGCATTTCATAGCAGCCAACGAGAAATGGTCTATGAATAAACTTGCGAATTCTTACGTGAAGGAAATTGTGAGGCTTCATGGTGTTCCGTTAACGATTGTATCAGATCATGACAGCCGTTTTACCTCAAGGTTTTGGAGGAGTCTACAAGAGGAATTGGGTACCAAGTTGTGTTTGAGTACAGCTTACCATCCGCAAACCGATGGTCAGAGCGAACGAACAATTCAAATGTTGGAGGATATGCTGAGAGCATGTACCCTGGAATTCCAAGGTAACCGGGATGAACACTTACCTCTGGTAGAATTTTCCTATAATAATAGTTTCCACTCGAGCATCAAGATGGCACCTTATCACGCTTTGTATGGAGAAAAGTGTCGAACGCCGTCATGTTGGCTGGAAGCTGGGGAAAAGTAGTTTATGGGACCTGAAATAGTCCATCAGATTGCTGAAAGGTTGAAAGTGATTAGGGAAAGGATGTTAGCAGCTCAAGATCGACAAAAGAGCTATGTTGACAAGAAAAGACAACCGATATCATTCGAATTTGTAGATTCGGTTTTACTTAAAGTCTCACCGTGGATTGGACTTATAAGATTTGGTAAGAGGGGAAAATTGAGTCCAAGGTTTATTGGACCATTTAAAGTTCTTCAGAGGATTGGGAATCAAGCTTACAAGCTAGAATTACCAGAAGAACTAGAGGGTATTCATAATACCTTTCATGTGTGTTATTTGAGAAAGTTCACGGGATATGTGCCCTACATAATTCCAATTTCTGAATTAAGGTTGGATGAAAACAAGAGGTTAATTGAAGAACCAGAGGCAATCATTGACCGTAAGACTAAGAAGTTGCGACGCAAAATGGTTGATTTAGTGCTTGTGCGTTGGAAACATACGAATGGGCCAAATCTCACATGGGAAACGGAGAGTGACATGATGAGTCGCTACCTGCATTTGTTTGCTGATGTGTGATTCCGGGGACGGAATCATCCTAAGGGGGAGAGAATTGTAACGCCCGTGTTTCTAGGCTAGGCATTAATATTGACGTAATAGTCTAGATTAACATTTGTAACTCATTTTGAAGAAATGAAAATGAATTATGTGAATATTATGTGAATTATGTGTTTTATGCTTAATTACTAGAATTTAATTAATTAAGAATAAAAATGAGCGTCGAAAATAAATATTAGATAAAGCCGATATCTATTAAGAAAGTTGTAGTGGTCGTGACAAGGATTCCGGGTATATAAAGAATACCGAAATCCGAGTTATAACGAAGAAGTTATGACCTGTCGAAGTTTCGCGACAAAACCGATACGGTGCCGAATGACGTAAAAAGTGAGTTTTTGATAAACTACTTTTTAGCCTTAGTGATGTAAATGAAAGTCGTAGTGTTCGTTAAACCGAGAGTATGCATAAAAAGAACGCCCAAATCTGACTTCGTATGAGGAAGTTATGATTTTTCTAAGTTTCAGCTTAGCAGTAGACAGCTAAAAACTCGAATTTTAGATCGAGTGATTTTTAGCCGACACAACCTAAACGAGAATCGAAGGTCTCATCAATAGTAGTACAACGGTAAAAAGACAGACGAAAACGGACGTCGGATGAAGAAGTTATGAATTTTTAACAGATTTCCGGTCCCAGTCTGTTAAAAATAATAATATTAAAATTAAATTCAAAATTAGCCGACGAAGTCTAAAAGAAAGTTGTAGAGCATAATTTTACCTACGCGTGCATATAAAGAACGTCAAAAATGGAGCCCGTATGCGAAAGTTATGGATTTTAGCAGTTCTGACACAAAAATCGAGAAAAAAATGCTAAAACCGAGGAATTTCGCATGGCTGGTGTTCGGCCACGTCACCCTCGCCCGCAGCATTCCGTGTGTCCGATCTGATGAGTCATCCGAGCAGCTGGCAGACACGTGTCCGAATCCGGAGAGCCGTCCGAAGCCGCCTCGCCTCCGTCCGACGTGTGCCCAGGTGACTCCTCGCATTTGAAGCCGCCTCACCTCGCACCGACGCGTGTCACACCAGGTGTCCGAGCCTCGCACGTGCGCGCCACCTGCCCCTCGGATCTGCTGACATCTGTTCGCTTCTCAGCCCTCAGATCCGAAGCCTCGCCCCTATAAATAGAAGGGTGCGAGACCTCCCGGGTATATTTTGGAAAAGTGTCATTTTACACCCCTAAACCCATATTTCTTCCATTCCAACTTCCCCCAAAGCCCCGGTATCATCCCAAACACCCGAAACACGTCCCGAAGTGCCCGAGAAGCCCGAGAAATTTATCTTTTCGGTTTGAAGCTCCACCCTTGCAGAGCCCGGTTTCTCAATAAAACTCCCGGTTTTATTAGAAACGATTGTTTTAGGAAACGAAGTGCTGCCCGATTATCATTAAATCAAGTGAGTGTATAGTCACTTTCATCTTACACATAGATATGAAGTATTTTATATAAAATACGTGCTATGTGAATATATATTGTTTGTTTATTTGAGATGGATGTTGAAGGAATGATTTATACAGGTTTTTAAATAATTTAAACTGTATATGTATTTTTTTTATCTACAAAAATGTTGGGTAAAACATGGGTAGATGAAATAGTTGGTATGTGATGAAAGATGAGTTGGATAAATGAGATGGTCGGTGATATAGATCATGAGATAGGGGTGAGTGATGAAATATGAGAGAAGCACTTACCCAAACGTTGGCCCCCGTCATTCAACAGAGTATGGATGACAACCATGGACTATTCTAGATGATCTGTGGAACACTAGCATGCTCGCAACCTGTAAGTGTGTGAACTATATGTTCATCAGTTGTACTCTAAAAACCCATTGACATGTATTGCAGGGGGGATTCCCATGAATAATACTGTCAATAAATAAGAGCTATGGACTTAGCACATGTTGTATAAACCCTGGCAGCTATGGAATTAGTGCCTGTTGTATAAACCCTGGCGACGATATGACTTCGTGCCTATTCCTTAGGATGAATCCTTAGGAATGAGTGATAGTTGATTCTTAGGGTAAATCCTTAAGAAATAAATAAGATAATGGGGTTGGGGTAATTTGGTTGATTGTTTGATGTTTAAGCATAATAAATTTATTTAGTGTGGGTTGAAAACCCTATATGCTCACTAGGCTCTCAAGCCTGACCCACTCAGCTTTTTATATTACAGGTAGTGGACCCCGAGCATAGTCGGATGATGATGAGAGATTTTTGGATTATAGGCCAGTAGTTGTAAATAACTGTTGTAAGGCTTATAATGTATTGTTTATGCTTTTGATCTGTATCGGAACATGACATCCCGAGGTTTTGATATAAAATGAAAATATATATTTCTTAAAGAAAGGTTTTGATAAACTTTTATCATGTTTTGTTTTAGGGACCAATTCCGCAACATCTTTTAAAAAGATTTCTCTGATTTTATTTTAAAAGCATAAATTAAATCGGTTTTTTCTGGCCGAGAAATTAGGGGATGTCACAGGTATCACCCATGGATGACATATGGGTCATTGGTCAACATGGTAGTTGCTTATGGTGTCCATGGATGACATACGGGTCATTGGTCAACATGCATGGTAGTTGCTTATGGTGTCCATGGATGACATATGGGTCATTGGTCAACATAGTAGTTGCTGATGGTGTAATGGTATCACTGATGGATGGCATATGGGTCGTTGGTCAACATGGTAGTTGCTTATGGTGTGCTGGTATCACCCATGGATGACATATGGGTCATTGGTCAACACGGTAGTTGCTTATGGTGTCCATGTGTAACATACACGTTTAGTTATCGTGTTTTGTTTCAAAATGAATATTATTAAATAATATATGATTTTGAGTATTGAGTTCTAACAAGATAGTTTTATGAGAATTGAAGTAAAACTATGTTTAGAATCATTCGAGAAGTATTGGAAGTCTTATGAGATTCCAATCAAAAGTCAATTATCGAAATTAACGAAAATATAAAGTTGGAAATAAGTAAGCATAATGTTATTGAAAGTTGTAGATTATCTCGTTAGAAACATTTAGGCGAAAACCTCATCGAAATCCGAGTTATAACGAAGAAGTTATGACTCCTTAAAGATTCGAGACAGAACCGGCACAACGTCGACTGACGTAAAAAGTGAGTTTTCAATAAACTATTTTTTTAGCTTTAGTGATCTAAATGAAAGTAGTAGTATTCGTTAAACCGAGAATTTTCGTAAAAAGAACGTCCAAATCTGACTTCGTATGAGGAAGTTATGATTTTTCCAAGAATCGGCATAACAGTACACAACCCGAAACTCGAAATAAAGATCGAGTGATGTTTTATCCGACACAACCTAAACTAGAATCGAAGATCTCGTCAATATTAGTACAACGGTAAAAAGACAGACGAAAACGGACGTCGGATGAAGAAGTTATGAAATCTTAACGGACATTTCCTGTTCTGGCCCGTTAAAAATATAACATTAAAAATAACTTCAAAATTAGCCGATAGATTCTAAACGAAAGTTGTAGAGTATAATCTCACCTACGTGTGGATATAAAGAACGTCAAAAACGGAGCCCGTATGCAAAAGATATGAATTTTTGAAGATTTAAATAAAAATTCGAGACTTATCCGAAGCTGTACGCCCAATGTACTCGGACTAGGTCAGAAGTTGGCTACGTCGCCTCTTTCTTCGGACGAAGGACACCTATCACCCGTTGATGACACGTTCGAGACCCAAGAACCGAGTAGGTGCCACGCCTCGTACACCCAACGTACTCCGAGGCTTCGGCCACCTATAAAAGGGGTGCGAGATCTCCGACTTTAGTTTACATTTTTAACTTCTCTTTCACTCTTTATTCACTTTCTAGCCTATCCTAACCACCCCGAAGCCTATGAATCATCCCCGACATCCGAAGCAAGTCCCGACGCACCAAAGACCCGAGAAAATAATCTTTTCAAGTTGAAACTCTGCCCGCGCAAGGCCTGGTTTTCAACTAAAATCCCCGGTTTCAAAGAAAGTCGTTTTTAGAGGCGAAGTGCTGCCCAAATTATCATTTTATCAATCAGTTATTTTACGATGAGTTCAATATAGGGACAATTATATGTTATGTGTTATATGTGCAATGTGCTTTCCCGTGTTATTATGATAATGAGCTATACCTTTGACCACGAAGTGAATGACTAAGCATCACTTGGGTACTGGTATGTAGCCTTTGACCATGAAGTGAATGACTAAGCATCACTTGGGTACTGGTATGTAGCCTTTGACCATGAAGTGAATGACTAAGCATCACTTTGGCATTGGCAGAAGGCTAAGCAAGGCTGAAAGCTTGTAAATTGCTAGCCAAATGATAATCCGAAATTGTATTTTCTATGCCACTTGGGCTGATGTCTTATTGATGTATATTAAGTTGAAATTGTTATGTCTCATTGATTGTAAATCTTTGAATCAGATCATTTGTTGATATGTAAACCTTGTCACATGATTCACATATGCCTTTGTTGTTCTTTGTCCCTCTTTGCTTCTGTTATATATATATATATATATATATATATATATATATATATATATATATATATATATATATATGGCATACCGTTAAATTGTAGCTGTTATTAAACTCACTAAGCGTCACCCGCTTATCCCTCTCAATGTTTAAACTATTGCAGGTGATAAGCATCCAGTATAGTCATGTATTGGTAGAAGATGTAGAATAGATAATATTATAGCTTTTGTATTTAGTGTATAAATTCCTTGGAAGTTATCTAATATATATAAAACTTTGTAAAAACTCGTTAGTCGGTTTGTATCCAGTCTTTTGTAATAAAACCATATATGTAAAATATTTTTATGAATATTCATGTAGCATGTTTGGAGTAATAATGTTAATTATGAAAAAGGGTCTTTCACCATGGATGACATACGGGTCATTGGTCAACATGGTATTTGCTTATGGTGTCCATGGATGACATATGGGTCATTAGTCAACATGGTAGTTGCTTATGGTGTCCATGGATGATATACGGGTCATTGGTCAACATGGTAGTTGATTATGGTGTCCATGGATGACATATGGGTCATTGGTCAACATGATAGTTGCTTATGGTGTGATGGTATCACCCATGGATGACATATGGGTCATTGGTCAACATGGTAGTTTCTTATGGTGTCCATGGATGACATACGGATCATTGGTCAACATGGTAGTTGCTTATGGTGTCCATGGATGACATACGGGTCATTGGTCAACATGGTAGTTGCTTATGGTGACCATGGATGACATACGGGTCATTGGTCAACATGGTAGTTGCTTATGGTGACCATGGATGACATACACGTCATTGTTCAACATGGTAGTTGCTTATGGTGTCCAGGGATGACATATGGGTCATTGGTCAACATGGTAGTTGCTTATGGTGACCATGGATGACATATGGTTCATTGGTCAACATATATCATTTGTGCCGGTTGTGTATTAAAATAGAAATTGATTTTTCTTTTAATTATGACTTTTGACAAAACTACCCTTACTAATTAAATATGAGTCATTGTATGTATGGGGACAATTTGGTCATTTTATAATGGAACATCTTCTAGGCGAAATAATGTTTTCCGACGAAACACGTTGTTTCAGGTATTCACTCTTCTTTCAGTCACTTGTAAACAACCCCAATTTCAAAATTCCGACAGTAAAAAAACCCTAAAATCATTTTCGCAGAATCGTTATCTTAGCGAAGGTTTATTATTATGGAAGCCAGTACTTCTTCGAAGATGCAATCAAGAAATCAAAGGAAATCGCTAACAAACATGCCATTGGAAGTGATGGAGAAAATAATAGTCAACTTGGGAAAAATTTCAGCAGTCTAGGCTTTCAGGATGAAGAGTGTGTAAGTTTTGTCTTCGATCATTCTATTTCACAAGTGTATTTGAGTTGTCTTTACATTTTGGAGTGAATGTTGTGTTTCGTTTGCAATTGTAGATTCTTTAACGAGGCAGGAAAAACGGATGAAGTATATAAACATATGGAGGTAGATGGATTACGATTTTGTGGTTGGTCTGACCAGAAACATACAGTTGTCAACAAATGCATAGAGATGAGAAACCCAAATATTCTGTTCAGGAATGGATTGGTACGTTGTTATATATATATGCATAGTATTAATTAATTTGTTTCTTGTTTTGCATTACTGTAACTAGAAATTATGTGTTTAATGTTTTTTTTTCAGATGAAGTTATTTTTCTTAGAAGCTGATCATGAAGGGAAAAGGATGCTTGAAGAAGCATCTGCATTGGGACATTTGGATTCAACATTTGTCCTGGGAATGATGGTGATGGCTGAAGGGAGACATAGGAAGCAGGAAGCTTTGGACATGTTGAACAATGCTTACCGCAGAGCAAAAGGTAAGTGGAATCTTAGAGCAACTTGTTCTAAGGTTCATCTCAACTTAAATAGGGAGGGGAGGAAACATGTACACTTCCATGGCTTCCATAGAACTTGTGCAATGCATAAGTCTGTAATTAGTGTGTCAGACACTTTTGTGAATGGATACAAATGGGTGTTTAGGTGTGAAATTTGTTTGTGGGATGCTTGTTTCGTTAGGTTTTCTAGGGAGTTTGGTATAATTTATGAGTAGTTTGTTGATAGGTACTTTCATATTATGACAATTAATGCTATGTACATTCTTTTGGTTTAATATACAAATATATAGTTATTTACCTGATAAGTAATTACTTGATGTTGTTACTTGATTAGTAAATATGTTGTGTTGTTAATAAGGGACTAAAAGAGTAAAAGTTTAAAAAGCCGTGTGGCAAAACGATAGTAAACAAAAGTTTACTACTCCTAAAGGATTTGACTGCAAGGACGAAAAGTGTGAAAGTCACTAAAGATTTGTGGCAAAAATCTAAAGGCACAAAAACTTAATCAAAACTTAAAAATGTAAAATTTATCACTTCGAGGACTAAAAATGATAAATTCATCAAACATTTGTGGCAAAAACCTAAAGCAAATGTTTGTATATATAACTTTGTAATTTGGTTTAATACCAATACATAAATGTATTCTATTTTGGACTTGGTAATTTGGTTTAATATCAATACATGAATATATACTAGTAATTTGGTGAAATGTTAATATAAATGTATTACATTATAGATTATGATATATATGTTATTTTTGTCTTTTCCATTTCAACAATCAAAATTCCACTTCCATTTCAACAATCAAAATTCCACTGTTACCTATAAAAGGTTATAATATTTGAATAATGTGTTTTCACACAAATACCCTTAGTATTCACATATTTGGAATGATTTCAAGGGCACTTTGGTCTTTTTGCACTCTAAATCGTTAAGGCGCCATCATACCTCTGACGTCACACCGGCGTTATCAGTTCTTCAACCATTCAAAATGTCTCAACTTTCCGGACGATAAATCTGCATACAAACACTAAAACCCCCCAAATCGTCGAAGGGTAATCGTTCTTAAAATCGATTTTCTCCGATAATAGAGACTCCTGTACTCCTCGCGACCAGATCATCATAAAGTAAGTTTTTTTTCCATACCCTGTTACACTGTTTTTCATAGTTACGCTTAATTTTTAAAAAGAAAATGAAATCAACTACTCCAATGTCTATTTTGTAAGTAGAATGTCGAATACTAGAAGTCGCCGTTCATTAGATGATCTCCCATTAGAGATTTTGAGTCGGATATTTGTAGTATTAGGGTCAGAATCTACGAAAGACATCGTCTCTGCAAGACTTTGGTAATTCTCAATAAACATCAACTAATGAATGTATATTTGATGAAATACAACTTTATTTATTTGTTATTTACTGTGTATTTAAAATTTTGAAGTTCAAAGAAGATGTATGAAGCGGGGGGTGATCCTCAAGTGTTCAAAACAGCATGCATTGACATGATTGAAGGAATGGGTCCCAAAAATCTGAAAGCTGATTCATATATACGCACATGTGCATTGCATAATAACATTGAAGCCATGTTCAGACAAGGAATTGTATGTGTAATTTTAGTAATTATATGTAATCTATACCATTTATTAATATTTAGTGTCATTGATGTTATATATTGATATTGTTATTCTGTCAACAGGATGTGTGCTTTTATTATGGCAATTTTGATTTAGGATTGACTTTGTTGAAACAAGCAACAGATGAAGATCATCTTGAGGCAATTTATTTGCTTGGAATGATCTACATTACAAGAGAGCCTCATCAATGTGTTGAAGGTATGTATATATGGTATATATGTAAATTAAATTATATAGATAGTTAATTAAGGCATGTTTGTAGTTTGGGGTTAGTATTTAGTTGTGTTGTGTTGTATAATATTTACTGTTGTATTGAAAAGGATACATTGGATTAATTGATGGATATTTTAATGTGTAGGTTTACAATTACTTGATGCCTATTTTGGTTGGGTAGTTCCGGATGATGGGGAGTACACGGGTGTTGTTGATAGTGCCAAAGAGTTGTTGCGGGCTGTTGATGTTGTTCATATACTTACAACGAATAACATCACATTCCAATGTGAAGACCCACATCATTCTGTTAAAGGTGCATTTGCAATAGGCCATGAAGAGGATGAGGATCGAAAAAGATATTGCATGGTTTGTCGTTGGTATGTAGAGTATGGTAGGTTTTGTATATTTATTAAAAATATAAATGGTTGATAATAGATTGGAAATTGAATATTAGTGTTCATATTGTATTGTATATGAAGTTGTATACTACTATAATTTTATTTTGGTTTTATGTTTACATTATTCTGTTTGGTTTTATGTTTACATTATTCTGTTAAAAGGGCATTTTAGTAATTTTTGCTTGCTATGTTGTTTGAGTAGGATGAAGTACACGTAAAACCCATGTTATTTTTGTGATGAAGTATAGTTAATGGAATTAAAAATAAGTTTGTAATGAATTCGTTATTAAGGAAAATAATCTACATAGATTATATACTTTAACATGCCCGGTTTTAAGGGTGTGCAAGAGGTGCAACCGCACAGGCCCCAGAAAAAATAGGGCCCGAGTTCTAATAAAATTATATGGTTAATTAGTCATTATATACTATGTTTTTCAAGAAATTATACACAACTTGATTAGCACAACTGGCTTAACCGCGCCCTTTTCTAGCATAAGCTTAATTTCGAGTCCGCTTGCCAGCAATATCTACTTTTATAATTCATTTTTACATTTTTAGCCATTAGTTTATGCCACATATTACCAATTCTAAAACATTTCATTCAAACCATATCTTACAAATTCCATTGATCATAATAATAATTCATCCATAGAATAAGAAAATTAATTAAGCATACAACATCCCAACAAATGCCGTCACAAATTAGCTACGCGTTTTGTTCCATAGCAAAACAAGCAAACGTAATCATATTCCATAGCAGAATTCCCTAGCAAAATACCTACAAATGATACTTACATAGAAAATCAACTATGGAGTTGGTTTCCGTCACAAACTCCATTGCATAGTAACCACGATAATTAATTCCATAGCAGCAGTACAACGGAAAGTGATTTCGTAACAAATGTCGTTGGAAAATTGCTAAGAATTTTTGTTCCATAGAACTATCGGTAGCATAATACAAACAGATATGGAGTCGGTAGCATTTTCCCTAGCAAGTCCCATTCTCTCTACCAGAAATAAAATCTGTAGACAATGTGGTAGCAACATTGCTATGGAACAACATTCCATAGCACGATCCATTGCAGATTAACAATGAAAATACGTTCCATAGCGACCTTCCTTAGCAAAATCGCGTTTTTCTTGTAGTGTTCTTTATGCAAAATCCCGATGTCAGATTTTTCATGTCCTTGAGAGAGAGAAAATCCGATGTTGGAAGTAAGTTCCACGGGAGAGATTTTTCCATTTCATTGTTCATATGTTAGGTCATATTTTCTGGAGTTTTGTGGCCGAATTTGGTGGAGTATATCCCCAAAGAGACGACAAGAGAGATGGTCTATCCAGAGAGACAAAATCCCACTTTTCCTCTTCCTTCTCTCTAGAAACCTCATTTTCTATCTCTAGAAATCAGCCCCTCAACCACGAACTTTCAGCCATATTTTGGGTGTTTTTGAAGCTTCACATCAAAGGGTAAGTGATTATCATATATCTCTTGAAGACCCATAACGAATTTCTACAAGTTTTAGTCATTTTCTCCTTCTATTTTCAATTTCTAAGGCATGCACTTGCCAATAACCTTTCTTTTATCTTGATGTTTGTAGATAACCACCAAAAACATGTTGCATGTTCTGTAAATAGTGATGATCCATGATCAAAGTCGAGAGCAAATGTGAGCACATGCAAGCCTTATCTAGCACTAAAAACGGATTTTTCAAAAGTTTAGTCTCATCTAGCTTGGTTGCATGTAAGATAAAATGGTTAGAAACAAGAATTTCTACAGAATATCTTTAATATAATTTTGTTCTATCTCAATATAAGCAAAAGAAACCGATATCATTAGGTAAAATAGAAGTTTGAACTATGTTTTCATGAGTTTTACTCTTCAACATTCTGTCATATTTGTTTACTCGAGTTTAAAAGGTCATAACTCACTCATTTCTTGACAAAATCACGATATTCTTTCTCTGAGGACTAGTTCCCTGAGTTAGCTTTCGAACCTAAGTGGCGTTATAAAACGTTAAGAATTTGATTTTTGGGGATTTTTACAAAATAGTTGAGCAAACAATACTTTTTCTGTGATCACTAGTTTTTCATTACATGATCAAAGGTCTTAAACCCTACAATAAATCTGGAGAAAATTATTTTAGTAACTTGACAAATTTATCTCAGAAGAACTATAATTTCATGAACTAAAACATTATAGAAATTTCTACACAAATTGTTGAACTTTCAGCTACATTTGGAACTCATGCACCATATAGTGCTACAGTTCAAAACTTGATGGGGGTTGAATACCCCATTTAGCTCCGAAATTATTTTGAACCAAACTATTTTACGAAAGGTCATGTGTTTAAGATATGTTCTGTGGAACCCGAAGTGCTTAAAAAAAATCCTTATTTTTCTACAAATATAAGAATTTAATGGCCATAAATTCAAAATAATCATTTACAGATCAGATAAAAATATGAAAAATTGTAGAACTGATGTATTCACAAATTAAGGATCCGATAAAATTTTTTATACAATTTGGTCACTATTTGATATTTTATTCAGATTTTTCATTAAATTAGAGCATGAATTTACAAAACTGGGTCATATGAATCAAGGCTTGAATCAATATTTTTCCTGACTTTGGTAACATTATTAGAACCAATAAAAATTAATTTGGGAATTTGTTCATCTTTTTTCCATTTACTTTGAATTTTTTTTTTCTATTATTTAGACTTAAATTGCAAATAAATAACAAATGACCTTCAACATCCTCTATAAAATTTATGGACACTAATACCCTCTGTTAGAACCAGAATATAAAGTTTTACGATTTTTGGAGTTCATTTTCATGCCTTTATGGATTTTTGAACATAAGGCACCATGAATTCAACAATACCAATATTGAACCGAACAAACTTTGGGCACTTTGCGACACCACTAGTTGGACATGGAGATCTTAGATAATGGTTTAGTGAATTGTATCTCACAAGAAACTATTTGTTCCGTAGCTCACTAGTATAAATCGATCTCTATAATACCGAACAATGAAGCTCGAACTGCAAACTCTCCTTAGTGAGTATTCACAACCCCCATTTTTATTGTTTTCATGTTTTAGGGTGGAAAGCATGCTACTGTTTTATGAGCTATCCGTACTATTTAATGAACTTGTGGAACTTTGTTTTATGAACTTGTTGAACTCTATTTTGTGAACTTGCTGAGCCTTGTTTTATGAACTTGATGAACTTGGAACGATACTCTTTTATGAATTTTATATTATGAACATGTGCTATGAACTTTGTGCTATGAACTATTGATATGAACTTGTTATGAACTTTGTATGTTAAGTCCCCGAGAACTGAACTACAACCTATTAACTCGTTTTCGAGCCGACGGTCTTATGGATAACACTATTTGGGGTAGACGACCCCCACTCACCGAGAACCACGAGTGCATATTTCCATGAACTGACATCATGGGAACCATGGACATGATGGAATGGGGAAAGAACGGTTGTTAGGATTGGTTTTGAACGGAGTGATTTGGCATTCAACAGTCATTTTGAGTTGGAACTTTTGTGGAACAAATCTATATTTTCTTACTAAAATGATGAACCTTTATAAACCTTTGAACTGACCAACTATTTAATAGTCGACCCTTGTTTTTGCATGCTTTTCAGGAAATGGTCAGTGAGCCAGTTTAAGATGCAAAAATGATTTACGTTTATTGCTCTTGTTATTTAGTATAAAATGTAGTATGGAACTAAAATGTAATATTTTTTTGAATATGATGTAAACATAAAATGCTCAATGATTATGGTTTGTAAACCTATTTACCTTGTGTTGTGAGACCTTAGCCTGTCACCCTTCGTGTTTCCGCTTTAACGGGATGTGGCAAATTTGGTATCAGAGCCGAAGGTTATAGCGAATATCGGTTTTGCCTTTCCCTTGGGAAAGCCTAAACTATAACCAATGAGCTAATAAAAATTCCATCTAGTATAACTAAATCAGGTAGTGCACTACTTGACCCTAATTATACATAGCCTGATCACCTATGTATAATTAAGGAAGAGCAAGTGCAAGACCGGAATTGGTTATAGTCGGTGGTATGAACAACCTAGGATCTGCTTAGACACTAAACAAAAATAGAAACCCTTAGGAGTACATAGCTATCAAGTTACATTAGGCTACTAAAATGCTTCTAAACACTAGGATTCCTTATATACAATTTACTTAGGTCAAAATCTCCATTTCCCTTTCCCGGATCGGCCAAAGAATCGTAATATATTATCGGATGTCCATTATTTAACCATCCAATACTGAGCCGTAAAAGGACCCATCTATGGAATTGGAGTCCGGAGAGGAGATTAGTAGTCAATAACCTACCCAGGAGACCTACGCACTATTAAGTTGTGTCATCGACTCCTTAGGTCGACATCTACATCGTCCTACACCACATACCTGACCGACGGGCCAAGTTATATCACTAGTCGCCCTAGGATGCTATCAGTACGTAACTCTAGTTGTTTTGTAGTGTGTTGCTAGCATAACAATAAGTATCTTCTAAATTTATAAGCCCCTCAATATACATGGAATATAACGTAATGCATCAGACAAAAACGCCTTGTGAGCTTCGGGAGATAAATACAAAATATTTTAAATGACATACGAGCACATCTCTTATTTCCATGAGCTTTTACCTAACTCCTAAGGTCGGATCCCTTCCAACATTGTTTCAGTTCAAAGAGTCTAATGTGGAGGGAAATCGACCCATTACGATATCATTCGAGATCCAGAGGAGATATTACCTGTAGAACATCATTAGAGAGAACTACTTTACGATGGAAGGTACCACCATGTCATAGTCTTCTTATCCCATTTCGGGGACGTATCTGAACCTCGCTTGACACCTATACAACCAAATTTGGAGCATGTATGGACACTATGATTTGTTATTCTAAACAACCTTAGAAATACCCTTCATGTACCATGACACCTACTCGACACAATCCCAATGTTGTCTCATTGGATTATGTATAAAGTGACTCGCTGCTCCCAATGTATGGGGAACGTTTAGTCTAGTGCATATTGTCGTATACGTTATACTGCTAGCTAATAATATGAAGAAGGTCTTGGCCACTCCTTCTAGGTCATTCTCTCTCTTTGGAGATTGATTCTTCGAAAGTCTTAAGTGACTTCTCAAATGCGTATGTATCTACTTGCTCCTATCCATAAGAACTTATTACAAATTTTCGGACATACTTCTTTCGAGCGAGTTTTAGAATACCATCAACTATATTTCTCTCCATGCCCATTCCTAATATTTACATAGCAATCCTTAGGTGCTTCTCCCCAACCAATCTAGAGAACTATTTTTCCAACCTTTTGATATCTAGCATGTAAATTGAAAAACCAACATGTTAGATGTCTCGCCTTCAACCCAAAAATAATTCTAAAGGAATTTCCTAAACCTTCCATGCCTAGGCAAGTCGTGTTTAGAATTGACCTAATTTGTAGGGTAACGACTGTAGCTAAAGCATCGTACCGCTTAACACCATTCCAAAATACAAGAGCTATCTGGTCAACTCCAAAAACCCCTCAAAAAAAGGTTCTACCGTCCAAATTCTTCATGATAGGGTGCACTGGTGTGACAACCCGAAACTTTTCCCGTTATCCTTACCCAGTTTCCGTTAATAAAATTTGGGTTTTTATTTAATTCCGTCAAATTTCTTAATTTGGGAAGGACCTTAAGTTTTAAATAAATAATATGTATTTTATACGATTCGGAATAAACCAGGAATCACGCGAAAAACTTGAAACTTCCTCGAAAATCACCGAGTTCACGGTCAGGACGAGTTTACGACCGTAAACTCGTGTAGACCGTAAACCCGTTTACAGTCAGGTGGACCCCCTTTTTTGACCGAGAACTCTACCCTATATATAGAGTATTTGGCCTTCATTTCACACTTTAAACACTTCAAAGGCTTTCTCTCTCTACTCTCTCTCTACCTTCATCGAGTTTCCTACAAGATCTTCAAGTTATCTTCAAGAATCCTCAAGAACACGGTTGTGTTTTGGACCGAGAACACCTTCGTTGCCTTCAAAAACCGTAAGTATCATCTTCCCCTTCTTGAATCGAGTTAAAATCCTTCAATTTGGACTTAAGATCATCACTCTTTGCTTGAACAAAAGAGTTTACGGTCCTATGAATCATCATAGACCCTAAACCCTTATAAAGGGTGTTCTTATAGCCTTTACCCTTCCTAAGGCTAAGCATGGTCCCTAGAATCCGATGCCCTTGAATGAAGCCCTTGAAAACCATCATTTGTGCAAGATTGATGAGTTTACGGTCGAATCTCCTTAGACCGTACACCCTTCAAAGACCGTAAACCCATGGACCGTAAACTCCATGACTGTAAGGCCATTGGACCGTAAACAATAAGACCATAAACACCTAAGACCGTGAACACTTGGGCCGTGAACTCCAATGATCATACCTCTTTGACCGTAAACTCTATAGGGTGGCCATATACCCTAGTTATGCAATCATATGTGATTGTATCCCATAAATCTTAGAGTTTCCTAGCCAATAAGGGTGTTACCTTTCTTATTTAGTCGTCTATACACTAAATTCATACACATACATGTATATATGTGTCTATTAGGATCATTATGTGCTCAAGGTTACACCTGACACTCTGCACTCCTCTTCCAACCACACGTCAGAACCACTCACTACAGTGAGTTCATACCCCTACATTTTCCGCGTTTTTAATGTTTTCAGGGGGGGGGGGGGGAATACAAGCCAAACTCAACGTATTTTATTAAGTTTTAAACTTATTAATATAATCCAACGATTTCCACGTTTAATAACATATTCGGATATTTTATCCCTTTTAATATGTTGAGCATAAGGGAAACTTCTATGATGGAAATCTAATTTCATACTTTTCAGAAAGGTTTTTACAAAGCATTTTCATATCAATTCTATTAAACTATAATGGGTATAGTTTGGGATAACCCTCTAGGCAGATTTCACCAAATCAGATTTCATGAATAAATATGTATAAACTATGGCAGATTTAGTTTATGTTATACAATTTCTTAGGAGTATAAAGTACTATTATTCAAGGTTAATTATTGTTTTATACTGTTTCTTGCTAGTAAACTAGATTATACAGAATTGTGAGACTCTACTTCAATACTGTACTCTTAGGTGTACAACGATAAATCCTTTTAGTATAACCAGAGTCTCCTGGAGGGAGAGCGTGCGATTTGTGAATAGATCTATTCGGGACTGACAATCCCACACCATAACTGCTAGCTACAGTTAGGCAGACATGCCTATGGTGGACAAATGTCATTTAGCTTAACGCCTGAAGAACGTTATAAAGGTCTCTAGGTCATATCAAGTATGGTTATACGACTCGCAAATAAGTATAAACTAACTTTGGTTTACGAACTCTAATCTTCATTTGTTTTATTTTGAGTAATAAAACTACTTTTATATATGCTAATAGTAATCGGGGATTTCTAAACTGGCATCTCTACCTCTAGGACAGATAACCTGCTTTTAGGGAAAATATAGGATTTTTCCCAGGATGACACTGACATTTCTAAAACTGATGGTTTATTTTCTATTAATGGACGTTCGTATTCATTCCATGACTCCTTGGATTATGCGTATTTAGTACGAACCGGGAAGTCATGGAAGGAATGAGTTTTTCAAACATGCTTTCATAAGAAAATATAGGATTTTCTTGAGAAACACTCTTCAAAAGAATCAAAGAACATTTTTCCATCAAAACTAAATGCTTATGAACTCACCAGATTTATGCTGATATTCTTTCAAAACTTCTTGTATTCTCAGGGAATTAGTAGACAGGTACTTCCAGGAGTTGGAGAAATCGGAGCGTTAGAGTCACGCCTTTTTATTTACTTTTGATATGAACGAAATTATGTATTAAGACAAATGTAAACCTTTTTCATATATGTATTCAATGTTTGGTTGTGTTTACTATGCTTGCTATGATACAATTGTTGTGATACTACACATGACGTCAATCACCCCCGAACGTTTCCGCCGTTCCGGGTTGGGGGTGTGACAATTGGCGCTATCCGTTAAAGAGAAAGATGGATCGATCGAATGTACATCGATTATAAAGAACTGAATAAGCCAACGATCAAACACCGATACTCTCTTCCCCAAATCAACGATCTGTTCGACCAATTATAAAATGCCTCGTACTTCTCTAAGATCTCCCAACCACTAAATGCAGTGAACCAAAAGTTAGGACGTACTTTTTGGTAAAAAAAAATAAGAAGATGTATTTAAATTGGTAGAACACAAGTCGTGCAACACGTCGGCCCTAATTGTACCAAAGGGAGTGGACAATGTCACAAAATATTGTGACACATCACGCCAATCCCATGATTGCGCATTGATGCAAAATGACGAGATTATTGCATACACTTGAGGCAATCGATGGTGCATGAGTAGAACTATAACGCACACAACCTAAAGTTAGGAAACGTTAGTTTTCACCCTTAAAATCTAGAGACAGTACTTATATGAAACCAAATGCACTATCTTTACTAACCACAAAGGCATTGAACATATCCCAGAGCGAAGATTCTCAAACATGAGGCAAAGGCAATGAGTAGCTTGTAAAGGTAGTATAGCTCATTGGAAGCTTGCAGACTCGAGTGAATCACTTGACTCCTAATATTGATACGAATGAGACTTCAGGACCTGCTAGTATGTATTCACTATTCAAAACTGTATCTATGGCTTCATTCTTGCTTATTCCATTATCATTTGATTTCCATTTCAGTATTCATGTATGCTTCGTAAGGGCATAATATTCATCATTGACATTTTTGACAATTATCTCCTTTAAGTTTTCTATTTTTCCTAAATATGATTTCTCGAGTTTGAGCATGTCATTTCAGAACCTTTTGGTCCTAATATGTTTATATTGCATTACCAGAACGTTGATTTCAAAACATCTCTTAATTTACTCTTTTATGTCACTTTTTGTATTATAAATCATGAAAGTTTCGAAAATTAGAAAATTTTAAAACTTTGATATTTTCCCGAAAATTACTATCATTATGTTCTTAGCTATTATTAATTGACATGCCAAGTGTATGTTATCTCTTTTTCTGAGAGTTTTATAACTCTAGTTTAAATTTTAGGGGGTGTTTGGCTTATCTTTTTGAGAGGCAAAAGTCCTTTTTGGAAAAGTTACAAAAAGTTAGGTTTTCCTGACTTTTCCAAAAAGTCAGTTTTTCTTATATCAAAAATCTAAAAGTAGCTTTTAAAATCCTTTTACCAAACATCTTTTACATTTTATCTTTTCCAAAAAGGACTTTTGCCTCTCAAAAAGATAAGCCAAACACCCCCTTAGACAATGAGCATGGATTTTTGGACATTGTACACTTAGCTTCTTGACCCAAGCCTATTATTTCTTTCCCTCAATTCAACTTTCTATGTGATAAGAAAAACATAGTATCAAACCATGGGTCATTTTCAAAATACTCACTATCCGCTTTTAACAACAACTTAAGTAGTTTCCTTACGGAATTTCTAACATCGCTCTTGTCAAACTTGTAGTGTCTACTTCCATTGATGTTCTTGCATCCTTGTCAACCCTTTATGACTCATTCTCTCTGTGTAGTAAAGTATTCTTACTCTATCCATTATGATCAACTTCGTCATTAGCACGTACTTCAGAACTAGAGGCTTCCTCCATATAGAGCGTAACCTGTTTACGATCTCTAGAAACCACTCAGTTTCTTTATGTTGCTTTACATGGCTAACCACCATAAATAGCTTGGTGACCCTCACCATCGAGTTGGTATACCTTTATAAACATTCTCGTAAGGACTGGAAATAACTAGACTTTCCGCAAGTTCTAAATTTGTACCAAAGGTTGCTTTGGGGACCGCATCCCTAATAAGAATGATACTCCAACTCATATTGTCTGCTACTCAAACTATCCCCTTGTAGTTCTTTGGATTCTTTAGGGAACTTAAGAAATGACTAGAAGGAAGCGACACCCCATGTCCTATTAATTAGAATTCTATTGAGCCATTACTACAGTAAATAAGAGCATCATCATGAGAATCATTTGCAACATTCGCCTCTTTCGTACTCTTACATCAGAAGCTCTAGTCACCGTTTGAGTTCTAACATGAGATGTCTTTCCCATTGTTCAGTTAACATCTTCTCCCTGACTTGATGTTTCCATTGGAACTCTATCTATACATGTCCTTATCAAGGATCCAATCGTGAATGCTTTAAAAATTTAGCTATCCAACCATAATGGAGCTGCTAACTATTGCCCCGGTACAGGGCGAAAAATCAAGTAAATGATAATAGTAGCAATTACAAGACTACATCTTCTCACCAGCATCAATAGAGGCTAGTCTTGAGGTAATTAAGTTGTGCTTATTCACATGAATCGTCACAGAGCTACCCTTTCACATTCATGTTCCATAGCCAATTAATCAAGTGCACTTTGTTTGCAGTAGAGGATGTTTCATGCATTTTGGACAATGCTCATATCAAATTGTGGGTTCTCTCCACACTGGCAAGGATGTATGCACATCCTTCACCATTAATAATTTTAGCACTACAAGTGCTTGATGGTCCCGATGCTTCCGATCCTCTTGCGATATATATATATATATATATATATATATATATATATATATATATATATATATATATATATATATATATATATATATATATATATATATATATATATATATATATATATATATATATATAAGGTATTCAAACCACTGAGTGGTAGCTACAATTTATTTTATTGGAGATTGACGAGGACTGCTAAAGGGAACGATCCGATGTGGGTAGAAGTGGATCTATTGGCAAAATCTGCACACTTCCTTCCCATTCGAGAAGATTACCTAATGGAAAATCTAGCCCAAATTTACGTAGACGAGATCGTAGTATGTCATGGAGTACCTATTCCATTATTTTGGATAGAGAGTCTCCTTGTGTCACAAATATGGCAGTCACTTCAGAAATCCTCGGTACACGATTAAACATAAGTACTACTTACCATCCTCAAATGGATGGGAAAGTGAATGAACTATCCGCACTTCGGAAAACATATTCTGAGCCCATATGATCAATTTAGGAGGTAGTTAGAACACCCATTTACGATTAGTTGAGTTTTCCTATAACAACAACTATCACGCCAGTGTTAAATGTGTTCCCCTATGAAGCACTATACGGGCTTAAGTGTGGATCACCACTTTGTTGGCTGGAAATTGGCGATACCAATTAATGAGACTTGGTATAGTTCAAGAAACCACCAATAAAATTATGATAATACATGATAGGCAGGAAGATTTTTACGATCGTAAGAAGAGCTATGCTGATAAGCGTAGGAAACCCTTGGAGTTTCAAGTGGGAGATAAAGTACTTTTAAAAGTATCGCCATGGAAAAGAATTGTACGCTTTAGAAAAGGAGGAAAACTAATTCCTCGCTATGTAGGACCCTTCGATATTATTAAAATGATCGGTCCAGTGACATATAAGCTCAAGATACCAGAAGAACTGAGTACGATACATGACACATTCCATGTGTCGAACCTTAAAAAGTGCTTGACAGAGGAATCCCTGAACGTAGCTCTCGAGGACCTTCAAATTAATAATCGACTAAAATTCAAGGATGAACCCATAGAAATCAGCAATCAACAATTTAAGCAGCTTAAATAAAGCAGAATACTAATTGTGAAGGACTGAGTTACATGGGAACGGGAGGATTTCATGAAGAACAAATATCCTCAAATATTTTCTCCGTATGAGCCAGTGGTACCGCCAGTTGAATTTCAGGACGAAATTCCCACAACCGGGGGAGACTTTGACGTCCGTTAAAACTTAGGTTATGACTCATCTAGAACCTTGTCATTTCCATGTGTGCACATAACTTGGCTTTAGATGCAACAAGTTGAGCTAGATCGCAATTTAACAGATCCCTCGGAACAAGTAGTGTAACTTAGCTTGTATTAAGCAGTCACATTGATATGTAAATACTCTAACTAGGTTGTAAAATGCCAAACTTCAATCTCAAAACTAAACATAAAAACCATGTTTGGAAGATCTCGGCTCAAGGGTAAGTTAAATACCCTAATTTCTTAATCGGGACATATGATGTGCTTAACTAGTTTGATAACTTATCAAACTCAATTTAATTAAATCATAATTTGATTTAATTACGAGTTGGAAATAATATGTACATATCATAATTTGAATTATGGACCAAAAATATAATCCATAGATTGTCTAATCCCACATTCATATGTGTTAGGGTGCAAAGTCACGCTTGGATGTAATTAGTGCTTACCCTCTTGTATTGTGTAATGAGTTGTCTTTCCTATAAATAGGAAGTGAGCGACACTCATTTATGTAATGATCATTTTGAAGTGTTAGTTTTAGAGAGAGAAATAGCAAGACCCATTTGTACTCTTTCTATCAAAAACTAATGAGAGCTTAAACCCAGATTTATTTACTCTCTTGTGTTCATCATGTTCATGATTCTTGTGTGATTCACTAAATCATTTCATATTCCACATTCGTCATCATAATCAACACCACTAAATTTGGTATCAAAGCGGGTGTTTTTAATTTCATTAAGAATTGATCCATGATGACATTCTTGATTTGGTGATTCTTCATTGTGTTTTGATCTTCGTGTTTTAGAGAGTTTTTGTATTCTAGAAATCGAATTTTTCATTGATTCTATTCATAATTCGATTTTCTTCGCTATAATTCAAGTGATTTTTGCTTTCTTTCTCTAGAAAACCCATTCAAAATCACTTTCTCTCTCTAGAAAAACTCAAGATCTTATCGATTGATCAAAGATGGTGTACTTTTCTTATGATTCTTGTTTTGTAATCATTAAAGATGTCAAATACAAAGTCAACGAAAATCAATTCTATGGATTATTATTGAAAGGTGGCTTGATTTCATGGGGTACTATGGTTTCTTATGGAGGTTTGAAGGATGATCATGGAAGATTGATTTTTCAACCACTTTCGAAGATTGGATGCTTGGTTGAAATCTCCTTGATCATGATATCTTGGAGTGAAAATCAAAAGGAAGGAAAAGAAAGAGATTTGTTTAATAAGAAATACATTTCTCTTATTGAAAACCCAAGTGACCTTCATGCTCTTAAGTATGTTGAAGTTCAAGATTATGGAGTTCAATGTGATGTTTTTAATGTTCTTGAAGTTCATGACAAGAAGATTCAAGTTGATTCTCATGAAGATGAAAAAGTTTTTTTCTTAATTGGAGTTCTAACCGATGATATTTTGTGTTCTTGTGATTCGTTTGAAGGAATGATTCCTTATCGAAAGTCGTTAATCCAAGAAATTCACAAATATTAAACTCCAAAAGATATAATCCAAACTTGTCAAGTTGAAGTTGTGGAAAATGGGTTTGTTCATGAATTCAAATCTTCAAGTTCCAAGAAGATGAAAAAGAAAAAGAAGAAGAAGATTAAACATAAAACCAAGCGGGATTATTCACAAAAATCATCAAATGTTGTGAATCCGAAATCCATGAAGCAAATTTGGGTTCCAAAGCAACAATCTCCAAGTGTTGCATTGAATTTGAAGTCAAAACCCAAAAGTGTTGATGGTTCTTATGAAGATGTTCTTAGATCATTGAAGAATGTGAAGAACGAATTGTATAACACGCATCGTGGGTGATACAATGTTCAAATTAAAGATTTTCTCGTTCCAACAAAAGAACCAAGATCTTCAAAGTTTGATTCGTTCATTGCAAATGGAACTCGGATTGTTAAAAAAGTATCTCAAGTTCTCAAATGGATTTCAAAACGATCGTGATTTCGATTTGTGTTTTGCGTTTTTCATTTTTGATCGCTTTTTCTCATTGGATCAAATCCGTTTCCAATCCCACTGATTGATCCAATTATTTTTGTTTAGATCAAAATCTCAAAATCAAAATCATAATCTCATAAAAATTTTTCTTTCGAAATTAATTTTTTGTTGCTCAATTTCGAAATGTTACTATTCATTCAAATTCAAAAAGTGTTTGAGTACTGTTCATCTGTCTTTTGAAGCCCAATCCGACATTAACCCATTTGTTATTGATTTCAAGCCCAATTAACTCAATCTTATTGATCAATACTATTCATTGATCCATCAATCCTAAAATGCTTTTCATCGTCTGATAGCTATCGATTCAATCCACTTTAGTTCATCCAATAATCGATTCACTCATCTGAGTTCATACGAACGATCTAATTACTTTCTATTTGAGATATTTGTGTTTGATATAAAAATCGACATAAAGAAGTAGTAGAATTTGTTTTTCGGTGCTATTAGAGAGTACTTTGGCAGTTTTGAAGAACCATTGAAAAACATATGAAGAACAGGTGAATCGAAAGGTCAAACAAAAGTCAAAATTAAATGTTTGGATTGTCGATTCAGTAAATCAGATGTCGAAATCATTTGATGAAAAGTTCTTGTCGAAATCACGTTTAGGATTGTAGACTGCGAAGGAAGTAGCAATCAATGTTGAAATTGAGAATCAAATGGGAAGACTTAGTTTTAGAGTCTGATCGATTTCGAAGGGTTGAAGTATGGTGATTAGATTCGTAGGCTGTGAAATCGATTAGGGTTGTCGATTGATAATTTTGGAGTCAATAGTCGAAGCCTTGAAGATCGATATTGATGTTTTAGGTTGACTGAAATCGAAGACTTGGTATTAAGATCGAAGATGACGAACAGGGTTGATGGATTGATATCGAGTTGTTAAAAGCGAAGGCTTGGGTAGATTAATTTTGAAGTTAACGAATTGGATTTTGCCTGGAACTTGTGATTAACTGGAGTCGAGCATCGATGTGTGAGATGACGATTTGAGATCTAATGGGAAGGATGAGTGATCGATAACGAAGAGTTGATTTCGATGATGTTGTTGATTACTACTTGGAATCGAATTCTTTAAATCGATTCAAATGAAAAGTCAATTGAGAAAAAGTCAAAATCAGATTTTTTTTTGTTTTGTGTTCGATGATCGAAGTGGTTCAAGTTTGGATTTCGAATGATGGAATTTGTTGCTTGTAATTCGATTGAATATTTGGGATCGTATCAGAAGTTTAGAAATCGAAGGCTTCCCAATGGTAGTATGTATTTGATGTGTGTTGACGTCTTGAGTTCGCATCTTTGGTCTCGTTTTAAGCTTCGAGAACGAAAGGATTTTGCTATGGGTAAATCAAATTCTTTAAGCTAGTACCGATGTCGAGGGTCTGTTACTAGAAATCGAGGACTAAGAATTGAAGGTTCGAAGGATGTGTTTAGGAATTCGATTTTGGGGCCTCACTGTTTTTAATGTCGATGAGTTGAAAAGCAAAGGGTTCGTTAGCGAAGGGCTGGAGTCGAGATTCGTTAGCCGTGATTTGTTATCGAGGACCCGTATGTACATGATTCGTTATGGATGGGTTTATTTGTGCTTCGTTAACGAAGGGTTGTAGTTCGTTAACGATGATTATTGAGATGAAAAGCGAAGGGTTCGTTGTAAAGGAGTTGATGTTGGTTCGTTAGATGAGTGTTTTGATTTTGACTTTTCTTAGTCAAATCTTCCCATTCACCTTCTATGTAACGAAGTGAAGAAGAAAAGGAATAGTTTCGAATCTCATCCTTGAACTTTTAACGAAATGGCAGTTATCACCCACATTTGAATTGATGAAAATGAATTGTGAAGATTGCAGATGTTTCTCATTTAGTCCCTTTAGTTTCGACATGTTGGTAGAAACTATCCAACTTCGAAATTGGACTAATAATTCTGAGAAATGGAGAATTTTACGAGTTCAATCCCTGCAGTTAATCTGAATTTACACTTTATGCCCAGTTTCGCAAATGGGGTAGAGTTTCGTATCTTAGACTGCTTTTTGGCGCAACGGGTCCCTATAGAATTTTGAAAGCGGCAGTTTTTACCCGGATTTTGGAAATTCTTGCAACTCTCACCCATAAAGTTGAAAATTTTCACAAAATTAGAAAATTTTCAAGACTTTTTCGTGATTGTTTTTCCATGCAAGTTTTTCGAGGTTTCATTTTTGGCACAAATCAAGGGGGAGTTTTGTGAAGATTATTCCTTAGGTGCTTCTTACCCTTCATGGGTTTTATAATCATTTTTTTATTATAAAAATGGGGAGAATGAAGAGTGGGTATTCGAAGCTTCTGGTATCTATTTGCGGATTTGAAGACCGATATCATTTCGAGGGGGAGTTGGTCTTGATCGTGCGAGCTCGTTGGATATTGAAGCCAGGACATCGAATCCTAACTTTGAGGGGGAGAATGTTAGGGTGCAATGTCACACTTGGATGTAATTAGTGCTTACCCTCTTTTATTGTGTAACGAGTTGTCCTTCCTATAAATAGGAAGTGAGTGCCACTCATTTATGTAATGATCATTTTGGAGTGTTAGTTTTAGAGAGAAAAATAGCAAGACCCATTTGTACTCTTTCTATCAAAAACTAATGAGAGCTTAAACCCAAATTTATTTACTCTATTGTGTTCTTCATGTTCACGATTCTTGTATTATTCACTAAATCATTTCATATTCCGCATTCGTCGTCATAATAAACACCACTAAATTTATATGCAATATAAAATTTCATATGTGAACCTTTGTTTTATTTATATGAAATATAAAATTTGATTTTATAAAAATCAAACCATATGTTATCATTTCTATAATTTAATTAAAGAGAATACAAGTTTATGACTTATTTCTTAAAAAAAAAAAATACTTGAACAAAAACCAAGAAATAACTCTTGGAAGTTTATAAAAACTCATAGAATATTTATAATAACTAAAGATAATTTTTATAAAATTGGTTAAGAGGAAAAATTATTTAAGAATTCCAGCTTTAAAGAGCCTCATAAAGTCTCTCTTCACCTCAAAAATTCGGCAATACACATCCCTCACACACACACTCTCTCTCTCTCACTCATTCTCACTCATTATACCATGCTTCTGTATGCAAAATCCCGATGTCATATTTTGCATGTCCTTGAGAGAGAGAAAATCCGATGTTAAAAGTAAGTTCGACGGGAGATATTTTTCCAGTTCATTGATCATATTCTACGTCACATTTCTGGAGTTTTGTGGTCGATTTTGGTGTAGTATACTGATGGGTTTTGAGCATTCTAACACTTCCTAAGTGTACATGCAACCCTAATAACCTTGGATCTATGTTTGTCTAATAATCATGCAAAGTTGAATTCCAAGGTTATATTCCTATCTAGCATACATGGGGAACATTTTTAAGTTGAATGAAAGATAGAATAACTTACCTTGTTGTTGATTATGATCCTTGAAACCTTGTGAGCCTAGCACCCCAAGTGTGATGCCTCAAATGCTTCACACAACACCAAATGCAAATGAGTAAACTTTGAGAGAATCTTACACTTGCAAAATCGGCTCTAGCCCTCTTGTTTCTTAGTTGTCCCGATTTTGGTGGAGAACATGTTGCTTATATAGTGTGTCACATCTAGGGTTACACCATGTAAACCCTAATGTGGCATGACTCTTCATTTCCATGACCCATGGGTTTGTAACTCCCATGGAGCCTCCATGGAGCATTCAATGGGTTTAACCCAACTTGATTATCCATGGAGCCTTTTAGCCCACTATACAAGTTATGGATGATTTACATAATCTACCAATATATTTAATTAGTTATCTTTTGATCACTTAATTAATTCTAAATTAATTCTTGATCAAACTAATTAAATAATATTATTAATATATTAGAACTTATAATATATTAATAAACCATAAGTGTTATTTCTCTCATTTTAGTTTATCCAATTGCATGGTGTCATGCAACCCAAATGGACCATGCCGGGTCGGGTCAAGTACATACCAGAAATAGTTATGGACTTAGACACCTTATCCAACAGTCTCCCACTTGGATAAGTCTAATAACTATAGCTGCAATACTTCAGGAACCGATCGGCAATCGTAGCTCTTTCAAGGTCTCTCGGAACTGAGAAGATGATGATACGCCATTTAAGATAAGTGATCATATAATCCTCTGTTCTAGATATCAGCCGGACAAATACATGGAACAATGTCTTACTTATTGTCCAGCAGTTTGTTTCCCGATTTCCGATTTGTTTGACAAAGAACTTAATTGAACACATCAACTTAGTTCTGACCGGGCCCGATACATAGGTCAAAACAAAATCATCGAGGGGCCCAGATATCAGCTTCTAATCCAAGAAGGAACAGATAAACTTCGACTCATATGTTTGTTCTACTACTCATTGAATTATACACAAGAGCACGTTTTATAACATCGAGTTACCAATGCGTTTTCGTACAATCAATGCATAACCAACTCATAAGTAACAAATCATATATCTAGGTTTGAAGACTTATATGATATTACCGTCTCACGATCACTCGAGATAAATTCCATGAAGTGATTCCAGTGAGCGTGGGTTGAGTCCAATGCTCAGAACTTATGAGCACTCATGAGTGTTGTAGCCATGTCCAACAACTTAGACCTCTGCAACCAATCATGACAGTCTTGATTCATACCTACTTCCGACATATGACCGACTGTGGAGGTTCGAATAATATGATATACCAAACATAATTATTCTGGAAGTCAAAACATGCAAAAGAAATATAGTAAACGATCGACAAGAGATAGCAACACTTTACTCATAAATAAAACACCTTTTATTCATCATCTAATGTCAATTACACTTTACAAATTTCAAGGTTATCTAACTACTAAATCTAATATCATCCTTCAGCCCTATGCTCCGAGCATGCTGGAGATGCTTAACCCAAGTCAGTCCCTTCGTGAGGGGATCTGCTGGATTCTCATCCGATGATACCCTCTTTGCCACGAGGAGTCATTCTTCTATTCGATGTCTGATGAAATGGTATTTTCTGTCGATGTGTCTGGATCTCCCGTGATCCCTTGGTTCCTTGGCTAAGGCAACTGCACTTTCACTATCACAGAAAATTTCCATTGGCTCTTTAATAGCTGGTACAACTCCAAGGTCTCCAATGAAGTTCTTCAACCATATCGCCTCCTTTGCTGCCTCGCTAGCTGCTATATACTCTGATTCGCAAGTTGAATCAGCCACTGTCTCTTGCTTGGAACTCTTCCAAGAAATTGCTCCTCCATTTAAGGTAAAGACCCAGCCTGACTGAGAGCGGAAATTATCCCTATCAGTCTGAAAGCTAGCATCACTATACCCTACAACTCTCAAGTCTTCACTCCCACCGAGGGTAAGGACCCAGTCCTTAGTCCTCCGTAGGTACTTGAGGATATTCTTTACCGCAGTCCAGTGTGCCTTGCCAGGGTTCCCCCTGATACCTGCTAACCATGCTCAAAGCAAAGGCTACATTAGGTCGAGTACACGTCATAGCATACATGATCGATCCTACAGCCGAAGCATAAGGTATTCTACTCATTTCTGCTATCTCAGCCTCAGTACTAGGGCTTTGTGTCTTACTCAATCTGGCATTACTCTGGATGGGTAACTCTCCTTTCTTGGAGCCCTGCATGCCGAATCTCTTCAGCACCTTATCCAAGTAAGTACTCTGACTAAGTCCAATTAGTCTTTTACTCCGGTCTCTCAAGATCCTTATCCCTAGAATATATGTAGCTTCTCCTAGGTCCTTCATAGAGAAACACTTCCCAAGCCAGGACTTAACTTCCTGCAGAGTTGGGATGTCATTTCCTATGAGTAGTATGTCATCCACATACAATACCAAAAAGCTAACTATACTCCCACTAGCCTTGACATATACACAAGATTCATCTTCACTCCTAGAGAAGCCAAATTCTTTGACTTTCTTATCAAAGCAAAGATTCCATCTGCGAGGTGCTTGCTTTAACCCATAAATGGATTTCTCAAGCTTACACACTCTATTAGGGTACTCTGTATTGACAAAACCCTCTGGCTGACTCATGTAAACATCCTCAGCCAACTTTCCATTAAGGAAAGCGGTTTTGACATCCATTTGCCATATTTCATAGTCATGAAATGCAGTTATGGCTAACAGAACCTTAATAGACTTAATCTTGGCCACTGGAGAAAAGGTCTCATCATAATCAACTCCCGAAGTTTGTGAGAAACCCTTTGCAACCAATCGTGCCTTATAAGTGTGTACATTACCATCCATGTCGGTCTTCTTCTTGAAGATCCATTTGCACCCTACAGTCTTACGACCTGGTACATTCTCAACCAAGTTCCAAACTTGATTGTCATACATGGACTGTATCTTGCTGTCCATTGCCTCTTTCCACTTGGCTGACTCAGGGCCTGCCATGGCTTCCGCGTAACTGTTAGGTTCATCCAGACCTATCAGTGTCTCATCACTGATAAGTGTATCACCTTCCGCAGTAATATGGAATCCATAGTAATGCTCAGGTGCATTCCTAACCCTTGTGGAACGCCTCAGAGGTACAGACTTGTCAATTGGCTCAACAGAAGTTTCCTCCTCAAGTTGAGTGCTAGGGTTTGAAGTTCCTTCACCACTTGACTCTTGAATTTCTTCAAGGTCAACTTGCCTCCCACTGTCTCCTTGGCTTATGAACTCTCTCTCTCGAAAGAAAGCCCTCCTGGCTACAAAGACCACATTCTCACTAGGTCTGTAGAAGAGGTAACCAAAGGATTTCTGTGGGTAGCCGATGAAAATACACCTCTCACTTCGAGGTTCGAGCTTATCATGAGTCTCGCGTCTCACGAAAGCCTCGCAACCCCAAATCTTAATGTGGTCTAGTTTGGGTACTTTACCAGTCCACATCTCATGAGGAGTTTTGGCAACTTTCTTTGTGGGAACTAGATTAAGGATATGGGCGGCAGTCTCTAAGTCATACCCCCAAAATGAGATTGGTGGCGAAGCTCGACTCATCATGGAACGAACCATATCCAACAAGGTTCGATTACGCCTCTCAGCTACACCATTCAACTGCGGTGTCCTGGGAGGTGTCAATTGTGAGACAATCCCACATTCCCTAAGATAGTCGAGGAACTCTGAACTAAGATACTCACCACCTCGATCGGATCGAAGCATCTTAATGTTCCTGCCCAATTGATTCTCGACTTCCTGTTTAAACTCTTTAAACCTCTCAAAAGTCTCTGACTTATGCTTGATTAGGTAGACATATTCACATCTACTGTAATCATCAGTAAAAGTCAAATAATAACGATTAGCATCCCTTGTGGCATGTTTGAAGGGCCCACACACATCCGTGTGTATAAGTTCCAACAAACCTTCACCCCTCTCACAAGAACCTGTGAAGGGTGACTTTGTCATTTTTCCAAGTAAGCATGATTCGCAACTATCATCTGACTTTAGGTCAAATGACTCCAATACTCCATCCTTTTGGAGTTGGCCTATGTGTTTCTTGCTTATATGTCCAAGACGACAATGCCATAATGATGCTTTATCCAAGTTATTATCATTAACAGAATCAATACACAATACATTATTTCCTAAGTTATCAACCACAGATACAGTTTCATACACACCATCACAAGGTAATGCTTTAAAATAAAGAACATTATTAAAGAAAGCATTAATCGAACCAACTTCATTATCAAATGAAAAGGTGAAACCTTGTTTATACAATGCATGAAAGGAAATAATATTTCTTGCCATTTCTGGCGAATAACAACATTTATTCAAATCTAAACTAAACCCACTACTTAGCGATAAAGTATAAACTCCAATCTTGGTGACAGGTAAAGCTTTCCTATTCCCCATGATTAAGTTTATTCTTCCATGCTCCACATTCTCACTTCTTCTTAGTCCCTGCAAATCAGAACAGATATGAATACCACAACCGGTATCAAGGACCCAAGAGTTAGAATGGGGTGAGTTATTAGATAAGATAGTGTAAATACCTGCATGGTTGGGTTTAACTTTCCCATCCTTCACATCTTGCTGGTACTTTGGGCAGTTCCGCTTCCAATGTGACTTTTCATGGCAATAGAAGCATTCAGCCTCTTTAGGGTCAGAAGAAGGAGTGACAAAACCTTTCTTGGTTCCACTTGAAGAAGAGCCATCAAGGGTCCTAGCCTTGGTACCCTTCGAAGAGCTCTTCCTCTTCTTCCCTCTACCTTTCCCGATTGCCAAAACCGGGGCAGAGTTTGGAGTAGGAGTGTTAACAACCGACTTACCCTTAAGACCTGTTTCTGCGGTCTTGAGGAGTCCCTGAAGTTTGCTGAGTGTGACCTCTTCCTTATTCATGTGATATGTCATGCAGAATTGATCATAGCACGATGGTAAGGGGTGCAAAATGATATCTATTGCAAGCTGCTCAGGGAAGTTCACATTAAGCTTCAGCAACCGATCCACATACCTTTGCATTTTCTGCATGTGGCTCGTGACGGATTGACCGTCCTTCATCATGGTTGTTATGATAGAGCATATGATTTCATACCTCTCTTGTCGTGCACTTTGATGGTATCTTTCCATCAGATCTTGGTGCATTTCAAAAGGGTAGAAGTCCTCATAGGACTTTTGGAGTTCCGCTGTCATGGTGGCCAACATGATGCATGCCACTTTTGTAGCATCCCTTTCATGTGCCCGGAAGTCAGCGATCTCCTGGGGAGTTGCAGTGGTCTCATCAATCTCCTTAAGCTCCTTGTCAAGGACATATTCTTTGTCCTCGTAGCGGGTAATCATCCTGATGTTTCTGATCCATTCATTGAAGTTGGATCCATCAAAAGTGACTTTCCCACACAAGTTCATAAGGGTAAAGGAGCCATTAGGATTAGAGCCAGAAGCAGCATTGTTTGAAGACATCTGAAAGAAGAGAACAAGATTAGTTTAGATATTAAGAGAGTCCTTAATAAAACACCCAAATGTAATATTAAGGCTAGGATCCAATCACAATATATTATAACTTAGAAGAGGTATGCCGTAATCCAAGCTATAACATATTTGAAAGGTAGGTGAATGACGATTCACCAATTTCCACCATGAAAAACGAAATATAGAAATTAGGTTTTTAATTGGTTCTTAGAAATTCCTAGATTCTTTTGAGATTCAATGAACTTTTCAAAGGCATGTTTCAATCTCGAGTGTGCCCTCCAAGTTTTGTGACTGGGATACCGAGGATCACAAAACGAGGTGTGAAGTAACCATGCAAATCACTTGGTACACTTAATTTTTATTACTCAATCGATGTGCCGGTTAACCACACGAGCTCCACCGACCTATAATAAACTTTAAGTCACCCTTTACCTTCCTTGTTAAGTCCAAGTTAGTGTGCCGGTTAACCACACGAGCTCCACTAACGACTTAAACAAAGTGTAAAGTGTAATTTCATGGATTAGCACCTTATTCACATTTTCCTAAAGTAACTAAGATTGGGAATTTAATAAAAGCATTTAGTTACTTTATAATATTCATCATACTTTTAATGAGAATTTATAAGTCCTTGTCCTACCCGTTCGGCTAACGACCCTCCACCGATCAAGGAAGCGGTGGGTGAGAGTGGACACCCATTAAGTTGCCATTTTATAGGCAACAACCTTATACCCCCCTTATAGACCGGATTCGTGAATGAGGCGTACTAGCGGTAAGACGACTTGACGTTATACATATATATATTAGTAACTTATAATATTATAAAGTATAAGGGTTGAATTTTAACTTTTAAAATTCTAAGGGTTGGAACTAAAGTTTTAATCAAGACTTTACATGTTCCAAAACTTGAGGGCAAGTTTTGTAAACTTCCAAAACTTTTCATTTCTTATAACTTATGAATTAATTGAGTAATAAAAATGAAGACTCTTCATTTTTATAACTCTTGTGTTCTTTTAATGGCTTTAATAAAAGTGAGACTTTTGGTTTTCCATAACTTGAGGACAAGTTATGGACTCCATTAAAACACATTATGATCATGAATTAAACTACCATGAAGGTTACAAACAATTCCTATGATCATCTAATCTTCATAAGTTCAAGAACATGAATATGAACACTTTCAAGAATCAAAAATTACACTTAAAAAAAAACTTGTAATTTTAATAATTGCCATTGTAAATGGATTAGCATAAACATTACACCATCTAAAACAAGCTTTAAAACATCAAAACAGTTTAGGGTAATGTTTCTAGTCCATTTCCAGCAACAAATGTGCAAACTTTCATACGAGCAGAAAACAGAAAAAAACGATTTTTTTTCCAAGCTGTTTGCACACAACAAAAAAAAAAAAAACAACAAACGAACCTGGCTCTGATACCACTGATGGGTTTTGAGCATTCTAACACTTCCTAAGTGTACATGCAACCCTAATAACCTTGGATCTATGTTTGTCTAATAATCATGCAAAGTTGAATTCCAAGGTTATATTCCTATCTAGCATACATGGGGAACATTTTTAAGTTGAATGAAAGATATAATAACTTACCTTGTTGTTGATTATGATCCTTGAAACCTTGTGAGCCTAGCACCCCAAGTGTGATGCCTCAAATGCTTCACACAACACCAAATGCAAAGGAGTAAACTTTGAGAGAATCTTACACTTGCAAAATCGGCTCTAGCCCTCTTGTTTCTTAGTTGTCCCGATTTTGGTGGAGAACATGTTGCTTATATAGTGTGTCACATCTAGGGTTACACCATGTAAACCCTAATGTGGCATGACTCTTCATTTCCATGACCCATGGGTTTGTAACTCCCATGGAGCCTCCATGGAGCATTCAATGGGTTTAACCCAACTTGATTATCCATGGAGCCTTTTATCCCACTATACAAGTTATGGATGATTTACATAATCTACCCATATATTTAATTAGTTATCTTTTGATCACTTAATTAATTCTAAATTAATTCTTGATCAAACTAATTAAATAATATTATTAATATATTAGAACTTATAATATATTAATAAACTATAAGTGTTATTTCTCTCATTTTAGTTTATCCAATTGCATGGTGCCATGCAACCCAAATGGACCATGCCGGGTCGGGTCAAGTACATACCAGAAATAGTTATGGACTTAGACACCTTATCCAACATATACCCCCAAAGAGATGACGAGAGAGATGGTCTATCCAGAGAGACAAAATCTCACTTTTCCTCTTTTCTCTCTAGAAACCTCATTTTCTCTCTCTAGAAATCATCCCCTCAACCATGAACTTTCAGCCATATTTTGGGTATTTTTGAAGCTTCACATAAAAGGTTAAGTGATTATCATACATCTCTTGAAGACCCATAATGAATTTCTACAAGTTTTAGTCATTTTCTCCTTCTATTTTTAATTTCTAAGGCATGTTCTTGCCAAGAACCTTCGTTTGATCTTGATGTTTGTAGATCACCACCAAAACCATGTTGCATGTTCTGTAAATAGTGATGATCCATGATCAAAACAAATTCGAGAGCAAAGGTGAAAACATGCAAGCCTTATCTATCACCAAAAACCGATTTTTCAAAACTTTAGTCTCATATAGCTTGGTTTCATGTAAGATCAAATGGTTAGAAACAAGTATTTCTATATAATATCTTTAATATAATGTTTTTCTATCTCAATCTAAGCAAAAGAAACCGATATCATTAGGTAAAATAGAAGTTTGAACTAAGTTTTCATGAGTTTTACTCTTAAACATTCTGTCAGATTTGGTTACTCGAATTTAAAAGGTCATAACTCACTCATTTCTTGAGCTAACTTTCGAATCTAAGTGGCCTTACTGTAAAACATTAAGAATTTGATTTTTGGCGATTTTTACAAAACAGTTGCGCAAACAACACTTTTTCTATGATCACTAGTTTTTCATTACATGATCAAAGGCCTTAAACCCCACAACAAATCCATAGAAAATTATTTTAGGAACTTGACACATTTTTCTCAGAAGAACTAAAATTTCATGAACTAAAACGTTATAGAAGTTTCTACACAAATTGTTGAACTTTCAGCTACATTTGGAACTCATGCACCATATAATGCCATACTTCAAAACTTGACGGGGGTTAAATATCCCATTTAGCTCTTAAATTATTTTGAACCAAATTGTTTTAAGAAAATTCATGTACTTAAGAGATGTTCTGTGAAACCCCGAGTGCTTAAACAAAATCCTTATTTTTCTATAAAAATAAGAATTTAATGGCCATAAATTTAAAAAAATTCTTTACAGATACGTTAAAAATCTAAAAATCTGTAAAACTGATGTATTAACAAAATAAGGATAGCATATAAATTTTTATACAATTTGGTCACTTTTTGGTATTTTATTCAGATTTTTCATTAAATTAGAACATGAATTTACAAAACCAGGTTATATGACTGAAGGGCTTGAATGAAGATTTTTCCCAACTTTTGTAAGATAATTAGAACATGTAAAAATTAATTTGGGAATTTTTGCAATTGTTTGCTATTTACTTTGAATTTTTTCTATTATTTAGACTTAAATTGCAAATAAATAACAAATCACCTTCAAAATTCTCTATAAAATTTCTGGACACTAATACCCTCTGTTAGAACCAGAAAGTAAAGTTTTATAGTTTTTGGAGTTCATTTTCATGCCATTTTGAATTTTTGAACACAAGGCACCATGGATTCAACAATACTAATAATGAACCGAACGAACTGTGGGCACTTTGCGACACGACTAGTTGGACAAGTAGATCTTAGATAATGGTTTAGTGAATTGTATCTCACTATAAACTATTTTTTCCATAGGGCACTAGTAGAAATCGATCTCTACAACACCGAACAGCAAAACTCGAACCACAAACTCTCCTTAATGAGTATTCACAACCCCCTTTTTATTGTTTTCATGTTTTGGGGCGGAAAGCATTGTACTATTTTATGAGTTATCCGTACTATTTTATGAACTTGTGGAACTTTCTTTCATCAACTTGTTGAACTCTATTTTGTGAATTTGTTGAGCCTTGTTTTATGAACTTGATGAACTTGGAACGATACTCTTTTATGAACTTTTTGTTATGAACATGTGTTATGAACTTTATGCTATGAACTATTGATATGAACTTTTTGATATGAACTTTTTGATATGAAATTGTTATGAACTTTGGGATAGACGGCCCCCACTCGCCGAGAACCGCGAGTGCATATTTCCCTGAACTAACATCATGGGAACCATGGACATAATGGAATGGGGAAAGAACGGTCGTTAGGCTTGGTTGTGAACGGAGTGCTTTGGCATTCAACACTCATTTTGAGTTGGAATTTTTGTTGACAAATATATATTTTCTTACTAAAATGATGTACCTTTATAAACATGTGAACTCACCAACTATTTTATAGTTAACCCTCGTTTTTGCATGCTTTTCAGGAAACGGTCAGTGATCTAGTTTAAGACGCCAAAATGATTTATGTTTATTGCTCTTGGTATTTACTTGACTATGTAGTATGGAACTAAAATGTAATATTGTTTCGAATATGATTTAAACATAAAATGCTCAATGACTATGGTTGGTAATCCTATTTACCTTGTGTTGTGAGACCTTAGCCTGTCGCCCTTTATTTTTCCGCTTTAACGGGGTGTGACAGATACCTCATGTGGGGAGAGATATAGACCCATTTTGTCTTCTTCACCCATTCTTGGTAATCACTAAACACATGGTTGAATTTGTACCCTTTATGACAATTTTCCCAAAGGAGTAGCATCTTTTAGAAAAACGATGTGATGCTTTTTCCTTTCTTGAAAAAATAAAACTTTTCTTTGGAGATCTGCACATACATGACAAGCTTCACTTTTACATGAAAAAGACTGATATAACCTTGCTTTTCTTCATTGAGTGACAGAAGGAAAGAGTGACCAAAAGCCCCTTTGATCGACTTCTTGGAGCAAGCAAAAACTGATGCTCCTACACAACCTTTTTTTTTGTTAAATAAATAAAATAAACCTAAAAGACAAAATAAATTTAACAAAAGAGAATTTATCTTAAGTGAAATTTAATTAAAATCACACCTTTCTTTAGTGATAGAGACAACTAATACAGACTTTTAAAATTTTACACTCTCTCACATCGTCACAAATTAACAAACAACTTTAGGAACCCATTTGAGAATGGGTTTTGGAAAATACCTCACTTTTGAAGAAATTTGACCGGATAAAGAATAACCAACTTGAGGTTTCAGAACACTCTTTTTCTTTCCAGGAGACTTTTGACTCCAATGTTTCTTTCTAACTCCATTTACTGGCTTTGTTTGAGGTACATGTGATGTACTCTTGGGAACCCAAACTTGTTTCATCTTTATTGGTTCTGGAGGTGGCTCTTTTGGAACCCACATCTTCTTTGTTTGAGTCCTCCGCTTTCTTTCCTTTGATTGTTTTGTCATGAAATTTTTTTTATTAAAACAAGAGCATACATCAGAAAGCTTACCAACATGAGATCTACTGATATTCGGAGTTGAAGATGGAGCTTGAGTCTTCACATGATAAGATGAAGTCTTCACAACTTCAGATAGCTTGGCAGTGCCAAAAGTCTTGTCAGCTTCAACAAACTTATCAGTGCGAACTGATTTGTCAGTGTGTGAAGTTCGAGACTTCTTGACAGCGTAAGATGAATCTTTTTGAATATGAGCAGCTTGTGGTTTCTCAACATGAAGCTTATCAACGTGAGGGTTGTCAGTGCAAGAGCTACCTTGATGTTCATCAGCATAAAAACAAGGGTTTCTTGATGATGAACTCTCTTCAGGTACATTTTCTATTTGAACACTAACAGATGAAGAGATTTTCTTTTACACATTTTTTTCTTTTAACTTCTCCTTCCGATCTGATATCTCATTCTCCCTTTCATCTAACATACTGTTTCGAATTGTTCCCATTTGGAATTGGTGGTCAAAGGATTAAGTGCTATCAAGCTACGAATACCCGAGGGGTTGGGTTTCGGACCCAGTTGGAGTTGGATAATGTACCTTGGATTGCTCGGGTATTCAGTTTGAGTTATTGGATCAAATGGTATTTCGGTAATTATTAGCTCAGACTTTTATGGAAAATAGATGTTTGTTCGAGATATGTTATGGTAGGCAGGAATTGATAATAGGGCTGAGCGTCTCGATACCTTTCTATGGATATATGAATGGTTGGAATTTGAGTTGTATCGAGTGGGTTATAGCCTTTGGGAGAATTAGGGTTTTGGGAAAAGCCCTAGTAGGCGGGGTGTACAAAGGTGGTACGCAGGGCGTACCGAAGAGAAGGAAATACGTTGGGCGTAGCTGGGAGGAACACGTAGCGTAGATGCGAGGTTGGGTCGGGGTGCGCACACTACTACAAAAATAGCCTTTTACGACGCGCAATGCATGTCGTAAAATGCTCAGACGATGCGGAAATGCGTGTCAAGGAAGGCCCTGTCATAAAGACACACGACACGCTTTTGCACGTCGTCTATTTACGACGCGCATTTATGACACGCATTTACGACGCGCAGTTATGACACGCAATGCGTATCAAGGAAGGCCCTGTCATAAAGGAAGACGACACACATTTGCGTGTCGTAACCTTACGACGCGTGTGTTTATGACACGCAATGCGTATCAAGGAAGCCCCTGTCATAAATGAAGATGACACGCATTTGCGTGTCATAAACTTCAGTAACCATTTACGATATGCATTTACGACGCGTCTTTACGATACTCATTTACGCATAATACAAAAATATGTAAACAAATATATACCAAAACAATCAATTTCATCCAATTACATCATGTCAAAAAATTGTAATACATTGATATTAAGGGGATCTATTTGTACATTGTTATTAAGAGGTTTTCCCTAACTATATAACATAATACTACATTGCTATTAAGGGACACCTTCTGCAATGTAATGCTATACAAACTAAAAAGATATACACAAAGATGATAAACATCAAATTCCAACTAAGTAGAGTTGCATCTTGCCTTTCATAATTCTTTAAGACTAATATTGAACCCCTGCTCCGATAATTCTTGTGACCTGATCAAATAAAAGTCAAAAAATTAATATGCTAATATAATTATTAGAAGAATCAAACATGGAATGTTAGTTGTAAAAGTCGAAATTACCCTTTTCTCCATCCAAAGAATGTGGGATTTGGAATAAATACACTACAATATGAATTACCTGATATCAACAATGACAAACACAATGACAAGAATACCCCCACACAAATGGTAAATATTACCTGTAAAGCTATCAACAATGACAATCACAATGACAATCCTTGATCCTATAAACTAGAGAGTATATCATCACAATTCCATCTAACACCACCCATTAGAACCCGTAAAGCTACTCAACCAACATATCATGTCATGTAATTTATTTTTTGTCAGTATATTTTCACGTAGACGAATGTAAATGGGAAGGGGTTTCTCATCATGTTCCATGAATTCCGCCTGTAAAATACATGTTGCAAATTGATAATATGAAATCATTAGAAGCACATAGTGTAGATAACTTATAACTTATAAGCAACTGTTTTTTAGCCATACCAAGTTAAGTAATGTCGCAAGAATTTCAGGGGGTATATTAGGGGAAGAAAATGCCATCTCTAAACTACGAACAAGGGCTTTTTGACTAGACTCACAGAGTTGTGAACAACAGCTAACAAATCCTGTTGCAAACAGCTCTCGTCCAAAAAATGGCTACAAAAACAAACTAGGGTTACAATCGAATTTATAAAAGATATCAAATTTTAAAAATGACACCTGTAACTGTGCCAGCCTGGCACATGTTCTTATAGCTGGAGAAGGTGATTCCTTAAGTAATTCAATGTTGAAATGTCTCATCCACCCAATCTTCTTTAGTGCTACGTTGAGAAGCTTCTCCAGCAGCACGCAATCTAGCATCATTAACCATGATTAAGTTATAAAATTTCGTTTTTAAATAATATATATTTTTTAATACCTGATAAACTTTGGGTTGTTTGTGAACATCTTCATAAGGATCATTCTCCATATCACTCAAAGGATCACTAATAACCTCCACATGAGGCTGTCGGATTGACTTTTGTGCTGCTACACTGGCAACAATTAAAGGTCTACACCTTTGTAATCGCCCCTCAATCTCATCAAATTCCTTGTGCTGAAAGTGAAATTTATGTCAAACATTTATATATTTCTAGAATGTAACACACGATTTTTTTGTAAGAAATTAAGTAATGATTACAAAATACAAACCCGCAAGCGATGCTTTATGAGAAGTTTGTGAATTGATGGGATGAAAATGGTAAAGTCCTCCCCATGTGCATGTGCCAAACAACAGAGTGCATCAACATCATCCTTTCTTAGCTCATCGTTTTTTCTACATGCATGAAAAAGACAGATAGTAAAAGTACCTGTGCATTGACACCTGTGTGTGTGTGTATTTTTGTATATGTGTGTTGAGTGGGACCCCATCGGTTGGTGCAGGTCGGGAGCAAGCAATAAGATTCCACAATTCAAGAGTTGTGTGGTTTAAACACCAAGGAATAAAGTTTGTGGTATTATGGACAACAAAAGAAATAGAAAATCATTGCCAATAATGATGGTAGCCAAAGCAAAGCAAAGCAAAACAGGTTGATATTACCAAATGTTTATTAAATTGCAAAACAAGTGTGGTGGATGTAGTAAGTAGATGTGAGGCTGAGGCTGAGGCATGAAAGAAAGAGAAGGTTGTGGTATGTAGTCATATCAAACAAAAATAACATATCTGTATATGTATGCATAGAATCCATTTTGGAAGAAAGAAAATTTAGGAATCCGATCCATAAGTCAACAAACCTGACCTAAAAGTAACAACTAACAACAACAACTCTATTTGATAAAACCAACCAAACGAATCTTGTAACTAACATACACAAGCAATGATGATGATGATGATGCCCCCCACCCACCCACCCTTTCCAAAAAAAAAAAATCAGCAAACAATTTTATGGGATCTGGGACCTTAAATCTTCTATTTCAGTGTCACGTCAATGATCCCGATTCGAGATTTAGGTCTGTAATGTTCGTCTGTGTCCACTTCCTCGATTTCCTGGAACACAATTAAAATCTCTCAAATTTCCAGGATAATTTTGTACATATATACATACATGTGTGTGTGTATGTGTGTCTGTATTAATTATTATTTACCTGAACAATATCTTCTCCTTTGATGACGCGTCCAAATACGTTAAGCTTTGCATTCAGATCTGGAATCGGTGCGGTTGTAATGAAAATATCAAATCCTTCTTTCTCGTGTTTCATGTTGGACGTGCCAAGCATAAAGGCTTCATGCTTTAATCTGGATGGATATGGATGTGCATGGATTGTTAATTATTATTAAATGATGATGAAGATTGAAGAGTGAATGATATTACAAGTTACAAAATGAATTTAGAGATCAACCTTTTCTCCAGCTGATTGTAGTGCTTCTCTCTGGAAGTCCAGTCCTCTATAACTGCATGATTCTCAGAGTCACCTCCTTAGATTACAAAATGTTTCACCACACGTTGAAACATCATCCCTTTAAAATGTCACTTATGAATGCAACCACACATTCCAAAAACATCAACTACCACCACAAAACAAAACAATGAAAGACATGGATACTGACCACGCATCGATAAATTCATCCACAACTTCAGGTGAACCTTCCTTGTAAAGTTCCACCGTAATCAAACCTTTAGAAGTGTTAAAAATATGGACACACAAACAATAAAGTATCAAACAAACCCAAATGGATATTACAAGCAACAATTATGGATCTTTTTTATGTAGCAACCAACAACCTACAATTTTTTTTATTTTATATTAGTGTTAGTGTGTGTTAAATATGATTCAACAACAACAATACCCAAATCCCATATATAGGAATGGGGTAAGATATAGACAATCGGACCTCCACCCCAAGGTACAGGGTACAGAGACTGCTACCATATGATTATACAATAATAATCTATTTTTTAATAAAGGATTTAAGAGCTTGTATGCTTTAAAAATAACTCCATGGAACTTTCAACCTTTTGACGTGTTTCATTTCTGCTGACAAATGAAACAGCATATCTAGGTACATCTGATTTCTTTGAATCTGAAAAGTCATCTTCGACCTGTAATTGATTAAATAAACTAAATTGGACAATATAACTAGTAACAAGAAATCATCCGATTGCTTTGTGGGAAAATAAATAAATAAATAAGAAAATGGTTTTCTGTAGCAATCAATCCCATAAGAAACGTGCAACCCTTTTCTCATTCCATTCCATTCCATTGTTGGTTTGGTTCCATAATAAAGTTGTAGCATTACTCCATCTCTCCATTTGTCCTACCTTCTCTATATAATCACTTTCCCATATAAGGGCATTCAATAATCATACTACTCAACTACTACTGGAAATAAGCAAAGGTTTGGGGGAAGAAGAAAGAATAACAAAACTGTTGTACCTGAAAGTTTGATGTTCCTTCCTCTGTCTGCATTACTGACCTAAAAATAGCATGCACATCAATAGTTAGGTGTTTTTAGATGCATGACCTACACCTAGTTCTTGCTCTTGCAATGTCTGGATGCAAGCCATGATCAAATAAGGTAAGATGTTATACAAGTTCATGTTTCCTCACCATGATTGAGTGATGATGGTAATTTATAAAACAGAAGAAGAAAAATCCATGCTTTAGGACCAAGAACACACACACACACATATATATATATATATATATATATATATATATATATATATATATATATATATCAGTTGCCCATACATCCATTTAAGGATTTAAGGAAGTAACTAATTGTTTAGTGCTAGTGGAACTTGTATCCAATCCTCAGGTGATAGCCCTTATGGACCAAGCGTTTTACATGAGTTCATGGACTAACTGTGGCATAAATACATACAAGAAAAAGAAAGTTTTGGCTTCCTTTTTAAACATTCAAATGAAAAAAAAACATTTCTTGTCAACAAACAGGAAAAACACCATAAAAACAGTCACTACGCTGTACAATGCAATTGTGGGGATACTGATACTTCTGGGTGCTTTCTTCTTCTTGCTTTGCTGTAACAGAGCTTGAGGTTTAATCCTCGCCATGAAGCCTATAAAGCTTTAAACCCGTGCAAAATATATATATATATATATATATATATATATATATATATATATATATATATATATATATATATATATATATGGTAAAGCTCGCTGCACAAAAAGAAAAAAAGAAGAACTATAAACTCCCATCGACTGCAAAAGTACAAGTTAACAAAGTCTCCATCACATATGTGTGTGGACTATAACCACCACACGAGATGACCCAACCCAATATTCTTAAAACTCAATGATTCATGAGACTAAATGATACGCGATCTCGAAAATTAGCCCAGTCTGTCTGTAGCAGATCTTTAGCAATCAGAAGACTGGATGCTTGCTTGGAATGCATGAACAAAAAGAATTTTACAATTTACCAAATAAAGAAGACGATCTTGAAATTAGCAAGACATATTGCGAAATCCTCCTAAGAGAGAGAAACTATGGTTTTGAACAGTTGAAAGAGTTGCAGGCGATTGAAAAATCAAAGACATGTTTGTGAAGAGCATGAGCATCAAAACCCGAAAAGAACCAGAAAGGGTAGAACGAAAATCGAGCAAGAGCATATGGGTACCTAAAGAGAAGAATGGAATCTTGTTCCAGCAAATGATGTTGGAGGGTTTCCAGATGGAGATTCCGATGTAGTTTCTAACAGAAAACAATCATGCTTTCCAATTCCATATAGGAGTGGAGTGCTTCGGCCTTTGAGCGCAACATTCGTGTTTGGGCCCATGTTTCCAGAAATTCAAGTATATGCTTTTGGGCTTCTATAATCTTTCATCAATACGGAAAGATACTTAGAACAAATGAGAATCAGAAACAAACGAAAATCAAGATTTGCATTCCTAATATTGAGACTTGAGAGTATAATACTGAATTAGGGCTTTTTCTAACAATTTCAACATCAAGTGGGAGATATGGTGGTTCCAGTGGGTAGAAGTAAGTGATCCTTGATCAATGTCAACGAACGGGGAAGAATCAGTGGCGGCGGTCGGAGTGCAAGGGAAAGAAGCAAGCAACACTCGATGTAGGGAGGCGGAGGAAGACCGGAGAATATTTTTGTGGTCAAAGAACACACCCAGAGCTAAAGAGGGGAAACAAGGAAGGAAGGCGGGTTTTCTAATTTTTTTGATTTCCTTTTTCCCGCTGCTATTTGCTGAAGAGCGCATTTGTAAAATAATAAAGCAACATTTCTAGACGACATGCCTTTAACATAAGCGCCCTCCGTGTTTTTTTTGTGAGACACTAATTTTAGGGCACGCAAAAATGCGCGTACTAAATTCTTCAAATTTCTAAAGATCAGACATTATTTTTAGGGCACGCCCTTTTGCGTATCATTAATCAGTGCGTGTCATAAAAAGCGTGTCATTAAAGGTCTGTTTTCTAGTAGTGGCGGCCTCGTACGCGGGGGCGTACGAGAAGGTACGTTGGGCGTACGAGGGTCTGATTGAAAAACCCTAATCTTAGGGTTGTGCCCTATATAAGCATAATGTTAAGCCTCTTTCTTCATTCTAAGTCAGCCCCCACCCTCTAAAACCCTAGAAATCGTCCTTAATCGTTCATGGTGGCATTTTGACCTAATGGAGTCCATTATAGGAGTATTTGGCCCATTTTCAAGAAGGTGGAATTTGATGCAAAGATGGTGTCAAGGAGAAGCTTATAGATCTTGATTTTGTGACTCATTTCCAGCTTGATGAAGGTATAAAGCTTTGAACTTGATCATTGATGTTTTTGATCTACCATTTATGGTTTTTTGTTCATTTTGGTCCCATGTATGAGAACTAGTGGTCTTGATTTCATTGCAGGAGCTTTGAGTTGCCCCTCTCAGTGTTTCTGAGGTTCAAGGTCCATAAAGTTGGCACCTTTAGAGTTTAAGACCATCTATGTTGGAGTTTGAGCCATTTCCATGAAAGTAGAATGCTATTTGGTGTCTTGGGGCATGCAAATTCACCAAGTCAGTGACTTTATGGGTTTAGGCGTTAGATGGGAGTCAAATTTGTGGTTTGGATTTATTAGGACAAGCATTAAGAGCTTAATGAGGATTTAGATTAATGGAGTAGTACGCTGGGCGTACAAGTCTGTATGCGCAACGTACAAGCCAAACAGCCTGTACGCTTAGTGTATAGCTGAGTACGCCCTGCGTACTCAGTCAGATTGGATTTCGTGATTGTGGGCCTCGGGTTGGGCCATTTCTTGGACTAAGTTGTTGTGGGCCTTCGTTGGACAGTTAGGAATAGGTTTATGGACTAAGGAATCATTGGGCTTTAGGATAAGGCCCATTGGAAAGGCTTAGGCCCAATTTAGAAAATTGGGCCATAAATGGGCCATAAGTGGGCCATAACTGGGCCTTGATGATTATGAGATATTGGACCATCGGAATGCCAAGTCTTTAGACTAGAATAAATGGTTGGGCCTTAAGATAACACCATGTAGAGGTTTGGGCCCAATTTGGAAAATTGGGCCATATGTTGGGCCTTGGTTGATTATTGGCTTTTGGGCCTTTAGAGTGTGAGTTTGGGCCTTGGTTTGAACTAAGCGAGCTTAGGGGTAAAATGGTACTTTTACCCTAAGTGTGGATTTATGGTTATGCATTAAAACCCAAATGGTTAATTGGGTGTTGTTTTGATATGGACAGTTTGGGAGTCTGTCATCCAGCAGCTAGAGTTTTATCCGCGGGACTTCGGCAATGTGAGGTGAGTCTCCTCACCATACCAATGGGTCGAAGGCACCAAGGACGGCCCGTTACTTGCTATATGGTATGCTAGTTGATTATGTGGTATGTGGTATGCTAGCTGTATTTGTGATACTTGCATGAAAGACCTCACGGGGTTCCCAAAGGCACTTGGTTGTAAGACCTTGGAGGGTTTCCATGGCATCCTTAGTAAAGACATCGGGGGGTTCCCAAGGCACTTGTGTCACACCCCGACCGTCGGCGGAAACACCGGGCGGTGTAACGTCATTTCTTGTATCATAGTTATCAACTTCCTGAAAAACATGCATTTTAAAAATACGTCAACATAAAGTTGGTGAGTCCACAGGTTTTGACTCCATATAAAAATAATACATTTTCCAAGTTCAAAAGTATAGTTTTGAAAGTATCATTTTGACTCTCCAACGTTTAGTATATATATATATATATATATATATATATATATATATATATATATATATATATATATATATATATATATATATATATATATATCCTAGGTATAATGGTTTACTTACCAAATAAGTATATACCTATAAGTCTTATATATTATAAATATAAATGTTTGTAATTCCATACAAACGAAGGTTGCTACGTATAAATCTTATTTCAATTCTATACGAGTAAAAACCGCTACGTATAAATCTATTTCAATTCTATACGACTAAAAACCGCTACTTATAAATCTATTTCAATTCTATACGAGTAAAAACCGCTACGTATAAATCTATTTCAATTCTATACGAGTAAGTGTGGTAGGTATAATTATCTACTTAATAAGAAAGTAGTATACCTACAAGTTCCTTGTACTTAGAGTATAAGTCTTTGGGAAACTTATACTTAACATTCATACTTGTATATCGACAAAGTATAATGCTTCTAAAGTTGCGCTACCATGAGTCCGTAACCACGGCTGTATGACTAGTTTCAAACCTCTGCTTGATGCTACAAGTTTCGCATCTTAAGATAAGTTCCACACACTTCATCAACGTCAGAACAATAAACAAATAAAAGGACAGTTCGTCACTCGCAAACCGTTGGGTTGTAGCTAACAACCACGAGTGGGGTTGTCAACCCGTATCTTATTCATACACGACTTCCTCGCTCACACGTGATTAGCAGTTACAGGTCAGAGGATTTCACCTAAGATTTCCAATCTTAGTTGATGAATACAATAACTCATGTAGACTTGTTGAGTTCCGTTAGTTCTAGTAGTAAAATCATATTCGTGTCTAAAACCCTAAGTTATTAGACTATGCTTTAAACATTACTCCTAATATTTATAATACTTAGGCAGTACAACAACTATAATTAGAATTAAAACCAGGTTTTATCTTAACATCAAACCAATAATAACAACATATAACGTTCCTAGTTTTATCTTGACATAAAACCAACAATAACAACGTACATATCAATTAACATATAGAACTTCCGAGTATAACTCTGGAACTATATCGCACACGAAATATATATAGAATCCTAAGTGCAACTCAAGATCTACATTAGTACAAGAGCATACTAACAAGTTGATAATAGTGGTATATATTCAAATACTATATTTAGAACAACTATATCCCGGTTATTATAACTATCTATGTTGATACTAATATACTATCATATAGACATAATAGTAACGTATATACAATATTTAACATGCGTTTTCCGCCGAAAATATTAGAAAGTGGGGCCGTGAAACTCACCTTAATAGCATGATTTTATGTAATCTAAGCAAAAACGGTCAGCGGTTCGCGATCACCGGGCTCGGGAAGCGAAACGGCTTCAGCAAATGAGAGATAGAGAAAGTAGAAATGGTGTAAGGAGAGAGGAGGTCGGACTTGCTATTTATAGGAAGATTTTTGCCCTCTCACGACGTGAACCAAGGATGCTCACGTCGTGAGCTCGATCCTGATCACTTAGTAGACTCGCCATTTGTGTCCCTAGCTTCGATTGGTGTCATTTGACTCCTCACGTCGTGAGAAATCCTTGCTCACGTCATGAGCTTTTGACTTGGCACTCCGTAGACTTGCCATGTGTCTTCTAGCTTTAAAATGTGACATTTTGACTCCTCACGTCGTGAGCTCAGTCAGAGTAGGGTTTCTGACACGTGTCATGCTCTCAGACAGCTACAACTTTGGAAGGTCGTAACTTTTGCCTACGGACTCCGTTTTTGACGTTCTTTATATCCACGCATAGGTATTTACGAGTACTACAACTCTATTTTAGATTCCAATAGATAATTCTAAGTCTATTTTTAATTCCTCTTATTATAGAGATTTATAGTGTTTGGTTTATCATAACTTCTTCATGCAAAGTCAGATTTAGACGTTTTCTATATTTTTGGAATAGTATGGACGTATATTTTGAGTTGTATCATAAAGAAAGTTCATATTTGTATTAGAATTTAACATGAACTACATAGTACATTTATCACATTACTAGTTTAACAAAATCACATTACATGATTGGTATAATCACATGTGATTATTATTGACCTATCTTGACTAGTGTTACAACTTGGGTGTAAGACCTTGGATGGTTTCCATCGCATCCTTAGTAAAGACCTCGGGGGGTTCCCGAGGCACTTGGATGTAAGACCTTGGATGGTTTCCATGGCATCCTTAGTTAAGACCATGTGGGGGTTCCCATGACATTGGGCTAAGACCATGTGGGGGTTCCCATTGCACCTGGAGTAAGACCCTGGAGGGTTTCAGGGTATCCTTATATGTTTGTATGCATGGCTTGTGTAGCTTATATGGATGATATGGTTTATATGATTATGTGGTTCGTATGGGATATGTTATGGGGAAATCACTGACCTTCGTGCTTACATTTTTGTTTATGGTTTCAGGTATCATTGGTATAGAATGGAAGGGCCCGACTTGATCGCAGCGTACTCACCTGTGTTTTCCGCATTATGTGATTTTGGGATGTAACTCTGATAAATGTTTTAATTAAGCAATGTTCTTGTAATGATTGGATTTAAAAGATAACTGTGTTTTGATTATTATAAAAATGAAATTTTTACCGTGGATTTTTGGGTCGTTAAAAGTTGGTATCAGAGCCTTGGTTTGAGGGATTAGGACATACTTCCGGGTGTGTCTGAACTCAAACTGAGGATCTGTAAAGTTTTCAAAAGAAAAACGTTTTCAAGGAAGGAGTTTTCTAAGACAAGAAAGGGTGTGGTGTATGCAATCGGCCGAGCTCAAGTAAGTTTTCCCCAGAATACCCATATATGTTATCTGTTATGACATGATTTATGAATCTGTGAATCGTATGCTAGTTAGGGCTAGGAGAGATACCTTTGTATGTATGTTGTATGAGCTGGTAGACTTGCATGCTAGTGCTGATTAGTCAACAATAGATTGGCCTGATATGTGATGCTTGTAGCCTTGGGGATACTGGATGCTACGCCGGAATGGGGATGACTATTGGTATTGGTAACTGCTAAGTGTATGCTTTAAAATTTGTATACGGTTAGGATCTTATAGCCTTAGAATAACGAATTTGGCCTTATTTCCTATTTCTTGTCTGGTTGTGGTCCTAGGGTAGAGTCTATTATTCGACAGTCTATTAGATCCTGTTCTGTGTATAATTTGCATGCATAAGGCAGCCGGCAGTGAAGGTGGATGTGGATAGTATGAGTTGTGGTATGCGGGCTGAATGTTCTTTGATAGTTTCATGGGTTGGAGATTACCCTAGGGTAAGCCTAGGATGAGATTAGTGACAGGAGTTACCTGATTGCGAATTGTATGTGTGGATAGAATTGCTTGATTGGAGTAAGTTGGTTAATTTTTGGTTTTCTGAATGCTGCTTGCTTTGTGCTTTGTAGGACTCTTAGCAATGTGAGTTAGCTACTAAGTGAATATGCTAAGTCACATGTGGCATAAGATGGATAATCTCAGAGTGATGGACTTGACCATATTGCGCAGCTCTCGTTTGAGTCCAACCGTTCTAGGGATGAGTCTTTTACTCTAAGGATTATGTGATCTCTGTTGCATGTGGCTATATTCATGAAGTAGCTAGTCGACATTAATTGGAAACCCTTCAGCATCTGAGGACTAGGTGGGTTCAGGAACCTAGGAAAGCCTAGGATATGCTCCAATGCGTTTAGTGAGGCGATTTAGCGAGGTTGGTGCTTTCGTTTGAGGAAGTAACTTAGAGGATTCGGGAGGATTGCTGAGGAAAGTATGGATAGGTGTGGAAGGTAGTATTGAGACCGTACTACTGAATGCACAAGATCCATACTCGAATCGGTGAGAGTCTTGGAGAATATAAGAAGCCTATGGGAAGGAGAATTCTGGTTATGCTCTGATCGTGGGGACAACTGTTTTCCCAGATGAGGATAAGCATACATAGGGAAGGACCAGGGGTTTGGTCCCGACTCCGGTGGTGCGCCAATTAGTGGAAGGACTGCCAGGGATTTGAGTTCACATTGGATTAAGGAGATGGAAAGTGTTTTCCGCACTAGTCCTTACCCCTTAGGAGCTAAGGTTTGGTTAGCCTTGGATCTATTGTATCGGGCGACAAGGATTGATTATGCGATCTATGGTACTTTCGAGATTGGAGACTATGTCTTGGGAGTAGTTGTAGCCCAGTTTGGGGTAGAGGTTTCTTCAGCTACTGTAGTTCAGCCGTGGATGACTGAGCTGATGAATATATCAGGGTGCAGGACCCAGAATGGTATGATTCTAGAGCTCGAGGGCGGTATAGCGATTTGGGGTACCTCGGGAAGAGAGGTTCAGGTCAGGTGCATTTAGTGGAGGGTCTCGGGAAGAGACCCAAGTCTTCTGAACAACGTTTGAGAGGCCAGAAGGGCCGGAGTTAGTACGACACGTGCGGGAAACCATACGATGGAGTTATCGCCCCAGGAGTATGGGTTGCTACAAGCATAGCAGGATTGATCGTGTCAGTATGTGACATTGCTAGTGGGTGCTCGACTTTGGGCGTGTCTGATCTGATGGATCGGCGATAAGGTTTTGGACAGTTGTGGTGAGGTGAGAGTGTTGTGAGACTGCAGGGTAGCATGTAGCATTTTCCAGTCCCTAGACAGCGGTAAGATGGTGATAAATTTGTATTCGTCTTCGGATTTCTTCAGTAAAAGGGTGGCTTGGGAAGTGATTAGGATCATCCGATTGGTTAAGATTACCAGAGTATTCTTCAGTATATCTAGAGCTGAGTGATCTTGGTGTTTGGCTAGCAATGGGGCGCTTTTGTTATTCGACGTAGGATTTGGGCGGGTCATGCATATTGATGGAAATGGATCGAAGGTCCATAAGGTGTAAGAGGTGGAAGAGCATTGTCGAGCCCATGTAGGGGAGAAACAAGTGGCTGTTTAGGCCTAGGTTGTGTTGGTGAGAGTTCAGGAAACACCCAATCGTCAGTCGACATCGCCTTGATCATGCATAGTAAGCAGTGGGATTCCGTAGGGGTGATCCGAACTCCTGATGGGATATAGGATTCGGCTTGAGAGGTGCGATGTTGTGATAGTTTGAGTGTTGTGAGGCCATGGGTTGTAAGCATGGTTGGATGGAAGTAGTGTTAGGTTGCGATAGGATTGTAGTATTCATCGGTTCGAAGTAGACTATTTATGAGTTGGTCACAAGCATGGAAGGGGGATCAGCTCGTGCTTTGGGCACGCCGGCCAGGGTCGTCAGGGAATTATTCTCTGTTTTGGGATTAAGGATCTTTGGAGTCCGTGGGCGAGCTTGGATGATTATGGAAGTTCAGGTTGGAACTGGTAGAGACTGTTGAGTCAGGGGTTAGATCTTGAGTTGCAGGACATGCGGGTAACCATTGTGTGATGCAGAGGGGTTCTGGATGGGTAGCCTGGTTGTTGACTCTTGGGAACTTGGTGGTTGTACCAGGTGCGAGATTGGAAGTCTCGAAGATAGATTGGTTATACCAATCCATTGGTTAGGTAAAGGGGTTGGTAGCCACGAGAATGTGGTGTGAGAAGCAGGTGCAGATTCGTAGATGTTGTGTCATAAGTGTGTATCGAATCAGTTTTGGGTAAGATTTCGAGTCGGGTATCGCATATGATTTTTCGTTCCAGCGGAATAAGGATTGAGATATTTATACGCTGAGGGCATCAATCGCAAGGTTCAAGGGTAATGGATGGGTTTAGTTGATGGAAGTTTGAGTTATTGTGATGTGTCTTGGGTTGGCTTTATCCGTGAAGGAGCCATAGCTTGTTTGAAGTGAGGAAAAGATGGGTTGTTGGAGACCGGGTAGGAGATGAGACTGCAGTGGGTCATGTAGCATTCATTCTGTTAGCATAAGTTTGATGGCAAGGCGTGTAAGAAAGTCCTGCCAGTCAATTATCTTTTTGGGAGAGGCGTGGGACTGCTGTGTGTGAGTCTTTTGGCTTAGCAATCGGTTAGGTGTCTGGTGTTTCGGGTAGTGGGCAGACAAGTTGGGACCAGGGAGGTCTTGGCTACTTCTGAAAATCAACAGGTGGTATCAGGAAGAGTCGAAGTGGGTTTAGCGACTGGGATTCGTGTGTGGAGTTGCTTGTTATTCGGTAGCCGCATTTGACCAGTGATTATGTTCTTTTTGAAGCCTCAAGGTATTGCGGGTGGAAAGTATTCTGTTTAGGTTGGTTTTCTTATGGAATAAATTCGATGATGGTTCGGTGTGGGCAGTTGTCGGGAAGCTAGGTCAATTTGAAGTTTCGAGTTTCGGAAGGATAGATGTGGTTTTATCCAAGAGGGTTTAAGGTTCGTTCCGTTTCAGGTTGGTATGTCTTTTAGGGTTGGTATCGGTTGGCTTGGGAAGGCTGTATTTATTCCAAATTGTGGAGGTATTGACTAGATCGTTGGATGTGTTGGGGTAGGTACAGACGGATTTTGAGGACAAAATCTAATTCAAGTGGAGGAGAGTTGTAACATCCTGTTTCGAATTGTTCCCATTTGGAATTGGTGATCAAAGGATTAAGTTCTATATTGCTACGGATACCTGAGGGGTTGGGTTTCGGACTCAGTTGGAGTTGGATAATGTACCTTGGATTGCTCGGGTATTCAGTTTGAGTTATTGGATCAAAGGGTATTTCAGTAATTTATCAGCTCAGACTTTTATGGAAAATGGATGTTAGTTCGGGATATGTTATGGTAGGCAGGAATTGATAATAAGGTTGAGTGTCTCGATACTGTTCTATGGATATATGAATGGTTGGAGTCGGAGTTGTATCGAGTGAGTTATGGCCTTCGGGAGAATTAGGGTTTTGGGAAAAGCCCTAGTACGCGCGGCGTACCGAAGTGAAGGAACTACACGAAGCGTAGCTGGGAGGAACGTGTAGCGTAGATGAGAGGTTGGGTCGGGGTGCGCGGCCTCGTACGCGAGGAGTACGAGAAGGTACGCTGGGCGTACGACGGTCATATTGAAAAACCATAATCTTAGGGTTGTGCCCTATATAAGCATAATGTTAAGCCTATTTCTTCATTCTAAGTTAGCCCCCACCCTCAAAAACCATAGAAATCATCCTTAATCATTCATGGTGGCATTTCGAGCTTATGGAGTCCATTTTTGGAGTATTTGGCACATTTTCAAGGAGGTGGAGTTTGATGCAAAGATGGATATCAAGGAAAAGATTATGTATCTGGCTTTTGTGACTCATTTCAAGATTGATGAAGGTTTAACACTTTGAACTTGATCATTGATGTTTTAGATCTACCATTTATGGGTTTTTGTTCATTTTGGTCCCAAGTATGAGATCTAGTGGTCTTGATTTCATTCCTGGAGCTTTGAGTTGCCCCTCTTAATGTTTTTAAGGTTCAAGCTCCATAAAGTTGGCCCCTTTAGAGTTTAAGACCATCTATGTTGGAGTTTGAGCCATTTCCATGAAAATATAATGCTATGTGGTCTTTTGAGGCATGCAATGTCACCAAGTCTGTGACTTTATGGGTTTAGACATTAGATGGGACTCAGATATGTGGCTTGGATTTGTTGGACCAAGAATTAAGAGCATAATGAGGAATTGGCTTAATGGACTAGTACATTGGGCGTACAAGTCTGTACGCACAACGTACAAGCCAAACAACCTGTACGCTTAGTGTACAGCTGAGTACGCCCTATGTACTCAGTAAGATTGGATTTCGTGATTGTGGGCCTCGGGTTGGGCCATTTATTGGACTAAGTTGTTGTGGGCCTCCGTGGGCCAATTGGGAACAAGTTTATGGACTAAGGAATCATTGGACTTTAGGATAAGGCCCATTGGAAAGGCTTGGGACCAATTTGGAAAATTGGGCCATAAGTGGGCCATATATGGGCCTTGATGATTATGAGATATTGGACCATCAGAATGCCAAGTGTTTGGACTAAAATAAATGGTTAGCCCTTAAGGTAACACCATGTAGACGTTTGGGCCCAATTTGGAAAATTGGGCCATATGTTGGGCCTTGGTTGATTATTGGCTTTTAGGCCTTTAGAGTGAGTTTGGGCCTTGGTTTTGAACTAAGCTAGGTTAGGGATAAAATTGTCCTTTTACCCCAGGTGTGGATTTATGGTTATGCATTGAAACCTAAATGGCTAATTGGGTGTTGTTTTGATGTGGACAGTTCGGGAGTCTCTCATCCAGCAGCTAGAGTTTTATCCGCGGGACTTCGTTAGTGTGAGGTGAGTCTCCTCACCATACCAATGGGTCGAAGGCACCAAGGCCGGACCATTATTTGCTATGTGGTATGCTAGTTGATTATCTTGTATGTGGTATGCTATTTGTATTTGTGATACTTGCATGAAAGACCTCCGGGGGTTCCCGAGGCACTTGAGTGTAAGACGTTGGAGGGTTTCCATGGTATCCTTAGTAAAGACCTCGGGGGGTTCCCGAGGCACTTGATTGTAAGACCTTAGAGGGTTTCCATGGCATCCTTAGTAAAGACCTCGGGGGGTTCCCGAGGCACTTGGGTGTAAGATCTCGGAGGGTTTCCATGGCATCCTTAGTTAAGACCATGTGGGGGTTCCCATGATAATGGGCTAAGACCATGTGGGGGTTCCCATGGCACCTGGAGTAAGACCTTGGAGGGTTTCCAGGGCATCCTTAATTGTTTGAATGCATGGATTGTGTAGCTTATATGGCTGATATAGTTTATGTGATTATGTGGATCGTGTGGGGTATGTTATGGGGAACTCACTAAGCTTCGTGCTTACATTTTTGTTTATGGTTTCAGGTATCATTGGTTTGTTTATGGTTTCAGGTATCATTCTTTATCCTCCCATTTAAAAATAGTTCTCTCATCTGAGAGACATTATAAGGACCAAACATACCTGATAAAGTTAGATAATACCAAAGATAAGGAAACGTACTGTACTTTCTCTTCTTTGCTTCTGAAGTTGTATTCATGTCTGGATGATAGTATAACATATCTTCTTCTTCTCCTCTTTCTAATTTTCGAGTTTTTGAGAAACACTTGAACTTTTGAATCTTTAACAGATCTTAGAACAAATGTTCTAAACCGCTCTGATACCATTGAAGGTCCCAAAACCTTTGTCGATTCGTAGGTCAAATATAAATAAGAAAGAACAATCAAGAACAATGAAGAAAAGAAAAAGTAAAGAGCACAAGAGATTCTCCAAATGTTCCTTTAACCAAGAAAAGAGGTTTTGTGATGAGACAAAGAATCAAGTATTGAACGAATTAGAGTGTAAATTCAAAGTAGAATTGAAAGATTTGAACACCGATGTAAATATGATCTGATTGGCTCTATTACGCTTTTGCAAATTTTACAGAGTACAATGAATATTCTGTAAAGACTTCTTTGTCTAAGACACTAGTAACCACTCCTATTTATAGAAGAGAAAAGCGTACAAAAAATATACTAAGGACTAAACATGAAGCTTCGAATATTATGCCCTAGTAAAATACATTACAAAAATGTTCGAAGACCCTAAATACAAACTTCGACTATTACAACATTTCGACCCTAACAATCTCCCCCTTTGTAATCAAAGTCGAAGTCTTCAGTTTGTAAGTAGAGTAATGGAGTACAGCAAAAATCTTCGAACCTCAGTATACCAAGAAATAATTTTCTTCAATTCCTTCTTGTCTCCTTCATTGTTCTTTTTGCAGTGGTTCATACGAACAATCAAGTTCGTATATTGAGATGTAGAATATCTCTCCACTTCGCTAGCTTGGAACAAAAACCGCTTCGCTTTTCCAGCTTTATCCTTTCCAGCAAAAACTATTCCAAATGGCTTTAAACATATTTCTCCATCAGCATATTTCTTTAACTCAGTCTGATTTAACGAAGGAGCCATTGGAACTTTTACTTCCATTCCCTTTGCAGTAGCCAACTCCACATCAGTCAGTGCTAGGCACTCATAATAATTCTCAATGAAGATTTTGATGTGAGCAACTCCAAGTTTGAATTCCTCTGGATATGTGTTTTGCAGAAAAGAAAAGGATTTGTCTTTTAGAAGCAATGCCACTTGTATAAGGTCATACAAGTTTATCAGAGGAAAATCTGCAATAGTGAATTCACATGTTTTTCCATTTGCCCTGGCCACAACATATTTAACATTTTGAACAATGTTTTCAAAGACCACATCCTTTTTCATGCTTATCACCTTCTTGATCTTGATCAGTGACCAAACATCCTCAGGGGCTTTGCCAAGTACTGCATGAAAACGAATTTTCATATGAGTCCATTCATCTTTTTCTTTGAAATTCCCTTCAGCTTTGAACTGAGGCATGATGAACATCATCTCATTTATAGGGAAATCCAACTGGCATGCATCAGTGTTTGTAACCACATAACTCTGTTTTGGCTTCTTATCAAATGAGTACATGTGATTAAAGGCAACCAAGGCTTCGATTGTTTCATAGTTGTAATGTTTTGCTGGATCACCTTTATTCATGCCCTTCGGATCACCAGCCCTCTAAGTCATGATGCTTTGAATAAGCCTCATTTTCTCGAGTTCAGCTTCAGCTTCAGCCTTCTTTTCTTCTTTAGATTTTTCAACCAGAATTGATTTTCCTTTGTCTTTCGAAGCAGATTTTTCAGTTACGTCTTTTAGCTTCGAACCACTTCCACCAGATTCCAAAGGTTTACCAATTACAATTCCTTTCGAAATTGTTCTTGTAATTGGTAATGTTGTTACGATTGTTGTGGTCACTGGTTGAGCAGACACAATTACTGGTTTTGTTGAAGGGATGCTAGATGAAAATACCTTGCCCACCACTTTCGCTTCTTCTTCTGTTGACTTCCTTTCTCCCCCTTGCACCCCTGTGAAAACAGGAGGGGCAGTAGTTGTGGGAAGAAGACTGGATATGCGAAATAGTGGAGCAAGTTGCTTGTTAAGTATGGCTTCGAACTGCACAAACTTCTGGGATAAAAATTCTGGAGTAATCAACGGTGACGAAACCGGTTTCGTTGAGATCTCCTTCAACTCCTTTAACAACTTGATCACACCTTCAAAATTTTCACTTTCAGACTTGGAGATTTGAGTTATTTGAGGACCCAAACCTTCGTATAGCTTGACAAATCGAGTGACAGCATCACAAATGATATCGACCTTCTGATTCAAGGACGCATAATCATGTTGAACAGATAGAATTTCCTTTTTCATGTCTTCACGAAGTTCGTGAATTTGGGAGTTAACATCCTCCCTCACTTTCTTGACTTCCTGAACAAAAAGAACATGTCGTTCTTTTGTTATGCTTCGCAGATCCTTAACTTCTCCCATAAAATCAGATCTGAGAGTTTTAACACGAAGCTCAGAATTCTGATCTGTGTAATCAACCTTTTCTAAAATAACAGACTCTGAGGCTTTCATCATTCCAGAAACTTTGTTGATTACTCTTGATTCAAACATCTTGAGCATAGAATCAACCTCCAAACTTGAAATAGATGAACCTCCGCCAAGATCAGCTTGGGATTGAATGATGGAGTTCAACTTTTGATTAAGAATTTTGTATTGCTTCATTGTCATTAACATATGATCAGGAAATTCTTCTTCTTCATCATGAAACTCTATGTCTTCGAATGTTCCACCAAACCCTTCATTATCAGTTTGAGTGGGTGAAGATGGTTTGGGTGTATCAGTGGATTGAGAGGAAAAAATGGAAGTAATTGGTTGATTGATGATATGTTCAAAGGTTGGTGAAACAGTGGTTGATGTGAGAGGAATAGTAGATGTTGGTGTAACAGAAACCAATGATTCGAAAGGAGTAGAGATAATTGGACCTTGATCTGCATCTTTCGAACCACCTTCACCCATGTTGACATTTGCATCCGTATCAGATACGTGTGCAGGGATGCCTGAAGTTCGAACCTCCTCAAAAATTGACTTGGCAATCGAAACTTCGGGTGGTATGATAACAGTCTTCTCAGGAATGGAACTTGTAATGATAGAAGTGAACTCTGGAGTTTCTGGTATTCGTTCATCCTCTTCTGTAGACTCAGTAGATAAAACAATCTTTCGAGTCTTCTTCATCTTCTTCTTTTTCGGTTGTGACAAGTGTTTTGCCATATCTTCTTCTGCTCTTTTCTTGGATCCGGGAGAAACAGGAACAAGTACCTCACGAATTAAAACTCCTTGGTGAGTAATTTGAGGCTTGCGAATCAACTTCTGTGATGGTGACTTTCGTTTGTGAGTGGATTTCATCTTGATTCTTCGAAACATCCCTGTTTTCGAAGGAATAATCACGTTCTCTTGAGTCTCTTCCACTATTGGCTCAATCACTTGTGTTGCTTCAACTGTCACTGCAACATTTTCTGTCTTCTTCTTTGGAGATTTAGAGGATGTTGAACCCTTCGTTTTCTTTTCAAGTGAAGCAGGATCAGCTTTCTTCGACTTTTTGGTCTTCTTTTCGTCGCGTGGCAACAAAATTCCCGTAGGAATAAAAGAATCGAATGTTTTCAGATATGCAATCAAAACAGGATTCGTAGGATCCACCCTTTTAAGCATCGCGTCTGGAATCCGAGCAATGTTTGGAAATTCATCATCATTGTCAACAACTTCCTTTGGAAAGTGATAAGATTGAAAAGTAACCTTCTCTTCTTCATTTGAAACCAAGATGCCTTCCTTGGTGTAAAAATGTTGCAGAATTAGACTCCAGTACCTAGCACACGAAATGCCATGAACAACATTCGTATGTTCTACTCCTTTTTGGAATTCCTTCCATAGCTGTGTAGAGTAGTCTGCTGGAAGATCATAGTATAAACCAGCCACCATGGCATAAACCTCCATCCTTCCTTTATCTAATCCATCTGTTCTTCCGGTTAAACAACGCAAAAATATCCCAAACAAAAAATTCCATACTTTTGGAAGACCAGACTTCTTAAAGTCACTTATCTTTGACAATGGGGGCTGATATCCCATTTCATTAAACATATGAATTATTTGGGAGAATTAAAATTCAACAAAAGGAGGTGTATTTGGAATGTCAAGAATCTGACAAAACAGTTTCTTGGAAAGCCTAACCTTTTTGTCATTGATTAGGTGAAAAGTAATCGAATCAGAGGCTTTGTTGTATGTGGCAGTAGATCCTGCTTGAGAAAGCCAGGATACCGGAACAGAAAAGGAATTGAACATTGCTTTGGATAAAACAGAGTGTTTTAAAGAAACAATAAGCATCTTGAATTCTTCTGGACATTGAGAAAGTTCACCATCCACATAATAATTGGTAGATTGAATCTTCATAACTGGTGTAGAAGAAGTATCTTTAGTAGAAGGATCAACATGAGCAGTAGTCGCCATTATTAGGGTTTGAAAAAGATGAAGAACAGAGAATTTGAGAAGTTTTAAGTTTTGATCGTGTAAACGTATAAAGTACTCTTGAACCCCCTTTTATATGTAACCCTAAATGATTTGAATTTGAAGCGGGATGCATTTAATGAGATCCGACGTGGCACCTTGAAAATCGGACCTGTACAGCGGAAAGGTAGCCATGCGTCAAAAAGTGTCTGTCACATCACCTAGAAAACCGGGCAGAATACCATACGTCACGTATACACAGCCTGTCATTATCCCCTTAATAGAATTGTAACCGTTAGAACCCTTCGAATGGAGGCAAGGCTCTTTCACTTTTGGGATAAAAAGCGAAGTCATTTGCCAGATGTTCGAAATCATCAGCCTGAGTTGGTATTACTCAGAACCTCAAGGATTTCGTGTGTGTAGTGTGCCAAAGAAAGTTTAGACAAGAAACAACAATTTTTTTTTTAAATTTGTGATGTCAAAAATTTAATTTGACACGAATGCAGTTAAACCCCGGGCAAAGGTTGCTTCGTTAATCATCAAGAGAGATAATCAACAGCTTGTGTATGTTCCCGTGAATTACAATCGAATACTTTTTGATAAGTATCAAAGGGCTTCTTTTAAGAATGCTTCATGGGTAGGTTCAAAATTTCGTTACATGTCAACCTAAACATAAGGTGATAAAGTGTAACAGAAATTACTTGTATGACCAGTGTAGTCAGTGACAAGTCGGCTTTGAAAAATTTTAACATGACTAGGACATTCGAATGAAACTCACACGAAAATCATATTCATAAAAAAAAATTTGTATACTGGATCTTGTTGGGTAACAAACATCGTGGGTTTCGAATGCTTGATCAAGACCACTCATTCGAAATGAATATGATATGGAGTTTCGAACATTGGTACAGAAACAAAAGTTTCGTATATATCTGGAACAATGTTCCCGTCAATTCCTTAATTTGTAAGATTTTTGGGTTTCACTTCCATCACGGACTCATGATGTCAGATCATAAACACAGAGTTTTTATATGTCTAAGTCTCGATGGGTTTGATCAGAGACCTCTCGGATATACGTCTTTGTGTGTGATCGTGTAAGAATGTTTTGGATGAAAAAGATTGGTGTAAGACATGAAAAGTACCTCTGTTATGTTTTGGACCAAACAGGAAACTCTTAACTCATTGTGAGAAGAGTAAGGTAGCTCAGAGACTAATGTGAATATAAGCCTGATTGGGAAGAAATTTTCGTACGAAACATTTCATTAAGGCTTTCGTACACACACATTGAGTCATGGAGGCTTTGGACGACATGCAACAGCATGCTTCTAGGGACAACCTAACTAATTCGAATAATGAGAACCATATCAATTCATACGAAAAATTTTACCTGACCCTAAAACTGCATGCATTGTCCCCGCTGAAAATTAGTGACAATCATGCGAATTCGAAGCGGTCGAAGCGTTGACCATGAACAGTAACCACTAACTCAACACTGAAAATAAGTGACAATCATGCGAATTCGAAGCGGTCGAAGCGTTGACCATGAACAGTAACCTCTGAATGCTGAATGACTTTGTGTTATTTTTTTTTCAGCGCCTCTGATTCATTCTTTTTCGCCTATCATTCTTCTTTTTCGCATGGAACATAATTGCCATCGATCATTCCAAGACCTTCTATTATTCGCATTAGAGATTTTTCATCCAAAGCTTTCGTGAATATATCAGCTAACTGATCAGTTGTTTTCACGAAATGTACTTCAATGTTTCCATCCTCCACGTGATCTTTAATGAAATGATAACGAAGAGCTATGTGTTTAGTCTTCGAATGCTGCACAGGATTATGACAAATTCTTATTGCACTTTGAGAATCATAATATAATGGAATCTTTTTCATATTAATTGCATAATCACGCAATTGACTTTGGATCCAAATTATTTGCAAAGTGCAAGCAGCAGCAGCCACATATTCTGCTTCAGCTGTGGAAATTGACACACACGTTTGCTTTTTCGACTGCCAGCTGACTAATTTGCCATCAAGAAATTGACATCCTCCACTTGTGCTTTTTCGATCAAGATTACAACCACCCAAGTCTGCATCTGAGTATGCTTGAACGAAGAATCCAGTTTTCGAAGGATACCACAATCCTAACGAAATTGTGCCTTTAAGATAACGAAAAATATTCTTCACTGCAGTAAGATGTGGTTCGCGTGGATTAGACTTATACCTAGCACAATTACACACAGAAAACATGATATCAGGTCTACTTGCTGTTAGATAAAGTAATGAACCAATCATGCTCCTATACAACATTATATCAACAGCAGGTTTGTCCAACGATGGTGTTAGCTTTATGCCTGTTGCCATTGGTACACGAAGCTTTGTGCTATTCGTCAATCCAAACTTTTCTAACAGATTTTTCGTATATTTTTCCTGATTAATGAAAATCCCTTCTCTGTTTTGACGAATATTCAATCCAAGGAAATTATTGATTTTTCCCTCATTTCAAATTTGCTTTTCATCAATTCTTCGAATTCTCTAGACAAAGCAGGGTCAGTCGAGCCAAAAATAATATCATCAACATAAATTTGAACAAGCATTAGATGATTCCCCACTTTCTTTCGAAATAATGTGGGATCAACTGATCCTTGTTTAAATTTAGATTGTTTCAAAAATGATGTAAGTGTTGCATACCCTGCTCTTGGTGCTTGTTTCAGACCATAAACTGCCTTATCTAAAATATAAACATGATTAGGATATTCTTCGTTAATAAAACTTGGGGGTTGTTCCACATAAACTGTTTCTTCAAGCTCTCCATTGAGAAATGCACATTTCACGTCCATTTGATAAACATCAAAATCTTTGTGAGCTGCATAAGCCAAAAATATTCGAACCGCCTCGAGTCTTGCGACAGGGGCAAAAGTTTCTTCATAGTCGATTCCTTCTTGTTGTGAATATCCTTTTACAACAAGTCTGGCTTTATTTCGAATAATGTTTCCATCTTTGTCAGTTTTATTTTTAAAAATCCATTTTAACCCGACAATCGAAACATTTTCAGGTTTAGGAATTAATCTCCAAACCTTGTTTCGTTCGAATTCAGACAACTCCGATTGCATTGCATCAACCAAAGCTGAGTGTTCCATTGCATTCTTAATTGTTTTGGTTCAATTTTAGAGATGAAAACATTAAACATGCAAAATTCTTGATGAGTATTCAATACCTCATTCTTTGTACGAATTTGAGCTCTTGTCAGAACTCCCTCTTGTGGATTCCCAATAACTTGATCCTTCGGATGGTCTCTTGTCCATTTTTCCATGGGTGGATATGCTGGATCAAATTCCAAAGGGGCATCTTCGTATATTTCATCATTTTCAGAGCCTGCATTCGAACAAGCATCATCAACATTATGCTCCCCCTCCACAACATGCTCCCCCTCAATTTCAACATTCAATTGTTCTTTCTCCCCCTCGAAAGAATGCTCTTCATCATCTAAAGTATTCGAATCCAATTGCTCCCCCTCCAGTGGACTATCACTCATAGTTTCGCCTTCTTGAGGAGTCGATGGTGAATCATCAGTAAGTTTTGAAAATTCTGGTATGTGATTATCAGGAGCATGAACTTCAGCATCAACTGCATGATCTGAAATTCCAAAAATCAAATCATAATCAGTATCATCCATTTGTATAGATTCAGTTTCAACTTGTGTTTCTTGTAAAATTGGATGATTCGTAAATCTATGCTCATTTGATTTAACATAATAATCATCGAATGTGAGATTGAACGTTTCTTCCACTTTTCGTGTTCGCTTATTTAACACTCGATATGCCACTGAATTGTGCGAATATCCAAGAAAAATTCCTTCATCAGCTTTTGCTTGAAACTTCGAAAGATGATCCTTGAGATTCATAATAAAACACCTACATCCGAAAACATGAAAAAACTTCACATTAGGTTTACGATTATTCAGAATCTCGTATGGTGTAATATTAAATCGACGATGAATGAACGATCTGTTTTGAGTAAAACATGCAGTTGAAACAGCTCCAGCCCATAGATATTGAGGTAAATTCGCATATGCCAACATGGTTCTTGCTGCTTTGCATAATGAGCGATTCCTTCGTTCTACAACACCATTTTGTTGTGGTGTATATGGAGATGAAAAATTATGCGAAATTCCTTTGTCCACCAAAAATGAATCAAGAATTTTGTTCTTAAATTCAGTTCCATGATCACTCTTGATTTTTCTAACAGTCTTCTTCAACGTGGTTTCCATCTTTTTGATAAAGTCAATTATAATTTGTGCAACTTCGGATTTGAGCCTGAGAAAATAAACCCACGTAAATCTGGAAAAATCGTCAACAATAACTAAAATGTACCGTTTATTGTTGAGAGTTGAAACAGTCGAAGGACCACATAAATCAATATGTATCAACTCAAGAGGTGCAACAATTTTCGAATCAATTGTGATTGGATGACCTTGTTTATGTTGCTTGCCAACTTCACAAACTGCACATAAAGAATCATTGTCAAATTTAAGTACAGGTAAACCTCTTACCAGATCTTGTACCACAAGTTTATTTATGTTTCGAAAGTTGAGATGTGAAAGTCTTCGATGCCATAACCAGCTTAAATCAGATGTAGCTTTCGAAAGAAGACATACTGCTGGTTTGCCTACAATTGGATTGATGTCCAAAGTGAACATGTCACCTTTCCTTTTAGATTTCAGTAATATTTCGTTTGTGTTAACATTCGAAATACCACTTCCTTCTTCGTTGAAAAGAACTTGATTGCCAGTGCCCACAACAAGTTGAGAAACACTAATCAAGTTATGTTGAAGACCATCAACATATGCAACACGATTCACTGTGAATTGTCCATTTGTGATTTTTCCATATCCCATGACTTGACACTTTTGATTGTTCCCAAACTTTACTACTCCAGCATTTTTGAGACTTCGAAAATCTCTTAAATTCTCCTTCTTTCCAGTCATGTGACGAGAGCAACCACTATTAATGTACCATTTGTTATCATATTGCTCGTCACACAATACCTGCAATTAATGAAAATTTTTAGGTACCCAAGGCTTTTTGGGTCCTTGGAAATTAGATTTCAAATTCGAATGAAATGAAGAACTTTTAACCCAATCACAAACTTTAGTTTTGAGACTATCAATTAAGTTCACTTCATCATCTAAAGGAACTGAAACATAAGTGTTTGATAGTTTCGAATGTTCACTGACTTTTCCCTTCGCATCTTGAGTTTGTAATTGAACAGTCTTCGCTTTTGTTACAGGTCTCCATGTTTTGACTGAGATATTCGAATCCTTAGATGATGAGCTGCCATTCGAAGAAGTATTGACATACTTTTCGTATGCTTCATGAATTTGCTCTTTTGAATATTTATTTGACTGATACATTTTTCCTCTTCCGTCAAGCCAATGATCAATGTTCTTCCTTGAAGTCATTCCTTTTTCCCGTGACGTCCTCATAGTTTCTTTCTTTGTGTAATTAGGAAAATTTGGCTTTTGAGGTACAAAATCAACTTTGGGTTTGGTAACATAAGAGTAAGCATAGGAGTTATCAATTTTTGATTTAAAATGTTGACGTTGAAAAACTTTTTGATTTGAATTGGATCTTTCTGAAAAATCTCTTGTTTTGTTAGTTTCAGAAACTTTCGAAAACTTTGTTTTCTTATGTACTTCAGACCTTGTTTGATTTGATTGAGATGATTGTTGAGTTTTTGAAAAAGAATCATTTTTAATGTTGAAAACCTTTTTGATGGATTGTGATTCAGACATCTTTTGAGACTCAATATTTTGCCAAAATATTTTATTTCGTGCTTGTCTTTTTGAAATGTTGTTTTCCTTCGAAAATGTGTCAATTTGATCTTTAAATTCCTTAGAGTTTAATTTGACAACTTTTTCATCTTCCTTTTCAACACGAATTACTTTCTTTTTTTCAACTTTTGATTTTTCAACCCATTGTTTTTGTGGTTTTTGTCGTTGAAAAATATATGAATTCTTTGTTAAGTTGTTTTCAACTGTGTTTTGATTTGCGAAAAAACCTTCCTCAGTTGTTTTTGAATTATCCTCGTCAACCATCTTCTTGAACTCTGGTTTGATATTCTCAACATTTCCGGTAGTTACGAAAACTTGATTTGGAAAAATGACATCATCTGTGCATTTGAAATTTGGAAAAACCACCATGTTTGTTTCAAGATAATGTTCACCTTTTTCATTCATCACTTTTTCGAACTTTTGTGTATCACCATACACTTGGTCAACAACTATTCATGGAATTACTTCTTTCTTTGACGATTTCTTTTCTTTCGAAACTTTCTCTACATCTTCATCATCACTATCATCAGTTTGGTAATCTTTGAGATCCACGAAGTTCATTTTACTAACTTTCGAAGTTGAGGGAATATCCGTTTCTTTCTCAACTATCAAATCCTTAACTTTTTCTTTCCCTTTAGAATTCGAAGCAACATTAACAATAGACAACTGAGAACAATCAACATCTTCAAGCTCACTAATTTCACTAATATTGTCAGAATTATCTTCAATATCAGCAAAATTAGATTGAGAATCAGATGATGAATTCTCAGTCTTTTTCAAAATGTGAATTTGTTCAGATTTAGTCAAAGTATCATTTACAATGTTAACTAAATCATTCGAATCAAGACATTCATCAACTTTGACAATTCCATATCTATACTTGTCATTCGGAACTTTGTCAAAATCAGCTATTTCTTTTTCACAGTCATACGAAATGTTATCTACCTTAGCTCTTTCATAAGCTAAAAATGGCAGCAATTTTCTATGTTGTTCTTTACTGATTTCGCATGAATGATGAAGTTCAGTTATTTTCCCATACAGTCTTTTAGCAGCATTACAGTAAATGTTTCTTTGTGCTAACAACAGTTTATTATCACTAGATAAATTGTCCCTATCAACCATGATATTCGTTATTTGAAGTTCTAGACAATCTATCTTAGTGATTTTCGAATCTAATTTCTTCTGTGTCTCTAGCAATTGCATTGACAGCTTCTTAGCCTCATTGCTAGTAGATACCACAATCGAATCAAAATAAGTAACAGTTTCATCAAAAGATACTAATTCAGAATTATAAGCATGTACTGGAATATTAAAAGATTCAAGAATGTTTCGTACCTTTGTGGTCATTGGTGATTTGTCAGCTACTTTTGATACGAAGCATCTTCCATGCACTTCGCATGTTTCCTCCTCTGATTCTTCCTCCATTTTTGCAAACATAGCTCCATGGGTTGGATTTCGCATTTCCTTATCATCTGATCCAGATGACCAGATTTGATAAGTACCATATTCATCCTCATTCGCACCCTTTGCAACCAGAGACAAATTCTTGGCTTTCGCACGAACCTCCTCCAACTTTTCAGCATAGTACGCCTCATCCTTGACCTTATTCTTTCTCTCATCCTTCTTTCGAAGCATACAGTCATTAGCAAGGTGATTAGCACCATTGCAATAATGGCAATCAATCCCAGCATCTCCCTTTAGCTTCTTCTCAGACTTTCCCTCAACAGGCTTCGAATCTTTCATCTCATCTTTCTTTTTCTCTTCCCAGCACTTTTACTCAGAAAGTTCCCTTTTGTCTCAGACGACTTTGCCTTCGGATTGAAAGGCTTTTTGAAGAACTTTTTCACACGATTGTTTGAATAAAAGGCAACTGCCTCATCATCTGAATTCATGATGAACCCTTCATCTTCATCCGAAGCATCTTTCTCAGCATCTTTTTCAGAGATCTTCGAAACCAAAGCTAGTGGACCTCCCAACATAGCCTTCGATTCTTCAGCTATTTCGTTCACTTCGCTTTCATGAGTCTTAAGTTGGTTGTACAAGTCATTCAATGTTGACGTATCAAAGCTCTGTTGATTCTTCACCATCATGCTCACACTACGCCATTCCTTTCGAAGTCCCATAACAAATATCAGATTGAATTCCATGGCTGATCTGGTTATACCATATCGATTGCATCGATATATCAATTCATTAAGACGATCATAATAAACTTCAATTGTTTCACCATGTTTCTGTCTAATGTCCTTCAGCTCCACTAAACATTGCTTCAGAGAATTAACTTTCGTCTTCTCACTTCCCTGAAATTTTTCCTTGAGATTGTTCCAGATTTCCTTTGCAGTTGTACAACTCCTCACGTAGTTGTAAACAACTGGAGGCAAAGCTCCTCTTAGCTCTCTTACACACCTTTTCTCCAGCTTTTTCAGACGATCAGATTGATTTTCAACTTCAGAGTTTCCAGAGGAAGAACCAATTGGTTGAACATTCGATGGTGGATTGAGATTTCCAGAAATGCAATTCCACAGTTCTTCATCCAATCCATTGAGATAATCCTGCATACGATCAGCCCACTGATCGTAATACTCAGGGATGAGCATAGGAATTTTGGTGGATGATCCTAGAAGATGAGAAAATGAAGTCATGGAATTCAGATTGAATGACGCCATTGTTGTACGGAATAGATCCTTGAGAATTTTTGAAGAAACTTTGAGAATTTGACAACAAACTGTATGATTCAAATCACAATCACTCTTAGAACACTCGATTCAATGAATTAAGTGCAGAATCGAATCACAGACTTAGATCTAAACAACTTTTCACTTTCAAAAAGTGCGGAATCTTTTGAATCAAAAAGTTGACTCAAAAACCTTTTGAACAAAGTGAAAATCAGATCAGAGATATGATTCCTGCTCTGATACCAATTGATGAGACAAAGAATCAAGTATTGAACGAATTAGAGTGTAAATTCAAAGTAGAATTGAAAGATTTGAACACCGATGTAAATATGATCTGATTGGCTCTATTACCCTTTTGCAAATTTTACAGAGTACAATGAATATTCTGTAAAGACTTCTGTGTCTAAGACACTAGTAACCACTCCTATTTATAGAAGAGAAAAGCGTACAAAAAATATACTAAGGACTAAACATGAAGCTTCGAATATTATGCCCTAGTAAAATACATTACAAAAATGTTCGAAGACCCTAAATACAAACTTCGACTATTACAACATTTCGACCCTAACATTTTGTCTTCACCAAGAAGACGGGATGTCATAAAGACGATTAGGACACCAAGCCGTGTTGTACAGGACGCCCTCACAACATTAGGGTTTCACCCTAATGTTGAATATATACTAATATATTCTAGAGAATCCCTTAAATCAAGGGATTGTATCTAATATTAATATAAACTGAACATGTAAATAAGGAATGGATCGGATCAGATCTTATCTAGATTCAGATATCAACACCAACACTTTAGAAGATTATCAGAACAACAGCTTCAGAGATTCACGATGATCAGGGCATCAACATCAGCGTCATGAACATTTACTAATCAGCTTCGGCTTCAGCTTAGACTAGCTTCAACTTCAGTAGACCAGCTTCAGCGTGTGTCATCAGTGTATTCGGTGAATGCTCTTTGTGCTGATAACACATTCAGTCCTTTGGTGCTGATAGAGTCTTCTGGGTCTTCCAGTCATCAGGGGATGTTCTTCAAACTTCGACATATGAACTTCCATCAGCATATCTTCAGATTAACTAACTAAACTAGCTCTAACAGATCAACTTGTCTAAGTTATACTATTTACCCTTACTTAGAGAAGATTGATTGTCTACATTGAGCATATAAACTATAACTATGAAGTATATATTTTGCATCATCAAATCTATGCATATGAGTGACCCAACACGAGGAGTTATGGCTTAGTGAAGAGCCTTATCTGTTTGGATTTGCACCGGAGAGGAAGAGAATATTGAAGAGTGAAGATTTTCTTTTGTCTTATATATAGATAGAACAATGATTAGCTTTATGAATGACATTTTGTGTAAGACTATGCAAAACAGTCATGGGCGTGGGTAGCATAGCCGCCCTAGCTACTCTTATTTTCTATTTTATCATCTACTGTTTTGTTCTATAAATAGATGATCATGTTGATCGATCCATATACCTTCACACATCCATTACCCATCATCCTTTCACTTTGTGTATTTTGATATATTGAAATGCAGAAGTCTCTTTCTCAGATTATCTCTTAGCTTATGTTGTTCATCATTTGCAAACATGGTCTTGATTGCAAGCCTTGTTAAGATTCAACTAAGCATTATTTACTTGTTTATATATTTTAAGAAAACTTGTTGATAATCATTTCCTTATTATTTTGCATTCTAATTATTGTTGAGCTTGCTTAAAGATCCATTAACATTAACTTATTCTGCATTTATATCACATATTAACAGAAGTTTTTCTCTCAACATACACATAACATATAACTGAAGACATAGACATAAAAATTAACATATATAGTTGAATGCACATAACTAACCACATTTAACTAAGAATATATGACTAGACACATATAACTATTAGCATGCTAACATAAATGACCATGATCACCAGATTCCCTTTGACAATTTATCTCTTGTGACATGGTATTGACCACTTCCCTATGATCGGTCTATCATGGTATCGACCACTTCCCTCTGTTCGGGCTATGATGGTCTTGATTCCACTAGATTCCCTCGAAGATGTCTATCTATAATTTGGTTGGTATATACATGTAATATTTATTGTAAGTAAGTTTGTGAGAAATCACCTCAAAGAGTGATAAGACAAATCCATACAGGAAGTTAAGCGGTACCGAAACCGTCTTGAACCACTACATAGATAGTTAACCCTAATTGCTCTATGTATGTGCTGAGTAGGAGTACCTAGCAAGAATCTTTTAGAGAGAGAATTGAGTCGAGGAGTAATTTAGGAGAGATACCTAGATGAGCATTTGAGGTATCTACTGAGATAATAGTTTGATATCTGTGAGGGATAGGGTACTTGTGAATTAGGATCCGAGATGGAGGACTTAGGGTGACTGCAGGATTGGTGTGGAAGGTAGTATTGGGCCTGTACTACTGAAAGCAGATATATCAATCAATAGCATCCCCTAGCCTAAGGCATCATGAATCAAGCAATGCTAGTCCTAATTTCTGAAATACCTAGCCTATCCTCTAGCATGCAACTCTAATATCGCATATGTATCTCATAATATAAACAAGTAATGGTATTTTGCGAAATCACCATTCGGGCTCTGGCTGATTGTACACACTGCTCCATCTCGTTTTCACTTTAAACCTCTTACTCGTTTTAGAAAAAACCATTTCTTTTTAGAAAATTTTCTCAAATCCTCAGTTTGAGTCCAGACATACCCAAGAGTACATTCGAATCCCTCAAACCAAGGCTCTGATACCAACTTGTAACACTCTAAATTTTCAAATACATTTTTCATTTTTAAAATCACATAAAACCCAAAATCACATTTCTCAAAAACCACAAAATGAATAAGTTGTCAAAACGCAAGTCAACAATTGTTTGATAATATCCCAGAATCCTCAAAAACAAAATCTTTAACTGGTGTGTACAATCAAGCCGGCGCCTTCCCGCGATCCTGAGAGGTACCTGAAACACATATCACACAACACGGTAAACACAAAGCTTAGTGAGTTCCCCAAAATACCACATACATAATTAATAAGCCTCTCATGGCTATAGCTCGGCACGGACCCTCCGGTCATGTGTATCGGTGAGGACCCTCCGGTCTCACGGCTTCGTATGGACCCTCCGGTCATGTGTCTCAGTGAAGACCCTCCGGTCTCACAGCTCGGGTTGGACCCTCCGGTCCTATCTCAGTAAGGCACAAAATACTATATAGCATAAATCACAAACACAAAATGCATAATATCAATTAACTCAGTATATGCACATAGGACCCTCTTGTCGATAACTCAAATAAGACCCTCCAGTCACACAGTATTACCACTCAGGTAAGTATAGTGAGAAGACTCACCTCGTAAGTAAGCAAGTAGGTCTCGTACCCCTCGAACAGTCTAGACTCTGCCTACATGTCATAATCATCTCTAATTAACACTTTATAACCACAACTCTAAAAGTTACGCTAACTCCTTCTCTAACTCTTGGAAAGGATGAAAGACCATTTTACCCCTCCATGGTCTCCATAATTCATGTCTTGACCAGATCCTAAAAGTCAACGGAAGTCAACACTTAAGTCAGCAGTCCATGTTGACCCAACTCATCGAGTGCATCTATGCGACTCGCCGAGTTCCTTTGTTTTCTCTGATGTATCGGAAAAATCCAACTCAACTCGTCGAGTTGTCTCACCAACTCGTCGAGTTGTAACGCGTCCAGACTATCGGGGAAAACCCTAGCCAACTTGTCGAGTTGGATCATCAACTCATCGAGTCCCTTTAGTATATTCTCTCAGTCAGACGTTTTTAAGCAGAAGTAAGGCCTCATACTCTAGATCTAGCCTTTTAAGGCTGAAGTATCATGTAAATCTACAAGCTTTACGTCCATGCATGGCATCTAGGGCTCAAAATGACAAAACAAGCTCTATAGAGGGTTTAATGCACGAAAGCTGGCCAATAGCTTGATAAAGCTTGAATCTTTAGGCCCAAGGGACGTAATACTGTCCAGATCTGAAGTCTCAACTACATAGCAAGCTCAAACAACTTAAGGACCCAAAGAAAAGATGGAAATTGCCATAAACTCCTAGTGAAGAGATCTAAACAAACAATGATCAAGGTGTTAGCTTTTTTACTTCCAAATAGCAGCTAGCACTGAAAGAACACCGGATCCAAGGGCTTCTTCTCCTTCCAAGCCTTTTGCTATTCAATCTTCTTCCAAAAATGCACTAGAACATACAATCTTAGCCTTTCTCTCTCTCTCTCTCTCTCTCTCTCACAGGTGAATACAGCTCAATTAGGGTTTCTATCAGTGTGTCAAGATGATAAAGGAGGCGAAAATGAAGGCTTAAGGTCCTTTAAATAGGGCACAAACCCTGACAATTAGGGTTTTCACACTCAGCTCCTACTCGTCGAGTTGGGGTCCTCCAACTCGTCGAGTAGACTCTAAAAATCACGCAGCCATTTAATTCTCTACTCGGCGAGTAGGGGCCTCCAACTCGTCGAGTTGCTATGAAAACATGAATATAAATTAATTAAATATTATACCTGGGAGTCGGTATGTTACAACATCCACCCATCTGCACGCTACCGCACTGACATCCTGTCTCTAAACACCGCGACCAAAAGACCCCAAGCTGGGGTTACCTCCCAACCTTGAAGGTCACAAGCCTACTCACTTCTTCCATGAACTCGGAAACTGAAACGGGCAAGGTCCCCACAATAGATAGCAACATACCAACCATCAATAAACCATTCTACTTTCAACTATAATCCCCAACCTCATGCCCGAACAACCACGAACAAGATCGACAGATATGGAGCTACTGCCACGGATCTTGGTATCCAACCATGCTAATCTCTCCCGCCGATCTTTAGAATCCCCAAAACTCTCCTCGATTCGATCATGGCTCCTATGCTTCAATTAGTACGGGCCCAATACTACCTTCCACACCTATCTCTATTTTTCCTCACATATCATCTCGGGTCCTTTATGACCTACTCATGATAATACTCCCAATACCCGCTCAACATCGAAACAACCGCACTAAAATTACTTCCTAGGCTCTCCTAGGATCCTCCATCTCCCCTGCCATCAGCTGCTGAAGAACTCCTCATAATGTCAGTTAGCTATTTCGTGAACACAATCACATGTAATAAAGCTCATATAATCATTCACTTAAGAGACTTATCCCTACAACGGTTGGACTCAGAGAAGATTTGCGCAATAGGGTCAAAACCATCACTCTGAGATTATTCAAGCATAATTACATGTGACATTACATATTCACTTAACAGCTAACTCACATCACTTAAGAATCCCACAAAGCAAAAAGCAAGCAACATTCGAGCAGTGGAGTCGAATGACACTAAAACATAATAAAATCCGACGGATTCCCATACGAATTTCCGATCTCTAACTCCCAGCATCCTGGATACATACTTGTATACTCATGCACTCCATCCTCACTCCCTAGGGGAAGGCTAAACATATCGCGATTGGCCGGCTGACCCCACATAACTCATCCTACCATCAACTGCCCCACGACGCTCCATTGGTGCCAGATAACTATCGCATGAACACTATCACATACTACCCAACTTAAAGAATCTTAGGCTAAAAGATTCAATCCTGCAGTGGTTGGACTCAGACAAGAGCTGCGCAACAGGACCAAATCCCTTAACCTAGGTCCATTTAACTCATGCAGTATGTGACTTAGCACATTCACTCAATAGTTAGATCACACACGGAAGAGCCATACAATAATCAAGAAGGCATTCTACAATAGATAAGGCATTATATAATCAGCCAATTGTATCATGCAAATTCCTGAAGATCCCTAGCCTATCACTAGCATGTTGTTCTAACATATCACAACATAATCTCAAATAAATGTTTGGTAATTTGGGGTCTACTTAATGGTTGCGGCTGATCGTACACATCACATCCTCCTTGTTTGTTTTGAAAACAATTTAAAAATCGTTTTTAAAATATTTTTCCTTAGTTTGAGACTGGATTCACACGAGTGTTCCTCCAATTCACTCAAACCAAGGCTCTGATACCAACTTGTAACATCCCGAAAATTTCAACAAATTTTTAACTTTTCAAAACAACCTATTCACTAAAGAGGTAGTTACAAAAATCATTGTTTCTAAAACATTATTTAAAAATCGGAATCATTTACAACATACTTTTCAAAACATTTTCATTATCAGAGTTTCCTAGAATAATAAGTCCCAAAAACACGAGGATGTGTACGGTCATGCCTTCACCTTGCCACGCTCCACTGTAGTACCTCAAACCATAAAACAAAACTGCAAGCACGAAGCTTAGTGAGTTCCCACAAAGTACCAACACACAACAGAAAACATATACGACAAACAAAATGCATATAGAGCCTTCAATCTGACTGGAATGCCCCATCGGCCTACAGTCTATTTGGTATGGTCACAGAACCTATAACATGAGTGGTACGCCACCTCAGGCCTTCAACCTATCTGGAACATTCTTCGGGCCTTCGACCTAACTGGTACGCCTCACTGGCCTTCAGTCTATTTGGGACGCCCTGGGTCTGTTGGCCTTCAGCACAAAGCAGGACCGCCTCAACCCAACCACACATAACATGTCGACATATACATTACACATAAACATATAACCAGGCAGTAGACAAACAGGCAGATCTTACAGATCACTAAGCATAACAACATCCTATCTACCAGGATACCAATCTAACAAATCATAACAACATAACAAGAAGCATAATGGAATACAATTCCAATGGGCCGACATTGGTGATGAGGTCCCGACTCCGAATCTCAGCTCCATCCAATACCTACCTATCCAAATGACCAATAACCATCAAAATACCAAAATACCAATATACCCTAAATATCCATCAAGGTCAAACTTGGTCAACCATGGTAAAAGTCAAAGTTAACGGTCAAGGTCAATTGTCCATGTTGAACCAAGTCGTCGAGTGCACCAATAAACTCGTCGAGTTCCTACTGTAATCAGAAGATCGGGAAAATCCTATCTAACACGCCGAGTTGGCTTGCAAACTCGTCGAGTTTGCCCGAGCTTAATACATTCAACTGATCCCACGATTTTAGGAACTCCAAGACTCAGATCTAACCTTAAATGCTATCAAAAGGATAAAGTTTCCAACTTTATCGTTTAGGGCTACGCCAAGTGCTCAAAAACTCAACCAAAAGGTTTAAAGATTCAAGGGCTTAACCAATAAGCACAAAATCCTTGAGATCTGAAACCTACCCTTTCCAGAAGAGATTCTAGCACCAAAATAACCCAAAGGTTGGTGCTTTATAGACATGCATGTTCAATGCATGTATTGAACCTAAAATGGGTCAAAAAGGGGAAAATATTACCTAAACCCCATGCATGGCATCAAAACTTGGCTAAAGACCAGATCCAAACCACTACAAGGTCTCCTTGACATGGAGATTCATAAAGTTGCAAATTTTATGAGATCCATTCATTGCAACATCCAAGAATAAGGAGAAAAAAAGGACAAAACTCAAGATCTAACAACATAGAGGAATAAAAATCAGATCTTGGACACTTGTAAAGGTCCAGAAGAGTGTCAAACTGAAGATGAGAGATTTGCTTGCTAGATACTTGCTTCCTTCTTCCAACTTCCTTCTTCTTTTGCTCCAAAATACCACACTAGCTCACAAATGAGAGGGAAGGATGGTTAGGGTTCACAAGGGCCGATATGAGGTTTTGGAGGTGTTGAATCAAAGTTCAATTAGGATCGATAGATTCTATGCAGACAAACAATTAAGAACGTAATTATGAACACAAGAATGGCTTTGAATGTGTCGTATGATTAATGCTTTAACACCTCAGAAGAGCTCGATTAAGAACTTCGACTGTAGAGGTGTTTAGGGTTACAAAACAATAAACGTAATAATCAAGATCGTTAACCTTTTAATGCATACATGCATGCATTATTTATAGTCTAACCCTACTAGCTAATCACGGATGGACAGGCCCAATCCGGATACAAAACATAAGCCCATGACGCAACACAATTAGACCCAACAATCTCCCCCTTTGCGTCAATGGAGCCGAAAGCTCACATCGGTTGAGCTGCAGAAGACTTCTTTATGGTTTTGAACACCTTCGGTATGATTGCAAATAGATGATGACGGAACGTTATGTACCACCGAAGCATGTCCGTGAAGTTCTTCTTATCTGCTTCTGAGTTCTGCTTGCACCGATGAATAATGTTGATGATGTGCTCCAAGCAGTCTGTTGAAAACAGATGTTTATCAACAAGAGCGAATAAAAATCTGTGTGCTTCGCCTTTTGTAAACATCACAGTAGGATGTGTAGAATTGATTTGGCCCATCTTCATCTTATTCACATCTCCTGGTTTCGGTGTTGGCTTGATAGTTGGTTTCTTGTTCATTACTTTCGCTATCTCCTGATCCATAGCAGCAACCTCATTGATGTAGGTAGCCAACATCCTCTTCAAGTGATCCAGTATCGGCTCATATTCCTTCGGATTAGTGAGCAGAATATTAAACAATAGGATCCAGTCATGAGGATTTAGATTTGGAAGGTCTGCCAAGGAAATAATCGACATCGAGTTTGCTGATCCTCGTGTGATTTTGAAATTAACGTTTATGAATTTCCCAACAGGCGTGGGTTTTAGTACCTTGACAATAACTATCTTCTGTGCGCTCCATGTCAAGTACTGCGGTTGACCATACTTCAGATAAAAGTCTATAAGCTCACGATCAACTTTTGGATGAGGGAAAGGAACTTCAACAATCGAATCGAAACAATCAAAGGTGAATGCCTTTCGTGTTATTGGCATGTCGAACTGAGAGTCCTTAGAATTGTTACAATCAAACGAAGCAACAGGTTCCAACCAGTAAACACTTGGAAACTCTATAGCCTGATTGATAAGTATCTCTTTTGTCCACAGGGGAAACAAGCCCTTCTTGCAGTTTAAGGCTTCTTCTTCTTCCTTGTTTCTCCTTTCCCTCTCCTCTGCTTCCTTTGCAATCCTCAAGGTTTCATCCAACTCTTTATCCCTATTCTTTCGTTTAAGGGCCTCAGCAATAGTCTCATCAGATTCGTCATTACTATCATCATCAATCTCCTTCTGCTTAGCTTGAGAACCAGAACCTGAAGCTTCATCACCCTTCAGTTCGGTTGTAACTTTGACTTTCGGTTGAGCAGATTCGGTTTCAGTTTTAACCTTCGGTTGATGAGCACCTTCTCCCCTTTGTTTTGGTGCAATGAATCTCTCTGAAACACCCTTCATCTCGTGCAACATGGCAAGGGCAGGAAGAAGTTTTGTAGTTAGATGATTCCTTATGGTCAAAGTAAGGATAGGATCATGAGCACCAAGAATGTTGGTCAGCATATCCTTGACATCCCCTGCACAGCTTCGAAAAACAGCTCTCTCCGTCTTCAACAAAGTAATTTCCTTTTCAGCTTGAGCGAGCCGAACCTTCTGAACTTCAATTGTGGATGCTTGTCGGGCAAGATCTTCCTTTAGAGCACTTTCTTTTGCTAAATCAGCGTGAAGAGATTCCAGCCGAGAAGACACAAAACTGATAAGTGAAGTGTTCTCTGCTTGGATGGAAGAACGAACAGCCTCAAACTTTGTTTGCTCCTCATGAAGGGACTTGGAAAATGAATCCACAGAGGCTTGCACCTTGGCTGCACTTGTATCAGCATGCCCTCTGAGTGACTCGAGAAAGATCTGAGTAGTATGAATAATATCAGCAACATCAACAGTGGGCTTTTTGCAAGAGGAAGTAGACTCATTAACAGCCTTAGTGGATTTGTCAATGGAGTCAGTGTATTTCTCACGAGCTGTGTCCAAAAAGGCTTTGAGCACAACACCACTGTAGGACTTGTTGTCATCAAGCAATTTATCCAGTTTCTCATTAATGCTCTGCAAGTGTTGACGTGTGACTGGAGCATCATCATCCTCATCGGTAGGAAGCCTATAGGGACTGTAGTATGTAGAATCAAACTCATCATTAGCACCATCGAGAGTGGCACCGGAATCAGTTGAAGGTGAGGGTGAAAGTGGTTTGGAAGTAACTTGAGGTTCTGTTACAATAGTCGCCCCCGTATCAGATACGTTGACTCTTACTGTCGGTTCAGGAATGGTAGTGGTAGTTGATTGGGAAATAATAGGAGGTGGTAAGGGAGTTGTAGATATAGGAATAGAATGAACTGGTGGTGGTGGTGGAAAAGAAGTTGTTGTTTGAGATGTTGTAGTTGGGGGAACAGGAGCAACCGAAACTGGAACTGTCTGTTTCGGTGATGGAGGTGGTGTTGGAGGTTTGTTATAAAGAGATTCGGTTGGAGTAGGAGATCGGGGAGGAGTGTTACCTCTCGGTGATTCATGATGAATTTCCTCTTCTTCATCCTCCTCATCATGTTCTGAACTGGGAGGAGCGGGACTCTTGGACCTCTTCGCCATCTTCATAATCTTCTTTGGTTTAGAAGAATCCCCTTTCTCAGACTTTCGCTTCTTGGACTTGGTAGACTTAGACTTAGCATCCTCTGTGGGATCTTTCTTGGTAGTATTCTGTTTCCCTCGGTTCCCAGGCTTGTCCACAGCATCCAAGGCATCCTGCTGTTCGGGAGATAAGACTCTCGGTTCCTTGGGAGGAAGTTTGCGATAATCAGCCATGAGTTTACTCTCGGCTGTGACACATCTATACATTGTCTCTGGGATAGAGCCAATATGAGGAAACTTTCTAGGATCAGAGATAATGATTTTCTTTGTGTGAAACGTAGCAATTGACGCGACTAGGGCATCCTTCATTACCAGTATATCCAAAGAATTAATCGCCCTTCGTGTAATGAGAGTCCAGAATCGACCACACGAAATTTCCGAATGCCTCGTAGAAGTGTTGAGGCTTTGCACCACTTGGGACCAGATAATCGACCCATAGTCGAGATTGATACCATTATAAAGACCTTATAGAAGGGTCAGAAAACCCTTGTTGGTGCCATCAGATCCACCACTCCTCTCCGCCAAACTCTTGATGAGGAGAGTTAGCAATCCATTCCATTGGGGTGGTAAGCAAGACTTCTTAACCTTCGTAACCGTGGTAAGCACGTCAGTATAGCCCATCTCGTAAAGCATCGAGAACAGTTGGGTAGTGGTGATGAAGTCTGGCGAGATTACAGACGAATCTACAGCAAGTTGCAACTGGGAACAAAATTTCACTTTTGAAATAGAAGCCTTATGAGAATGGATTTGGAAGTAGGTTCTCTCCTTGTTCTTGTCATATGAGGCAGTAGAGTAAACCTGTGATAGGAGTGACATAGGGACAGCTTCCACCTGTGTTAGGGCTAGAACCAGTGGTGAATACTTCAAACACTCAACCACCTGTAGCATATACGAATCGTACAGAAAAGGATTGAGTTCAATATTCAGGTTCTGATTTGGCTTGATCGAAAGCAATGTGGATGAAGCAGTTTGATCATGAGCCGATGAAGAAGTCGCCATTGTTGATTGAAGAAAGAAGATGAACAGTTTCAAATTGCCTTGTAATTTGAGAGAATTTGTTGCTGGTAAAAGACAAATAAGATTAGAAACCCTTTATATACCGTTGCCAGGAGAGAGAAAAATCATCATGACAATGACGCGATCACTAAAACGTCGCCTGAAAAAGCACGATGTGACAGGTTGGTTTCTCCCAGATATACGTCAGCATGCGTGGGTATAGAGACCGTTCAAACTCACGCGCCCAAAATCTTATCCTCAATTCGTCGTTTGAAATTCAGTTTCGCTCCAAGATTAAGGATAACCCCTGTTGCTTCAAAAGATAAACAAAAATCGAACCAAAAGCAATCAGAATGTTGGAAAATAAAAATTTTGGTGCAATAGTGTGACAAAAGATAAAGAAATAAAGCAAAATGTGTATTGGATGTGAGTGATGTCTATTAGAAGACAGAAAGCAGGTGATTCCGGGCAAGAATCGCTTCCTTCAAAGTCAAGAGAGACTTGAAGTGCTTGTGTGGGTTCCCGAGAAATAACGATCAAGTGTTTGTAGAGAAACATTGAAAGGCTTCTTTTTAATTTATAGGCTTAGGGTGGCTTATCTTCAACCGAACATCGATTCTTAACATAAGACCGAATGTCGGAAGAAGTACTTGTGAGACCGATGTGATCTGTTGAACAAGTAGGTGGGATATAAGATGTAGTTACTATACAAGTGATGTAAATCTCAAAAACAAAAATAAACTGGATCTTTTTGGGAAGAAAAGCCTTGGTGTTAGACAATTTCATAAAAGATCACTCAAAAATAAAAATGAGATTTCATTAGGTAACCAGTAAGATCTTGAATATAATAATTCACCGTCAATTCATTATTGGTGTTGGATTGTGGGTTTCACTTAGCACGTGGTGTACGTATCTAAGATCACAAACACAGATTTTATGCAACCATAAACCTCAGTGGTAAAGACCGAGAGTCTCAAGGGTTACAGTGGTGAACCGAAAGTTGATGGAGAATATAAAGAGGGTGGCTAAAGAACCGAAAGTACCTTCTGCTAGAAAGACATGACTAAGCAGAAAAACTCTTAACTCATTTGAGAAGAGTAAGGTAGCTCTTGACTTGAGTTGATTTTAACAGCCTGTTTGGGAAGAAACGATAGGTAGAGATTGAATCATTAAGGCCTTGCTCTAAGTCGTAGAGGCTTTGGTCAACATGCAGCAACATGCTTCTAGGGACCCTTAACTAGTTCAGATAGAAATAATCATACCTGCCTTAACTCCAAATTCTGTTGTACTGGTATACTTGAGACCTAATTAAAAGAACAAGCAAACAAACACACCACACAAACAAAACAAACAAACAAACCAAACAAAAAAAAATAATAAAAACAAAAAAAATAATAAAAACAGAAAAAGAAAATATTTTTGGATTTTTGAAGTTTTCTGAAAAATTAATAAAAACAGAAAGAGAAAATATTTTTGGATTTTTGAAGTTTTCTGAAAAATAATAAAAACAGAAATAGAAAAAATATAGTAGCACAAAACCTCTTAAGAAAAATTTAAAATAATAAACAAAATGTACAACCGAAACCTTATCTTAAAAGAATGAAGCGAAATAAGCCGAGCGTTCGGTTCATTTCGGTTCCTTAAAATTCCAGAGCCGAAATAGACCGAGCGTTCGGTTCATTTCGGTTCCCGAAAATTATGGAGCCGAAATAGACCGAGTGTTCGGTTCATTTCGGTTCCCAAAAAATCCGGAACTGAAATAGACCGAGCGTTCGCTCTATTTCGCTTGTCTAATTTTTAGTAAGAGATTTGAGGATTCGGTACCGACTCTGCTTCCATCATTCCCAAGCCTTGTAAAATTTTATTGAAACTCGCTTCAGGTAAGGCTTTAGTGAATATGTCAGCCAGTTGATCAGAGGACCGAACGAAATGTACTTCCACGTTCCCATCTTCTACGTGGTCCTTAATGAAATGATATCTAAGTGCAATATGCTTAGTCTTAGAGTGTTGCACTGGATTGTGACAAATCCTTATTGCACTTTCTGAGTCACAATAGAGAGGAATCTTCTTCATACTCAGCCCATAATCTCTTAGTTGACTTTGAATCCATATTACTTGAGAGGTACAAGATGCTGCAGCTATATACTCAGCTTCGGCTGTTGAAAGTGACACACAGGTTTGCTTCTTGGACTGCCAGCTAACAAGTTTACCGTCAAGAAATTGGCATCCACCTGTAGTGCTCTTTCGGTCCAGACCACATCCTCCAAGATCAGCATCAGAAAAAGCTTGAATGAAGAATCCAGATCTAGCAGGGTACCAGAGACCGAGAGATGAGGTTCGCTTCAGGTAACGGAAAATATTTTTCACCGCCACCATGTGAGGTTCTCTTGGATTAGCTTGAAACCTGGCACAATAACAAACAAAAAACATAATGTCCGGTCTACTAGCTGTTAGATACATAAGGGACCCTATCATTTGTCGATATAATGTTATGTCAACAGCAGGTTTTTCCAGAGAAGGTGTTAACTTAGTTCCAAATGCCATAGGAACCTTCACTTTCGAGTCTCCTGTCATACCAAATTTTGTTAGAAAATTCTTTGTGTATGCCTCCTGGTTGATAAAGATACCTTCTGGTCCCTGTCTAATATTCAAACCAAGGAAAAAGTTAATCGGACCCATTGCGATCATTTTAAATTTAGTCTCCATCAACTTCCTGAATTCAGCCATTAAGCTAGGATTCGTGGAGCCGAAGATGATGTCATCGACATAAATTTGAACTATCATTAGATGTTCGCCTTCTTTCTTTCGGAAGAAGGTTGGGTCAACCGAACCTTGCTTAAATTTCGACATTTTCAGAAAGCGAGTTAAAGTTTCATACCAGGCCCTCGGTGCTTGCTTCAAACCATATACAGCTTTATCCAGCACATAACAATGATCAGGGAATTTCTCGTTCACGAACCCGGGAGGTTGCTCAATATACATTGTTTCTTCTAGTTCTCCATTCAAGAAAGCGCATTTACATCGATTTGGAAAACTTCGAAGTTTTTATGAGCAACATATGCCAGGAAGATTCTTACTGATTCCAACCTAGCTACTGGAGCGAAGGTTTCCTCATAATCTATCCCTTCCTCTTGGCAATATCCTTTAACAACCAACCGAGCCTTGTTTCTAATAACGTTCCCCTCTTTGTCCAATTTATTCCTGAAGACCCATTTCAAGCCAACCACTGAAGCATCCTTTGGTGTGGGAATCAGCCTCCAAACTCGATTTCGTTCGAACTCATGAAGCTCATCTTGCATTGCTTGAACCCAATCAGAATGATCAAGTGCAACATTAACTGTTTTCGGTTCGACTTTGGAGATAAACGAATTAAACATACAGAATTCAACTTTAGAGAATAATGCAGTTTGTTTCGCTTTCAATTGAGAACGAGTGAGAACTTTCTCAGATGATTCACCAATTATTTGTGCTTTGGGATGATCCTTGGTCCATTTCACTAATGGAGGATAATTTGGGTCATAGGCTGGATCCAATTCTGCATTTACTTCCTCTTCAATTTATGATTGATCACCTTCGTTAGTTGTATTCTCTTTCTCCCCCTCGACTGGCGAAGTGTAACCTGTGTTAGGGCCAGAGTTGTTATCCTTTGTGGACGTCAGATTCTCCCCCTCGATGGGACTATTATTGGGTGGGTTTGGAGCTGTCTGCTGACCATCGCCTGGACCTTTATGAGTTGGAGATGGAATAGGATTCTCCCCCTCGAAAGACATTTCGGTTGTCTTTGGTGCTGATGAACTCTCCCCCTTGAACGTTGAGCCGCTGTTTGGAGAGGCAGTGGAGGGTTGACCACCTGTTGATTTAGGAGGTTCAGTTTCCATTTCTTTGGCAGCTTCATCTATGATCTTTTTGAGATTGTCGATTTTGTTGTCTGTTGCTTTCGCTTCTGAGTGTGCTGCTTTCTCTGGTTCATCGAATAGCCGAATGTACTCTTCAAACAAGTTGGATATTGGAACCGAGACTTGTCCTGATTCAGGAAAGATTTCCCCTAAGTCACTTTCACTCCTTTCAACTTTCTTCATGTAGTTATCGTCAAAGGTTACATAATATGTTTCTTCAATTCGTTTGGAGCGTTTGTTCAAAACTCTGTATGCTTTTGAAGTGAGTGAATAACCAAGAAAAATTCCCTCATCTGCTTTGACGTCAAACTTGTTTCGGTTCTCCTTTGAATTAAAGATGAAACACCTTGAACCGAACACGTGGAAAAATTTGACGTTGGGCTTTCGATTGTTTAAGATCCCATATGGAGTGATTGAGAATCTTTTGTTGAGCAAAGATCGGTTCTGAGTGTAGCATGCGGTTGCAACTGCATCAGCCCAAAAGTATAGTGGAAGAGAGGTGAAGCTGAGCATAGTTCTGGCTGCTTCACATAAAGAACGATTTCGTCTTTCAACAATCCTATTCTGTTGTGGAGTATAAGAGGCTGAAAAGTTGTGAGATATCCCCTTGTCTGCCAGAAAATCCTCAAAATCTTTATTCTTGAATTCCAGCCCATTGTCACTTCTGATATTCCTCACTGTCTTTCGCAGTTGTACTTCCACTTGCTTGATGAACGTCTTCAGCTTGGGAGTTGCATCTGATTTCTGTTTAAGAAAGAAAACCCAGGTGAAGCGAGAAAAATCATCTACTATGACAAGAATGAACTTACTACCACCGAAGCTTTCGATAGCCGAAGGTCCACATAAGTCAATGTGCAGAAGTTCAAGAGCTTCAACAATCTTTGTATTGATTCGTGTAGGATGGCTCTTTCTCCTTTGTTTGCCCATCTCACACGCTGCACACACATGTTCCTTGTCAAACTTGAGAAGAGGAAGGCCTCAAACATGATCACCAAGCACCAACTTATTAATGTCTTTGAAGTTCAGGTGCGATAGCCGTCGATGCCACAACCAACTTTCATCAGTGTTTGCCTTTGATAACAGACATATAGCTGGTTTTCCTCGAATTGGGTTGAGATTTAAAGGATACATCTCTCCCTTGCGTTCAGACTTCAACAAAACCTTTTTGGATTGTTTTTCAATTATTTCTGAGCCCTCATCATCAAATGAAACTTTCAAGCCTGTTCCCACAACTAATTGTGATACACTGATGAGTTTATGTTGTAATCCTTCCACATACGCTACTTTTCGAATCGAGAAATCTCCGTTGGTTATCATCCCATATCCTTTGATTGTTCCATACGAGTTATTGCCATACTTCACACATCCACCATCCTTTAGGGACCGAAACTCCCTCAGCTCTTCCTTCCTTCTTGTCATGTGATGCGAGCAGCCACTGTCTATATACCATTCGACATCGAACTGCTCGTCACGTATCACCTGCAAATTCAAGCAGATTTAGGAACCCAAAGTTTCTTGGGTCCTAGTGAGTTTTTCACAGAAAAAGGAATTGCAGTAGAAACATCAACCAAATATGTTCGTTTTACTAGAGTGGTTTGATCTTTTCTTTCGATGGTATACACTTTGATTTTAGTTTTATTTTGTTTAAACTTTGGTGTATTAGATTGTGTGTTGTTAGATGGTTTTGGTGTTTTCTTTTGAATCCTAGGGTTAGCTGACTTTTTCTTATTATTGAACTCAGAATCAAGCTTTCCCTTGCCTTTGATATCCTTTATTGAATTTAATTTGCTTTGTGAGTTGGAAGGACCGAAACTAGACTTAGGACCGAAACTAGACTTAGGACCGAAACTTGTCTTAGGACCGAAACTTGACTTTCGGTTCTGAGTGCCGTTGCTGGGACCAAAAGTAGGCGTTTGGTTTTTAGCCTTGACGTTTGGACCGAAACTAGACGTTCGGTTCTGCGCGCTAGTTTTGGAACCGAAAGTAGATGTTCGGTTCTGAGATTTGGAATAGTAGGAATTTGGACTGAAATTTTCTTTTCCTTTCAGTTTTTCCTTTCCTTTATCAATTGATTCTTTCTTTGGAGGAACGTAGTTGGGATTTTGAGATTGCCAATGACGTTTTCGCTCATTCAGATTCTTCATGTATCTTTGATTTCTTAAGCGTTTCTGTTCAGCTAACATGTTCTGCGATTTGTGGATATTGAAGCTAGCCTTTGGCTTCTCCTTTTGAGTTTCGGTTGTCCTATTTGGAACTATCGGTTCTTTCTTTGGTTCTTCAGGGATTTCTTTAGTTCCACTTGTGCTTGGTTTGTCGAAACTCGAGGGTTTGTTGATGGGTTCAACAACATATCTTCCTTTAACCCTCCATGAAGTTTGCTTAAATAAGCCTATGGTTCCATCTGCGTTGTCAATAGGGGCTGACCAGAAGTAATCGTCACACCCTTCAGCATTGTCTTTGTCGACCAGGATTTTCAACTCTGCTGTTTGTTTTGCAGTGACACCGGTAACTGCATAGACCTGATTCGACACTGTTTGAACTTTTTGATAGACCATAGCTTTTTCTTTGAGTTTCTGTGGCTTTTCTTTTGACAGGCGAGCGAATTCAACCGAATTTTCAGATATGAGGGGTTTCTCATTTTCGGTTTCGCTCTTCATAAACTCAGAGCAATCAACTACGTCTTCCACTGAGATTTCGCTCATCTCACTTTCCTCATCAAATTCAGACGTATTATCTAAGTTCATTTTATTTTCAGAAATTAATTTGGCGTTTGAAGAGTCAAAAGATTGAATAGTTTCAGACTTAATTTTTAACCTATCATTTTCATCCAAAAGATTTTTGAGCATACATTTATGTTCCTTAGAGTCAATGAAGGTCTCTATATTGTCCAGTCCAATTTTGTAAGACATGGATGTCTCTTCTGAGGACACTATTGATTCACACTCAGCGATAACCTCATCCTCCTTAAATTCAAGGAAGGGCAAGATCATCTTGTGAATCTTCTTCCCTATCTCACAACTTAAATGCAATTGAGCAATATTAGTATATAAGCGCTTAGCAATCAAACAAAAAACATTCCTTTGTTTTAAAAACTTTAAATTGTCTCTTTGCAAATAAATACTTTCATCCCTAGCTCTATTTAATTCCGCCTCCTTCAGCTCAATCCACATCCTTCTCTCCTCACTTTTTGAAGACACCCTGCTGAGTTGGTCAGTTAGGTTAGAATTCGCTAAGCTTGTTTGCATGAGACTACCACTTAAGTTAGAAAATTTAAATTTTAATTCTTTTAATTCTTCTTCATAATCTATTACTGGAACTTTAAGTGATTCAAGGATGGATTGTACCTTTTTGATCAGCCGATCGCAGTCGTTGATCTTCTCACTTACGGGCTTGGCTGCAAAACATTTGTCCTTAATCAGGTTCGGTTCCTCACTTGCACTTTCGGTTGATGCACCAGTTGTGACCATCAAACATCTTCCAGCCGAACCTACATCCTTTGCCACATAAGCTCTTCCATGAGTGGGCTTTCTCACCTCTTCATCTTCAGAATCGGTTGACCAAACTTCAAAGCCACCGAACTCATCTTCATCTGCATTCTCCTGCATAATCAAGGCATTCATTGAACTGTTAGTCGCCTTCTTTTTCTTGATCTCTTCCAACTTGCGCATGTAGTACACCTCATCATCTTCACCATCTCTTTTCTCATCCATTTTCCTCAGCATGAAATCTTTGGCAAAGTGGTTCTTGCCGTGACAGTAATTGCATTCGAACCAAGAGTCTCCTGTAAGCTTGCTCTCCTTCTTGTCTTCATCCTTTTGAGAAGAATTTTTCGCTTCATCCTTCACCTTCTCAGAACTGTAACTTCCCTGCCAGTTTCGGTTCTTGTTGACAGGAAATTTTCTTCGTGCAAACTTCTTTGGATTGGTGACCATCATAGCATACTCCTCGCTTGTAAGGTCACACTCAGACATATCAGACTCTTCTTCTGCAATGCTTTTTCCTTTTGAGACAAGGGCCAGCGATCCCACACCAGAAACTACCTTCGCTTCTTTGGTTACTACACTCTCATGGGACTTAAGTATTCCCACAAGTTTTGCTAGTGAGTAAGATTTAAACTGTTCATGTGCTTTCACGGTTGAAACCACAGCCATCCATTCTGGTCTCAGACCGTTCATGAAGGTCACATTCTGCTCGATCAACTTTGTTTCTATTCCATGCTTGATCATCTTACTTAGGAGATGATTGAACCGATCGAAAGTTTGTATGAGTTTTTCTTCTGGTTTCTGTTCGAAAACTCCAAATTCTGATAGCAGCAAGGTTTGAATGGAGTGTTCTAGATCTTCATCGGTTGAATAAAGTTCTTTCAACCTATCCCAGATTTCTTTGGCCGTCGTGCATGCACCAACCAACCGAAAAGTGTCAGATTGCAAGGCAAATCTGATCATTCTCATGGCCTTCACATTACTCAGCAACTTGTCTTTCTCATCCTGTGGTATCTTCTCTACATCCGCCACCAGCTTGTTATATTCCTTTTGGGACTTAACTATTGTGTTCGTTCCTGAGTGAACAAACGGCCCAAGCGTGATAGCTTCCCAGATGAGATAGCCATTGTCTTCAGATCCAACCACGTAATCTTCAAAGTGATGCGCCCATACTTCATAGTCTTGAGTGTAAAGAATGGGAATCCTGGTAGTGGATCCAATGCTGTTTGAGATGTTGATGGGATTTGTTTGCGAATCTTCGTGAGACATGGTGAGCTGCTAGAATCAGACCTGTAAACTTGAGATTAGGGTTTTATCAGAAACAGAGTTGCCGTCGATATGAAGAAGACGGCTTCTATTTATACGGTAAAAGCGGAAACCCTAAAGAATTCTGAATACAGAAGGAATGTGTATTGATCACACAGTCTCCTGCTCTGATACCAATTGTTGAATCAAAGTTTAATTAGGATCGATAGATTCTATGCAGACAAACAATTAAGAACGTAATTATGAACACAAGAATGGCTTTGAATGTGTCGTATGATTAATGCTTTAACACCTCCGAAGAGCTCGATTAAGAACTTCGACCGTAGAGGTGTTTAGGGTTACAAAACAATAAACGTAATAACCAAGATCGTTAACCTTTTAATGCATACATGCATGCATTATTTATAGTCTAACCCTACTAGCTAATCATGGATGGACAGGCCCAATCCGTATACAAAACATAAGCCCATGACGCAACACAATTAGACCCTAATAGGAGGCTGATAAAAGATCAGCCCTAGGGACTTAAGGGGATTATATAGGGTACATGTCATACCCCGACCGTCGGCGGAAACATCGGGCAGTGTAACGTCATTTCTCGTATCATAGTTATCAACTTGCTGAAAACACATGCAATTTAAAATACGTCAACATAAAGTTGGTGAGTCCACAGGTTTTGACTCCATATAAAAATAATACATTTTCCAAGTTCAAAATTATAGTTTTGAAAGTATCATTTTGACTCTCCAACGTTTAGTATATATATCCTAGGTATAAAAGTTTACTTACCAAATAAGTAGTTTACCTATAAGTCTCATATACTATGAATATAAGTGTTTGTAATTCCATACACACGAAAGTTGCTACGTATAAATCTTATTTCAATTCTATACGAGTAAAACCGCTACGTATAAATCTATTTCAATTCTATACGAGTAAAACCGCTACGTATAAATCTATTTCAATTCTATACGAGTATGTGTGTTAGGTATAATTATCTACTTAATATACAAGTAGTATACCTACAAGTTTCTTGTACCTAGAGTATAAGTGTTTGGGAAACTTATACTTAACATTAATACTTGTATAACGACAAAGTATAATGCTTCTAACAATTTGCTACGATGAGTCCGTAACCGCGACTATATGACTAGTTTCAAACCTCTGCTTCATGCTACAAGTTTCGCATCTTAAGATAAGTTCCACACGCTTCATCAACGTCGGAGTAATAAACAAACAAAAGGACAGTTTGTCACTCGCACACCGTTGTGTTGTAGCTAGCAACCACGAGTGGGGTTGTCAACCCGTATCTTATTCATACATGACTTCCTCACTCACACGGGATTAGCGGTTACAGGTCAAAGGATTTCCCCTAAGATTTCCAATCTTAGTTGATGAATACAATAACTCATGTAGACTTGTCGAGTTCCGTTAGTTCTAGTAGTAAAATCATATTCGTGTCTAAAACCCTACGTTATTAGACTATGCTTTAAACATTACTCCTAATATTTATAATACTTAGGCAGTACAACAACTATAATTTGAGTTAAAACCAGGTTTTATCTTGACATAAAACCAATAACAACAACATATAACATACCTGGTTTTATCTTGACATAAAACCAACAATAACAACGTACATATCAATTAATATATAGAACTTCCGAGTATAACTCTGGAACTATATCGCACACGAAATATATATAGAATCCTAAGTATAACTCAAGATCTACAGTAATACAAGAACATACTAACAAGTTGATAATAGTTGTATAAATTCAGATATTATACTTAGAACAACTATATCCCGGTTATTATAACTATCTACGTTGATACTAATATACTATCATATAGACATAATAGTAACGTATATACAATATTTAGCATGCGTTTTCCCCCGAAAATATTAGAAAGTGGGGCCGTGAAACACACCTTAATAGCGTGATTTTATGTAATCTAAGCAGAAACGGTCAGCGGTACGAGGTCGTCGGGGCTCGAGATGCAAGAGGGCTTCAGCAAATGAGAGAAAGGAAAGAAGTAAAGGTGTGAGAATAGCTGAAGTCGGACATGCTATTTATAGTAAGATTTTTTTGGCCCTCATGACGTGAGAAACTCCTTGTTCACGTCGTGAGTTTGGAACTTATCTCTTCGTAGACTTGCCATCCGTCTTCTAGCTTCCGAAGGTGGCCATATGACTCCTCACGTCGTGAAAAACTCCTTGTTCACGTCATGAGTTTGGATCTTATCACTTCGTAACCTCGTCACGCATCTTCTAGGTCCGAAATGTGGCAAAATGAATTCTCACGTCGTGAGTTTCTGTGCTCACGTCGTGAGTTCAGTTAAATTAGGGTTTCTGACAGCTGAATCTTTGGAAGGTCGTAACTTTCACATACGAACTCCCATTTTGACGTTCTTTATATCCACGCGTAGGTATTTACGAGTACCACAACTCTCTTTTAGACTTCAATAGATAATTCTAAGACTATTTTAAATTCCTCTTATTATAGAGATTTATAGTGTTCTGTTTATCATAACTTCTTCATGCGAAGTCAGATTCAGATGTTATCTATATCTTTGGAATCGTATGGACATATTCTTTGATTTATACTATAAAGTATGTATGAAAGTTCATATTTATATTAGAATTATCATGATATACATATTAAGTTTATCACATTACTAGTTTATCAAAATCACATTACATGATTGGTATAATCACATGTGATTGTTATTGACCTATTTTGATTATTGTTACAGTACAAAACCCTAAAATTTAGGATTTCTCATCCATCCACCAAAACGTCGAGTTTCCCTCACCAACGTGTTGTGTTGGTTCATGAAAATACGCGACCAAAAAGTCCTTCAACACGTTGTGTTCATGCTTCCAACTCACGGAGTTCCAATGGAAAAACATGCTTAAATAATTAAGTCTCATACCTGGGAATCAGGATGTTACAACACTCCCCTACTTGATTTAGATTTCGTCCTCGAAATCATTCCTTGCTATCTCCTTTACCGAACTAACGATCCTTGCAGGGTTCCTCGAATCCCGAAATGACTGGGGAAGTCACCTCGCTTAGATAACCACCCACCCTTACTGATTTCGAACCCAAAATAGAAGATATCACAAGCCCTAACAAGAATAAACCTCAACTTTTTCTTAGGCCACAAGTATCCAACTGCTATACCTAAAATTGAAAACTCGAAACCATGTCGGACTCCCAGATAGACAAAACCATTCACAACTGCTCCTGCAAGGATTCAACTTCACAGCCCAAATCGAACAATCTATCCGACTTTCCATTAATCAAACCCAACCTTAGCAAAATTCTCCAAACCCGAAAATGAACGAATCTTTAATCCCTTGCACAAAACCACTTCTACCTTACCGAAACCTGAAATCAGGAGTCTCAAATTTGGCCTGACTCCCTGACAGACTGCCCATAATGAACCATTGCTAATACCATTCCACTTATCCCCCAATCCGACTACTTAACTTTTGATAACCCGAGTTTCCACCCTAGAAAACAGAATCACAGATTATACGCGGCTGCTGACAACTCTTCACTTTACACAAGGGATTAGATATTCCTTCGAGAGAAAGATCATTCTGATGACAAAATTTCCAGGGACATAATGAAAATCGGAAGACAAACTGGGGGATGATCTGTCTAGTGCCAACCATACACCGCTTCATTTAACTCCTAAACCAACACACACAACAACCAACTCACAAGCACAAACACTCATGCCTGGCCCAATCAGCCTTGGGTTGCAATACCAGGCATTCCAATGATGGGCCCCGTCATCCTATGGATGGGATACCCTAGATTGGAATGCCAAAATACATATAACTCGTGTCTAAACTCATGACCCGAGACCCAAGGACCTACCCTCGCATTTCCTGAAATCTTCTGATTCATGGTAACCCACCACTAAACTTGGATACAAAGATTTTCCTCAACCGCCGCTGAGACAACTTGTCTCACGCCTGATCCAGCAGCCAAGTTCCCAAGAAACCGAAAAACTAGGACACCCTAACCCAAATATCCTTCTATTATGCCAATCATATCGACATTACATCTTTACCTGGGACTCGCGACTCACACCATGAGCCAAAAGACTCTCAACCCCCTTTCGACTGCCTTGCAGGGACCTAAACAATGTCCCTCTTAACACTAATTACACCTCACGGCGAAGACTAAACCACGCCCAATCCCTTTTACAGAACTGGATACTACCTATGAAGAGCCGACGAAATCATGTTCGCCCATGACCCGAGAACAGGATAACGGTTGAACCCTTTCTCCAATTCAAAGGCTACCATCCAAATGAATCATGCAAATAATTCGAACCAAGCCCCAATCTATCTTGTCTAGCTCACAAACACACCGAGGATTACCACAATGCGCATCCTTAGGGAACCCATAACCTCATCCAAAAAAAAAACAGAAATACCAGAGTTCTATCGAACGACGAACCTCAATCATCAACAAAAGAGATCCTCATGATCGATCGAAACAAGATTCCCTATTCGTCTGAGACTGAACAAATTCCTCCAATATGCAAACAACTCGAGACGACTTCTAAAGTAATCCTGAATGTCACCAAACCCAAGCCTGCTATGAACTAAACTCCACACCATCCTTGAAGGCAAGCATAGTCAGAGACCAAAGGAACATAAAACATGCTAAATTTGACGATAAGCTGACACATCCATAGAACTTCAACTGTCACACTAAGACCTTCAAAATCCTTTGCTGCACGACAAACGATGCGACTAACAATCGCGAACACATGACCTTAAGTCACCAAAACACTTATGGGCCTGAATGCACCAAACTGAAACTGATTCCCTGACCAATCTTTGCCCAAGCTAGACTAAAATTAGAAATTCTTACACCCAGCTAACAATTTCCCTCCGCCACTTATACTCGAGTTGAGTGATCCCAACGGTTCCTCATCTAATCATAAACAACTCAAAAAACGAAGCCACGAGCTGCAATGACCTCCTTGACCAACCACTTTCTGTTGAGAAACAATGCATGAACCTCTTGAACCGTACATCCGATCGCCACCTACTGTATGTCGTTGCCTTAAAAAAATTCTGAATCGAGATTCCACATAATCGCACCGCAAATCCCAATGATTCACAATGTCGAACAGATCGATGATCCTCCAAGACGAATATCAAATTCTCCCCTGCTTGGGGTTCGACTACCACCCAGTGGTGTTGAAACCAACCCATAACTCAACTGGCTTGACCAGGTACAACCATCCCTGACCCTGGAAGGAAAAACACACAGGATGATCTTCCAGATAAGGGTCAAACAAATCCACAGAGAATCCTAAATTTCAACTGAGGACCTCTGAAATTTCATAATAATAACCACTTAACATTAAAGATCCCTTACAGGAGCATAAACCAATACCGACTTCTGATCCCAAAATATACACTCCTAGCCTGGACTTCCAACCGCCAAACCGGTGCCCGTCCTGCTATAACCCAAGTATACGGACCCTTAATCACGTCACAAAGCATCCATAACACATCCACCCATCTGCATGCTATCGTGCTGACATCCTGTCTCCAAACACCGCGACCAACAGACCCCAAGTTGGGGTTACCTCCCATCCTTGAAGGTCACAAGCCTACTCACTTCTTCCATGTAACACCCATAAAATCATGCCAAATTTGAACTTTAAAAAACATTTCAAAACCATTAAATCATTACAAACTTGTTTTCAAAATGTATAATATCAGAGTTTTCCAAGAAACATAAACAAAATATGAGGAGCAGTACGATCACGCCTTTGCCTTGCCGTGATCTCCTGATGTACCTGAAACAGTAAACTGAAACTGTAAGCCCGAAAGCTTAGTGAGTTACCCCCAAAATACCAAACTCATATAACCATAATCATATCGTCTTAACAAATATAGAACAACATGCATAACAAGCCTTCAACCTGACTAGACCGCCTCGCAGGGCCTACAGCCTATCTGGACCGCTCCCGAGCCTTCGGCATGACTGGACCGCCTCGCAGGGCCTACAGCCTATCCAGACCGCTCATCGGGTATGTTGGCCTACAACACAAAGCAGGATCGCCTCAACCCAACCCCCAATCGACAAACATGTGCACACAAATATCATACGCTAGCTCATATCATATAATAGTCAAACCGATCTAATAGATCACTAATCATAGCAACATCCTAATAATCGGGGTACAGACCTAACCAGTCACTAGCATAACATCATCCTATAATCAGGATATTGACCTAACGAGGTCACTAAGCATAAGCATATCACCATCCAAACTACCAGGATGTAAAAAATAAACATATCATGCCATAATCCGGATACATATCCACAAAGGGTCGGCCTTGGTGCCTTAGACCCTATTGATATAGTGAGTATAACTGACCTCACAACTGTCGACTCCAAACATAAGCTCAACCTCTCGGATCACCGACACGAACTCCACCACTTATAGTTACCATCAAACCATGTTCATAAATTCCCAAAATACCCCAGAAGTCCAATAGTCAACCCTTGGTCAAAATCAAAGTCAACTGTCAAAGTCAACAGTCCATGTTGACCTGAACTCGTCGAGTACAACCATCCACTCGCCAAGTTCCTTGCATAACTCGTCGACTCGCCGAGTCACTTGAGTGACTCGTCGAGTTTCTAATGTTGGTGGACGTGAACTCCTTGGCCAACTCATTGAGTTACCCTTGCAACTCGCCAAGTTCACGCGTGTCCAAAGGTTGGGAAAACCCTAGCTGACTCGCTGAATCACTCTACTGACTCGCCGAGTCTACGACAGTCTTCATCGGACTCGCCGAGTGGACCATGAAACTCGCCGAGTCCCTTCAGTCCTTCATCCAAACAGAAGCTTTTTAAGCCATGCTAAGGTTCCATATTGCATATCCAAATTCCCAAGGCATTTTTATCACGTAAAGTTGCAAACTTTACGTGCATGTAAGGCTCTAGAGACTCAAAATGACAAATCTAAGCTTGCAATGGAGTTTTACACCTTAGGAGAGTCTCATTCTTGCAAATGCTGGAAGCTTTATGGACTTAGAGACCCAAGAGAGTCCACATCTGAAGTTGCAACTTCAGATCTTAGCTCAAACACACGAAAGGCTTCTTAATATGCTAGAAAAGCCTAAAATCCACCCAAAAGAGATCTAGAATGAAATGAGGTTAAGATAACGACTTAATACCTTCCAAGGGATGCCAACTGAGGTAGATCTCTGATTCCCACACGTTCCTTGCTTCTAATCACTTGTTCCCCAAGCTTTTCTCACCAAAATCCTTCTTCAAAGCTTAAGACACACAAATGGAGTACACTGACACGAGTTAGGGTTTATGGAATATCAAGAGGCTGTAAGGGGAGGCTGAGGAGGCCAATGATCCTTTAAATAGGGTGCAAAAACCCCAAAAATTAGGGTTTCATCCTCCAGCTCCTACTCGTCGAGTCCCTTCTTGGACTTGGCGAGTAGGTCACTTAAACACATGGACCAACCCTGTTGGGGGTCAGAAATGGCATCGACCAAGTCCTCGCACGATGGCCTGGAGTGCCGCAATCGAATGCCTGGTCCTGGAGGGCTGAATGCGCTATATGGGTAAGGTTGCGCCTTTTCTAACACCAATTGGTTTAAGATCAACCGGTAGCGCTGATGCTCAACAAGTGGTATCGGAGCCAGTGGCGAGGGTTCGATTGTCTCAGGGAGCAATTTCTGAGGGGGGGATTGTTGGGGGTCAGAAATGGCATCGACCAAGTCCTCGCACAATGGCCTGGAGTGCCGCAATCGAATGCATGGTCCTGGAGGGCTGAATGCGCTATATGGGTAAGGTTGCACCCTTTTTAACACCAATTGGTATTAGATCAACCGGTAGCGCTGTTGCTAAACAAACCCGCCGCTACTCGACGAGTCCGGCAACCAACTCGTCGAGTAGACTTTGAAATCATGAGAACTTATAGCCATAAATCAATACGTAGGAATCGGGGTGTTACAATTCTCCCTCACTTGAACTAGACTTCGTCCTGAAAGTCTGCCATGGTGAACAACTCCGGATAGTGCTCCCGAATCTCTGCCTCTGGCTCCCACGTCCACTCAGACCCTCTGTGGTGCTCCCATTGTACCTTTACAAAAGGTATCTCCTTGTTCCGAAGAACCTTTACTTTCCTTTCCAGGATGGCCACAGGCCTCTCATAATAATTCAGGCGCTCATCGACGTGAATTTCATCTAACGATACCACCGCCTCCTGATCCATAATGCACTTCCGCAATTGCGAAACGTGAAAAGTGTTGTGGATCCGACTGAGATCATCCTGTAGCTCTAACCTGTACGCCACCTTGCCAACCCTGGCAATGATCCTGAATGGCCTAATGTATCGGGGACCCAATTTCCCCCTCTTCATGAAGCGGATCATAGCCTTCCAGGGTGAGACCTTCAGGAGAACCATATCACCCACCTGGAACTCTAACTCAGATCGGCGTCTGTCGGCGTAACTCTTTTGCCGACTCTGAGCGGTCTACAGTCGCTGCCTAATCTGCTGAATCTTCTCGGTAGTCTGCAAGACTACCTCCCTCCGCCCATCACCCTATGTCCAACCTCACCCCAACAAACCGGGGTGCAACATTTCTGCCCATACAACAGCTCGAAAGGCGGGGTGCCAATGCTGGAATGGTAGTTGTTGTTGTAGGCGAACTCTGCAAGGGGTAGGTGGGAATCCCAACTCCAACCGAAGTCAATAACACACGCCCTCAACATGTCCTCGAGGGTATGAATGGTCCGCTCGCTCTGACCGTCGGTCTGCGGATGAAATGTTGTGCTAAAGTGTAACCGCGTGCCCAGTTCTTGGTGGCATTTCTGCCAAAAACAGGAGGTACATGTCGGCCAACTTCTCGGCCGAAGAACTCTTCCGTATCGCCAATAAATGGGCACTCTTGGTCAATCGATCTACGATAAACCATATAGCATCAAATCCCTTCGCCGTCCTTGGCAACTTGGTAATGAAGTCCATCGTGATCTGTTCCCACTTCCACATGGGAACCTCTAGGGGCTGCAGCTTACCATGCGGCCTCTGATGCTCGACCTTGACCATCCTACAGGTCAAGCACCTCTCGACATACCAAGCGATTTCTCGCTTCATGCATGGCCACCAGTAACTCAAACTCAAGTCTCGGTACATCTTGGTGGCCCCTGGGTGAATAGAGAAGTGAGACTTATGAGCCTCCTCCATGACTGTCTGTTTGACCCCACCATACATCGGAACCCATACCCGGCCGCATCTGGTCAATAATCCACGGCTATCCTGCACAAACCGGGTGTTCTCTCCCTTGATTCTCTCCATCTTCCAATTCTCCGGTCGCATGCCCTCAACCTGAGCATCCCTGATCAAGCTCACCAACGGAGAATCCACCGCTATCCTCATACATATCGCTGGGGTGGAAGGCCCAAATGAAATGCGGCTTAAAGCGTCCGCCACCACATTTGCTTTACCAGGGTGGTAAAGGATCTTGCAATTGTAGTCCTTGACTACATCCAGCCACCCGCGCTGCCTCATGTTCAGGTTCGGCTGATCCATGATGTGTCTCAAGCTCTTGTGATCTGTGTATATGGTACAACGGACGCCATATAAATAATGTCTCCATATCTTGAGAGCAAACACGACTGCTACCAGCTCCAAATAATGCGCAGGGTATCTAGTCTCATGTGACTTCAGCTGCCGTGATGCGTACACTATCACTCGTCCTCTCTGCATGAGGACCGCCCCCAAACCTGTGATGGATGCATCACAAAACACCACAAAGTCTTCGACTTCTTCCGGGAGTGTCAAGACTGGAGCCTTGCATAACCGCTGACGGAGGCTCTCAAACGCCCTCTGCTGCTCAGGGCCCCACCGGAAATCCACCCCTTCCTCGTCAGATGAGTGAGGGGTACTGCAATCTTAGAGAAATCCCAAATGCATCTCCGGTAGTACCCTGCTAATCCCAGAAAACTCCTGATGTCCGAAGGAGACCTCGGCACCTCCCACCGCATGACTGCCTCGATTTTGGCCGGGTCGACCAAAATCCCCTCCTGCTAACGAGATGTCCGAGAAACTGGACCTCTCGCAACCAAAACTCACACTTGAAGAACTTGGCATACAACCGCTCTCGTCTCAGAATCCCCAACAACTCCCTGAGGTGCTCCTCGTGCTGCTCTCGGGTCTTGGAATACACCAAGATATCATCTATGAACACGATGACTGAGCGATCAAGAATCGGTCTGCAGACCTGATTCATCAACTTCATGAATACAGCTGGCGCGTTGGTGAGCCCAAACGGCATCACCACGAACTCGTAATGGTCGTAACGAGTCCGAAACACGGTCTTCTCCACGTCCTCCTCTCTGACCCGGACCTGATGATACCCCGACCTCAAATCAATCTTGGAGAACCAAGATGCACCCTGTAACTGATCAAAGAGATCATCTATCCTCGGGAGTGGATAACGGTTCTTCACCGTCAACTTGTTCAACTCCCTATAATCGATGCACATTCGGTGCGAACCGTCCATATTCCTGACGAAGAGGATCAGTACTCCCTATGGAGAACTGGTAGGTCGAATGAATTGCTTACCCAACAGTTCCTGCAACTGTGAAGACAACTCCTGCATCTCGGGTGGTGCCAGCCGGTATGGCGCCTTGGCGATAGGGGCCGCACCCGGCACCAGGTCGATCCGGAACTCGACCTTCCTCTCTGGAGGTATCCCTGGCAACTCCTCAGGGAACATGTCGGCAAACTCCTTAATCACTGGAACCTCTGAAACTGAAGTTTGATCTCTCACCCGTGTATCCACAACATACGCTAGATAACCCGCACACCCGTGCTGAATGTACTGTCGAGCCCTGCCAGCTGAACAAAACCCTGATACCACTTTGGTTCCCTTGCCATATACAACCAGTTCTCCCCCGCTTGGGGTTCGAACTACTACCCGCTGGCCCTCTCAATCTATCATGGCACCAAATCGACTAAGCCCATCCATCCCTACGATCACGCATACCTCCCCCATGGGAATCGGTATCAAATCTATCGAAAATTACACTCCGAAGATCTCCAACTCGCATCCTCGGTAGACCGAGGAAGCAGAAACCCCGTGTTCGTTGGCGATGGAGACTCGCAACGGACACTCTAGCTCGCCTAGTGGCACACCAAACTCCCTACTAAATGCCTGAGATACAAAAGAACGACTCACCCCCGAGTCAAATAAAACCAAGACAGGCAAGGAGTTCACTAAAAACATACCAGCAACCACATCTGGTGCTGCCCTGGCCGCCTCCGCTGTAAGCTGGAAGGCACGCCCCTGAGCCTTCGGAGGCTCTGCCTTCACTGGCCTCCCATCTGCAATCCTCAATGTAGCTGGCGCTGGAACCTACGATGGCCTGGCTGCGAGCTGCGGACAGTTGGTCTTCACGTGATCAACTTGATGACAATGATAGCATATCCTCATATCCGATGCAGGGGCAGACTGGCGATAGTCCCTAGCATAGTGCCCCTCCTTGCCACACTTGTGGCACCCACTACCCGCTCGACAAGCTCCAGAATGACTCCTGCTGCACTTTCCACAAGTGCAGCTCTGCTGACCCCTGGTCCTAGAATCAGTGGTCTTAGACCGCTTTGGCGCCGGCTGAGACTGTGTCGGCGCCTGACGCTGCTCCCTCAACTACAACTTAATCTCCAACTCACGCCGCCTAGCGGCCTCCTGTAGATCCAGTAGAGTATCACATCGCTGTGTGGCAATGAAATGACGGATGTCCATCTTAAGCATGCTCAGATAATGAGTCATTTGAGCCTGCTTGGAAGCAAACTCCGGGCACGCCCTCTCAGTGAACATACGGGTGATCTCCGTCACCGACTCCCCATCCTGTCTCAAACTCAAAAACTCTTGAGCCAAACGTTCCCGCTCGACCTGTGGAATGTATCGGGCGCGGAACATATCCCTGATCTGCTCCTAAGTAACAACAGCTCTCTGCTCATTAGTGTACGACTCTGTCGCCAGCCTCCACCAGTCCTTGGCCCCGAGCCTGAGCACGTTCAGGGAACACCTGACCTTATGGTCAGTAGGACATGAACACGTGAAGAAACATCCCTCCATGTCAGATAACCACCTCATGGCTCTAATCGGATCCTGGGTACTATCGAATGTCGGGGGCTTCGTGTTATCGAAGTCCCGGTACTGGAAGCCCCGACTGGCTCCACCTCCTCCTACCGCTGTAACAGCCGATGCAGCTGTAGCGGCAGCCGTCTATGCAAGGGCTGTGTAACGCTCGCCGAAGTACTCAACAAAAGTGGTCTTAATAGACCCAAACATCTCTGGCAGTTATGCCTGGAACATAGCAGCAACCTCATCATGCAGGATCTCTCGAATCCTGGAATCCAACTCCTCTGTACCCATCTGCACCACAGGCCAAGGTGCTGTTGGCCCCTCCTGGCCTCCGTCTCCGTCTCCTGATCCTGAACCGGATCCAGTCACAAAGCGCCTCGTAACCACCATACTGAAAGTATAACAGGAAGATATCATACAATCCACATAAATAACTGGGAACCAACTCCCAACTAAACGCTAGGGGTTGTGACTTTCTTGCTACGCGTATGGGTCCTGTGCTTTCAGTAGTACGGGCCCATACTACCTTCCACACCTACCCATATTTGTCTCAAGTATCACCACAACACCCAAACAATATATATCAACATAGCGAGCACTCAATCCTCACTCCTAGAGGAATGCTAAATATCTCATATCTGACCTATCGGCCTCACACAACCCACTCATCCATGAAATTTCCACCAACCCCGTAGCACTAATGTATGCTAGCCATACATAACTCTGGACCCTATAGACTTTCGAATATCTAATCCTACCCTAAGCCCTAATCAATAAGAACAAAACATAACGCCAAATCAAACATTCTTGGGCTATAAGATCTTAATTATGTACAGCCGGGATGCATACACTAAGCAACTACAGTAATGAGGTCAATCTCATATAAGGAAAACCCTAGGCTAGCAGGCATCATGTAATCAGGAAATTCTATCATACAATTCCTGAAGATTCCTAGCCTAGTACTAGCATGCTGTTCTAACATATCACAATATCAAATAACCGTATGGTATTTTGGGGTCTACTTACCGGCTCCGGCTGATCGTACACCCTTCATCCTCCTTTTTTTCATTTTGATAACCATTTTAAAATTATTTTCAAAATCCTTCCTTGGTTTGAGACTGGACTCACACGAGTTTTCATCCAATTCACTCAAAACAAGGCTCTGATACCAACTTGTAACACCCATAAAATCATGCCAAATTTTAACTTTTAAAAACATTTCAAAACCATTAAATCATTACAAACTTGTTTTCAAAATGTATAATATCAAAGTTTTCCTAGAATCATAAACAAAATACGAGGAGCAGTACAATCACGCCTTTGCCTTGCCGCGATCTCCTAATGTACCTGAAATAGTAAACTGAAACTGTAACCCCGAAAGCATAGTGAGTTACCCCCAAAATACCAACCTCATATAACCATAATCATATCGTATTAACAAATACAGAATAACATGCATAACGAGCCTTCAGCCTGACTGGACCGCCTCGCAGAGCCTACAACCTATCTGGACCGCTCCCGAGCCTTCGGCATGACTGGACCGCCTCGCAGGGCCTACAGCCTATCCGGACCGCTCACCGGATATGTTGGCCTACATCACAAAGCAGGACCGCCTAAACCCAACCCCCAATCGACAAACATGTGCACATAAATATCATATGCTAGCTAATATCATATAACAGTCAAACCGATCTAGCAGATCACTAATCGTAGCAACATCCCAATAATCGGGGTACAGACCTAACCGGTCACTAGCATAGCATCATCCTGTAATCAGGACGCTGACCTAACCAGGTCACTAAGCATAAGCATATCACCATCCTAACTACCAGGATGTACACAATAAACATATCATGCCATAATCCGGATACGAATCCACAAAGGGCCGGCCTTGGTGCCTTAGACCCTATTGATATAGTGAGGATAACTCAACTCGCAACTGTCGACTCGAAAGATAAGCTCAACCTCTCGGATCACCGACACGAACTCCACCACCTATAGTTACCATCAAACCATGTTCATAAATTCCCAATATGCCCTAGAAGTCCAATAGTCAACCCTTGGTCAAAAACAAAGTCAACTGTCAAAGTCAACAGTCCATGCTGACCTGAACTCGTCGACTACACCCAGCCACTCGCCGAGTTCCTTGCATAACTCATCGACTCGCCGAGTCACTTGAGTGACTTGTCGAGTTCCTAATGTTGGTGGCCGTGAACTCCTTTGCCAACTCGTCGAGTTACCCTTGCAACTCGCCAAGTTCACGCATGTCCAAAGGTTGGGAAAACCCTAGCTGACTCGCTGAGTCACTCTACTGACTCGCCGAGTCTACGACAATCTTCATCGGACTCGCCGAGTGGACCATGCAACTCGCCGATTCCCTTCAGTCCTTCATCCAAACAGATGCTTTTTAAGCCATGCTAAGGATCCATATTGCAGATCCAAATCCCCAAGGCATGTTTATCATGTAAAGTTGCAAACTTTACGTGCATGCAAGGCTCTAGAGACTCAAAATGACAAATCCAAGCTTGCAATGGAGTTTTACACCTTAGGAGAGTCTTATTCTTGCAAAAGCTGGAAGCTTTATGGACTTAGAGACCCAAGAGAGTCCAGATCTGAAGTTGCAACTTCAGATATTAGCTCAAACACAAGAAAGGCTTCTTAATATGCTAGAAAAGCCCTAAAATCCACCTAAAAGAGATCTATAATGAAATGAGGTTAAGATAGCGGCTTAATACCTTCCAAGCTTTTCTCACACGTTCCTTGCTTCTAATCACTTGTTCCCCAAGCTTTTCTCACCAAAATCCTTCTTCAAAGCTTAAGACACACAAATGGAGTACACTGACACGAGTTAGGGTTTATGGAATATCAAGAGGCTGTAAGGGGAGGATGAGGAGGCCAATGATCCTTTAAATAGGGTGCAAAACCCCGAAAATTAGGGTTTCATCCTCCAGCTCTTACTCGTCGAGTCCCTTCTTGGACTCGGCGAGTAGGTCACTTAAACACGTGGACCGACCCGCTGCTACTCGACGAGTCCGACAACCAACTCGTCGAGTAGACATTGAAATCATGAGAATTTATTGCCATAAATCAATACCTGGGAATCGGGGCGTTACATTCTATGAACTCAGAAACTGAACGGGGCAAGGTCCCCACCATAGATAGCGACATGACAACCATCAATCAACCTTTCTACTTTCAACTATAATCCCTAACCAATCATAACGGTCGATCCATCCTTGAGCCCCGCGACTCAAATGCATGGTCTTGAGCAGAACCCTCAATACCTCAAAGCTAACAAGCTCAACAATGTTTGCACCAATCAATCCGAACCAATATTGCTGCTGGGGTCGAACCATTACCAGACCCAACCTCATGCCTGAGCAACCATGACCAAGATCGACAGATACAGAGCTACTGCCACGGATCATGGTATCCAACCATGCTAATCTCTCCTGCCGTTCTTTAGAATCCCAAAAATTCTCCTCGATTCGAGCATGGATCCTGTGCTTCCAGTAGTATAGTCCCAATACTACCTTCCACACCTAACCATACTTTCGTCACGGATCATCTCGTGTCCTCTATGACCTACTCATGATAATACTCCCAATACCCGCTCAACAGCGAAACAAATGCACTAAAATTACTTCCTAGTCTCTCCTAGGATCCTCCATCTCCCCTGTCATCAGCTGCTGCAGAACTCCTCATAATGTCAGTTAGCTACTTCGTGAACACAATCACATGTAATAAAGCTCAGATAATCCTTCAAGTAAGAGACTTATCCCTACAACGGTTGGACTCAGACAAGAGCTGCGCAATAGGGTCAAACCCATAACTCTAAGATTATTCAACCTTAATTACATGTGACATTACATATTCACTTAATAGTTATCTCACATCACTTAAGAGTCGCACAAAGCACAAAGCAAGCAGCATTCGAGCAGTGGAGTCGACTGGCACTAAAACATAATAAAATCCGACGGATTCCCATACGAATTTCTGATCTCTAACTTCCAGCATCCATGATACATACTAGCATACTCATGCACTCCATCCTCACTCCCTAGAGGAAGGCTAAACATATCGCGACTGGCCGGCTGACCCCACATAATTCATCCTACCACCAACTGCCCCACGACCCTCCATTGGTGCCAGATAACTATCGCACGAAGCTTAGTCAGTTCCCACAGAGTACCAACACACAACGGAAAACATATACGACAAACAAAATACATACATAGCCTTCAATCTGACTGGAAGGCCCCATCGGCCTACAGTCTATCTGGTATGCTCACAGAACCTATAGCATGATTGGTACGCCACCTCAGGCCTTCAGCCTATCTGGAACATTCTTCGGGCCTTCGGCCTGACTGGTACGCCCTACTGGCCTTCAGTCTATCTGGGACACCTTGGGTCTGTTGGCGTTCAGCACAAAGCAGGGCCGCTTCAACCCAACCACACATAACATGTCGACATATACATTACACATAAACATATAACCACGCAGTAGACAAACAGGCAGATCTTACAAATCACTAAGCATAGCAACATCCTATCTACCAGGATACCAATCTAACAGATCATAACAACATAACAACATGCATAAGGTAATATCAATCCAATACGCCGACATTGGTGATGAGATCCCGACTCCGAATCTCAGCTCCATCCAATACCTACCCATCCAAATGACCAATAACCATCAAAATCTCAAAATGCCAAAATACCCTAAATACCCCTCAAGGTCAAACTTGGCCAACCATGGTCAAAGTCAAAGTTAACGGTCAAGGTCAATAGTCCATGTTGACCCAACTCGTCGAGTGCACCAATAAACTCGTTGAGTTCCTACCGTAATCAGAAGATAAGGAAAATCCTAGCCAACACGCCGAGTTGGCTTGCAAACTCGCCGAGTTTTCCCAAGCTTAATACATTCAGCTGATCCTACGATTTCAGGAACTCCAAGACTCAGATCTAACCTTAAATGCTATAAAAAGGATAAATTTTCCAACTTTATCCTTTGGGGCTACCCCAAGTGCTCAAAAACTCAACCAAAAGGTTTAAAGATTCAAGGGCTTAACCAATAAGCACAAAATCCTTGAGATCTGAAACCCACCCTTTCCAGAAGAGATTCTAGCTCCAAAATCAATCCAAAGGTTGGTACTTTACAGACATGCATGTCCAATGCATGTCTTAAACCCAAAATGGGTCAAAAAGTGGAAAATATGACCTAAACCCCATGCATGGAATCAAAACATGGCTAAAGACCAGATCCAAACCACTACAAGGTCACCTTGACTTGGAGATTCATAAAGTTGCAAACTTTATGAGATCCATCCATTACAACATCCAAGAATAAGGAGAAAAAGGGAGAAAACTCAAGATCTAACAACATAGAGGAATAAAAATCAGATCTTGGACACTCAAAGGTCCATAAGAGTGTCAAACTGAAGATGAGAGCTTTGCTTGCTAGATTATTCCTTCATTCTTCCAACTTTCTTCTTCTTTTACTCCAAAATACCAAAGTAGCTGAGAAATGAGAGGGAAGGATGATTAGGGTTCACAAGGGCCGATATGAGGGTTTGGAGGCTGATAAAAGATCAACCCTAGGGACTTAAGGGGATTATATAGGGTACAAAACCGTAAAATTTAGGGTTTCTCATCCAGCCACCATCACGTCGAGTTCCCCCTCACCAACTCACCGTGTTGGTTCATGAAAATACGCGGCCCAAAACTCCTTTAACACGCCATGTTGAGGCTTCCAACTCTTCGAGTTCCAATGGAAAAACATGTTTAAAGAATTAAATCTCATACCTGGGAATTGGGATGTTACACCAGCTCAACCCAAATACTAAATATCTAAACATCTCCCATTAATAATATTTTCCCAAAAATACCCTTGGTGAAAACTGGTCAAAATCAACAAGTAAACTGAGTCGACCCAGCCGAGCCAACTCAGGGCTCGTATACGGGGCGTACTCCGGAGGTACGCGAGTGTACTCGAGCTTAATCCGAAATTAGGGTTATTGACCACATACGCGTTGCGTACTCTAGGTTACGCAGGACGTACGAGCATAAAGTTTCCAACTTTATGACTTTTCATGTCCATTAGGTGCTAATTACACATAATCTCAACATCTTAATGCTTTAAGACCTTCTATAGCATGCATGGAGTAAAACTAACCATCAAGAGCACATTTTTATGACTTAAGACCCCTCATAAGGATTGAAAGGATGACTAATTTGGTCAAGAGCATGTCATGCTCAAGAATCACCAAATTTAAGACCACAAGTGCCCTAAAGGAAGAAATGGCTAGATCTACAAGATAGAGTGATCAAGTTATGAATTTTTTACCTCCTTGAGGTTGCTAACAAGTAAGGAATCCCAGATCTAAGTTGCTTCCAAGCTTCAAGGTCCTTCAACCAACTTCACCTTCTTCAAGAACACCAAAAAGGCACACAAATGAGCTCAAAACACTCTTTTCACTTAGGGTTTTCAAGGGGATCGAATTCTCAGATGGGGGCTGATGAGAGAATGATAAATGAGGCTATAATGATGCTTATATATGGACCAAACCCTACAAATTAGGGTTTGAGGTTTCATTACGTACACCCTGCGTATATAGTGTAGGCCCAAGGTACTAGTGTCCACCCTAGTACGTTCACCATACACAACGTACACCCAACATACTACTCCTTGTCCAATATTACCAAAATGCCACTCTGGGCCATTTTGCACTCTTTCTTATACTCAAGGACTAAAATGCAATATTTATTCATATATAGGGTTACAATTGATAATATCGGGATGTTACAATTATCCCCCACTTGAACTAGACTTCGTCCTTGAAGTCCGTTGCTACGAATAACTCAGGGTAATGCTCCTACATCTCTGCCTCCGGCTCCCATGTCCACTGGGAGCCTTTTCCAATGCTGCCAATAAACCTTTACTAAAGGTATCTCCTTGTTGCGAAGAATCATCATCTTTCTTTCCACTATCGCTACCAGCCTTTCAATATAATTCAGGTGTTCATCGACCTGAATATCATCCAATGGGACCACTGCCACATCGTCCAACACGCTCTTCCGCAACTGCGAAACATGGAAAGTGTTGTAGATCTGGCTGAGCTTACTCAGAACTTCTAATCGGTAGGCTACCCTACCTACCCTCACGATCACACGAAATGGTCCACTATATTGGGGACCCAATTTCCCCCTCTTCCTGAAGCGTATGACACCCTTCCAGGGCGAGACCTTCAGTAGTACCATATCGCTGACCTGAAACTCCAAATCTGATCAACGCCGGTCGACATAACTCATCTGCTGACTTTGACCTGTCTGCAATCTCTGCCTGATCTATCGAATAAGCTCCATGGTTTGAAGGACTACCTTAGTCCTTCCCATGACTCTGTTACCAACCTCCCCCATCAAGCTAGGGTACGACATCTCCGACAATACATGAGCTCAAAAGGTGGGGTACCAATGCTGGAGTGATAACTGTTGTTGTAGAAAAACTCCGCAAGTGGTGGGTAGGAATCCCAAATCCCACCAAAATCTATAACACAGGCCTGCAACATATCCTCAAGTGTCTAAATGGTCCGCTCACTCTGGCTGTCGGTCTGTGGATGATAAGTAGTGTTGAAATGAAGTCTCGTACCCAGTTCCTCGTGGAACTTATGCCAAACCGGGAAGTGAACCGAACATCTAGGTGAGATACAATGAAGACCGGAACCCCATGATGAGCAATAATATCCTGGACATACACATCGGCCAACTTTAGCCGAAGAGCTTAATCGGATGGCCAAAAAGTGGGTACTGTTGGTCAATCAATCCACAATGACCCATATAGCATAAAATCCCTTGGCAGTCTTCGGTAATATCGTGATGAAATCCATGGTGATTTATTCCCACTTCCACATGGGAGCCTCCAAAGGCAGCAGCTTGCCATGTGGCCCCTGATGCTCGTTCTTGACCATCCAACATGTCAAGCACCTCTCAACGACTAGGCTATCTCCCTCTTTATACACGGCCACAACTAACTTAGTCTCAAGTCCCAGTACATCTTTGTGGCTCCCGGGTGTATCGAAAAGCAAGACTTATGAGACTACTCCAAAACCATCTGTCTCATCCCACTAGAAACTAGAACCCTAACCCGACCACACCGAGTCAACAACCCCCGACTATCGGTGACAAACCTGTCGATCTCGCCCCTGATCCTCTCTTGCTTCTATTTCTCCTTCCTTACTCCTTCTGCCAGTGCCCCTCTAATCAAATCCAAAAGTGGAGAATCAATGAATATCCTCATACACATATCCCTAGCTGATGATCCACCCGACTTGTGCCTAAAGGCACCTGTTACCATATTCTCTTTACCCGGATGGTAAAGGATCTCGCAGTCATAATCATTGACCACGTCCAACCACCTGCGATGCCTTATGTTCAGGTTTGGTTGGTCCATAAGATATCACAAACTCTTGTGATCCGTGTAAATGGTACAACGAACCCTATATAGATAATGTCTCCAAATCATTAAGGCAAACACCACTTCTCAAAACTTCAGGACATGAGTAGGATAACGTGCCTCAGGCGGCTTCAGCTGCCGAGAAGCATATGTAATCACTCGAACCTTTTTGCATAAGTACCGCCCCCAAACAACTGATGAATGCATCACAAAATACAATGAAGTCCCCGACACCTCCGGAAGGGTCAACATCGGGGCCTCACATATCCGCTGTCGTAGTGTCTCAAATGTCGTCTGCTGCTCAGGGCGCCATCGAAAATCCACTCCCATCCTCGTCAGACGAGTGAAGGGTACAACAATCTTGGAGAAATCCTGGATAAAAATCAGATAATATCTCGCCAAGCCCAAGAAACTCCTGATCTGTGAGAGAGACTTTGGAACCTCCCACCACATCACGACCTTGATTTTGGCCGAATCGACCAAAATCCTATTTTGGTTAACGAGATGTCCTTGGAACTGGAACTCTCGTAACTAAAACTCACACTTCGAGAAATTGCCATAGAACCGTTCTCGCTTCAACACTCCCAAAATCTCTTGAAGGTGCTCCTCGTGTTTCTCTCTGGTCTTGGTATACACCAAGATATCATCGATGAACACAATGACTGATCGATCGAGCATCAGCCTGCATACTCGATTCACCAAATCCATAAACACTGCAGGCGCATTGGTGAGCCCAAATGGCATCACTACGAACTTTTAATGCCCATAACGAGTCCGAAACGTGGTCTTCTCTACGTCATCCTCTCTCACCCTCACCTGATGATTCCTCGACCACAATTCGATTTTGGAGAACCAAGATGCACCATGCAACTGATCAAAGAGGTTGTCAATCCATGGAAGGGGATAGCGGTTCTCCACCGTTAACTTGCTCAAAGCTTGGTAATCAATGGACATTCGGTGCGAGCCATCCTTCTTCTTGACGAACAATATCAATGCTCCCAACGACAAACTGCTCGGTCTGATGAATTGCTTTTCTAACAGCTCCTGATGCTGAGAGGACAACTCATGTATCCTAGGTCGTGCCAAACAGTATGGTGCCTTGCCAATCGGAGCCACACTCGACACTAGGTCAACTGAGATCTTAACCTACCGCTCGAGAGGCACACCAGGTAACTCTTCTGGAAATACATCAACAAACTCTCTAACAACTGGCATATCTGAACCCAAAACCTTCTCCCCCATCCCAGTATCAACCATATATGCAAGATAACCCATACACCCATGTTGAATATACTACCGGGACCAGACCGCTAAACAAAACCCTGATCCAACCCTAGAACCCTCTCCGTAGACGACTAGTTCTCCCCCACTTCGGGTTCGAACTATCACTCGCTGACCCTCACAATCGATCATAGCACGTGGGGATAGGTTTTCAAATTAATTAGATAAGGCACCCTGAAGATCTCCAATACACAACCCTGATACACTATGGATGCAAAAACCCGATGTTTGTTGGCGATAGAAAACCGCAACTGTGACAACCCAAAATTTCTATTCTGTACAACCATTCACTTCAATAGAAGTCAGAATAGTTTCTGCTAACTTTCAAGCTTTCTAGAGTAAGTTTGAGTGTTTAGAAGTTAGTACTTCAGGAGATAACAGGAGAGAGGATGCCCTAGGGTTTATTATGCAACAATAATGTCCCAAAACTCCAAGAGTTTGGAGTTTACGGCCTAAACAAAGGTGTTTACGGCCGTAAACCCTAAAAGGGGGTATAAATATGACACTTAGTCATTATTTACCACCTTTTCACATTTTCAAGATCCAAACTCAAATCCTCTCAAGTATCATCTAACTTTTCTTCTTGATCTTCAACTTTGTAAGTGTTTTTATCCCTAAAAAGTTGATATCTTACTTAATCTAGTGATCTTACATGATTCCATCCGTGAAATCATTCCAAAAGTGTAGATCTTTAAGTTTCACCAAGAACACACACTAGTGTTCTTGGACTTTTAGCACCTTTTCAAGCTTCTACATAGTAAGTACTCTTGCCTAGACTTGTTAGACTTCTAATCATCAAGAAAACACCAAGTAAACACAAGATCAAAGGTGTTTATGGTCCAAGATGTTCTTGGACCGTAAACCCTAAAGAATGGGCCAAAGTGTGCCCTAGTCCCTTACCAAGCCTTGGAAACTAGTATAGAACATAACCTTAAAGTGCTTAGGACTTAAAACATCAAAAAGACCATAAACCATTTGGGTTTACGGTCGTAAACCCAAAGAGAAATGGTCCAAGGACCGTAAACTCCACAAAGGAGTGAAATGGTGCCCTAATCACTTCCTAAGGCTTAAACATGAAGTAGGAATGCTTCTTATGACCTTTAGAGCTTCAAAACACAAAATGGTCAAAGTACCATGAGTTTACGGCCGTAAAATCATGGGTTTACGACCGTAAACTCAAGGGGGTTATGGTCACAAAACTGTAAACTCCAAGGGAGTTTACCCTTGAACCCTAAACTCAATTACAAGGTCCTACCACCCTTAGATGCAATCCTCAGGACTTATAGCACTTAAATCAAGTGTTTTACATGTCTTAGGATGTCTTAAATTTGGTTAATTAGTTGTTTTATGACTAATCGGATACATATATGTGTTATTATATGTTAACTATGATCATTGTGTGTGTACAAGTCTTCACTTGACACTTAGCATCCTACATCATCCGTTCATCCAAACCACTCACTACAGGTGAGTTCATACCCCTTAATCAATCCTTTTAAATGATTTTAAATGCTTTCATGGGGGGGGGGGGAATACAAGTAGAAAACAGGAAGTTATAGAATCAATCATATGTGATTTATAACTGTGATTTCAACCAACTGATTTCACATACTTCAAAATGTGTTAAATACAATGGTTTTCAGTTATTTTATTCTTTGTTATCAAATGAACTACTTTTGAATCGTTTTATAAACTGACATCAAGTCATTATTACTTATTGTTCAAAACTCTTAAATGTATTACAAAACCTCTTTCAACTTATTGTTAAAAACCATATCTATACACTTATGTTTCATACATATATGTATTGATATGAGAGCTTTCATTCTTTCTTCAGTTCCAACACTCTTGTGTAGCAAGGGTGTATAAACCTACTTGGACATTCAATCTACATTCCAGTAAACTATTATAGGTATAGTTTAGGAGATACAAAATATTATTCCTAGTACAAGGAATTACACAAGAGTCAGTTCATTCATGAGTCTATACAAATATACTAAATACTATATGAAGAGATACTATTACTTGTTATACAGAGAGAAATACTATATACTATACAGAGAGAGATACTATATATACTATACGGGACTGACCATCCTACACCTGGCTGCTAGTTACAGCGGGACCTGTTCATCGACGGATGTTCTCGGTTGTACTGTTCGGCGAGTTTCCACGCCGTGATTATCCTAAGGCAAAAGGATACGATTTCAATGATTATATAATTTTCCCTATTACTTTTATTTTGTGACGCATTCACATAAACGATGAGGTAGACTATATATTTATAATAATAGTTGCACATGGGAAAAACCTTCATTGATACAGAAATGCAAACCTTCAAAGCATTCGGGTCTTGGTAGAAGACTACATTTTTACTAGTAGGAAATATGGGATTTTCTAGGGTTTTCACACTTATACTAAATGTTTCATTAAACATTTACAAGTCTTTCATAACAGCTTTTCAAATCAATGACACTAAAATACTTATGAATTCACCAGCTTTATGCTGATCTACGCTTTCAAAATAACTTGTATTCTCAGGTCACCAGTAGACAGGTACGATGACCAGGTTTTGAGAAGACGGAGCACAGACAAGACTCGTCTTTTATTTTGATTACATATTTTGGTGTCTTATTACTATGAAAGAACACTCATGTATTAAAACTTTACTTTTAATGCAATGGATGATGTTGTTGCTTGTTTACTACTTTGCACTGTTATGATACTTTACATGACGTCCTCCACCCCTGAACGTTTCCGCCGTTCTTGGTTTTGGGGTGTGACAGATTGGTATCAGAGCATTGTTTATAGTGAATTGAGTATATCAACCCATAAAAGATATACTAACTATAAATACAATGGGATTAAAACACTCTGACCAAGAGTTTATACTTTTAAATAATAAAATATTTAACTAAGTATACATGCCTGCATTCATACTAAAATCAGTGTCACAATGACAAAAACAAAAGTATTACGATTGTTGAATATCACAAGTAAGCTCGGGGATATATGGTCAGTCCTGGGAGTGGCATAGCCTGATCAACTATGCTGGTCCGAGGAGTGATTAGCATATGCCTAAGAATGGTTGTGATATGGCAACAAGTCTAAAAACTTACCAACACTACCACAATGAAATACTATGGGGTTATTTGGTATTACTATTATTACTTACCTGAGAACTAAAGGTCTTTATCAATATGTCAATAGTTGCTAAGTGGATACACCAACATTATATGTACCTAGGACGTCATAGACTTAGAATCTGTGATCTTTGCTTTACTTCTTGTTCCTTGTTTGGTTGTGGGCTTAGAGTTAGGGTCACTTATTCGAAGGTCTATCTTGTCCTGAGTACATATAACTGGTATGCACTAAACAAGTATTGGAGTAACTGATAAAGATCATCTTATAATTATCTAATTAGTACGTCTATTTAGTCATTTCTTATATCCCTTTTCTCGCGTAGATATTATAGCTGGATTCCATCCCCACGGCGACCCGTACTTCCCAAACCAAGGCAATGCTGGATGGCTAGAGGAAGAACCAGAAGATGATCACCCAATTCCTTTGGATGATCACCATGCTGAAGGCTTTTCTGATAGTTCTGACTCAGAGCCTGAAGTCAACAACCTACCGCAAGTGGGTCAGGCCCCGAATCTCAACCCCCAACCCGCGTTTCAAGGTCCCACACCCTTGTGGGCAACAAACTTGAATCGCTGGAGCGATGAACAGGGTCAACCCTTACCCTACTATGGGGACTGAAGCTTCTATGACCTTAGCGGAGGTGGCTATGCGGATCGAGCTCTGCCTGTTATGATCCGTAGGATTGATCGAAATGTCGAGCAAGGTCGAGCAGCCATCGACCGAGTCATGGAAATTGATGCCAACTCGGGCGTTAACACTGTCCGCATTCGACATCTGGAAGACGCTATCGAAGGGACGAGAAGAACCAATGAGACTCTACGGCAACAGTTAGCTACATCTCGGACCGAAGTCATAGAACTTCGAGTTCGTCAGAGGACTCACGAGCGACATCTCCAAGAGGTGGTACGTCAACTGGCAGATACGAGGATTCTCCCCAGGAATTCCCATCGCTGGTAGAAGATGTCTAGTACATCTTTTCTTTAGATATAAGGAATAGCCTTTCCTAACTGAGCTCTAAGTAGAACTTTTCTGTAAAATATTCCTGTCTCTCAAGTACTTTCTTAGATTTCTAAACTGTCGACATTTTCCTTATGGTATGATGTAAGACCTATAGTTAGGTCATTTCCCGAACTCATTTACATCTTATATACCAGTAATTTCGGCAGTTATCTACTCTATTTAGAAATTCATACTCTCATTTGATATCGAACTATGGCGACTTAGTTCACAAGACACTTTCATCCTTCATACTATTGGATTCTTATCATTGTTTCTATCTTTTAAACTTGAAGTTAAAAGATGCCTCCTCGTAGAAATCCAAGGCGTAACAATAATAACGAAACACCGATACCACCACCTCCACCACCTCCTCAGTTCGACGCTGCTATGTATCAAGCAGCTGTCACGGCGGCCGTAGAGGCTGCCATGTCACACATCAATGCTCCTGTCCCTAGTGGATCGGGAACAGGTGCACCTCCTTCCAACCATGGCGAGAGTCATGGGCACCCTCGGGAATGCACCTACAAGGATTTTACAAATGCCAAACCCAGAAATTTCAATGGAACTGGAGGGGTTATGATCTTAAGGCAGTGGATAGAAAAGACAGAAGCAGTCTTTGAAATCTGCGCCTGCCCAGAGAACAATAAGGTCAAGTTTGCTACTTGTACCTTTTCTGACAGGGCTTTAACTTGGTGGAATGGCCACGTTCAGTCACTGACCCTAATAGTGGCAAATTCGATAAGCTGGGAGAACTTGAAAGCCATGCTGATGAGAGAGTACTGTCCACGAGGGGAAATTCAAAAACTCGAGCAGGAACTTTGGGGTCTAGTAATGGTTGGTTCTGACATATCAACCTATACTAATAGATTCTGTGATCTGGCAATTCTTTGCCCTGATATGGTTGCTCTAGAGAGCAAGAAAATAGAGAGATATATTTGGGGACTGTCGCCCCAGATCCAGTCAAGTGTGTTAGCATCAAGGCCTGTTACTTTTGACAGTGCTAAAGAGCTGGCACAATCTCTTATAGATCACGGAAACTACCTGAACCCAACGATTTCTACACCCGAGCAACAAAAGGGAAACAACAACAACAAGAAGAAAAAGGGGTGGAACAAGAGGAAAAGCGGGACTTCACAAGAATCCTCAAAGAGACAACAACTAGTTACAATTAATGCTGCCACGGTAACTCCTGTTGTCCCTGCTAATCCCTTACCAGCGAAGCCTTATGCCGGTAATCTTCCGAAGTGCAACAAATGCACCTTCCATCACAACGGACCTTGTCGGGAAATGCAATGCACTAACTGCAACAGAAGGGGGCATACTGCCCGTTTCTGCAAGACTCCAGCAAGGCTAAGCGCTCAAGTTCCTAACACCGGTGTGGGCCAAGCTTTCTACGGTTGTGGCGAAGTGGGCCACTATAAGAGGAACTTCCCTAAGGCAGGGATAGCTGGCGGATTAGGAAGAGTTCTGGCCATAGGCCACGAGGAAGAGGTTGTTGACCCCACAGTGGTCACTGGTACGTTTCTCCTTGATAACTCCTATGCATGCATACTTTTCGACAGTGGAGCGGAGAAAAGATTCGTAAACCAGGAATTTGCACACTTGCTTAAACAAAAACCACGTGCACTAGATGAATCATTCACTATAGAAATGGCAAACGGGAAAACGGAAAGTACTAACTGCATATACGTAGGTTGCACTCTAACTTTAGATGGTCATACTTTCAAAATAGACCTCATGCCGGTCCCAATTAAAAGTTTCGACGTCATAATCGGTATGGATTGGTTAAGTCATCGTCGCGCCGACATCATGTTCTTTGAGAAAGCAGTTCGTCTTAACCTCCCTAACAGCGAAACCCTAGTTATCTACGGCGACATACCTAGTACGAACCTTCGCATCATTTCGTGTATCCAAGCTCAGAAGTGCTTGCGAAAGGAATATCATGCATTCCTCGCACACATCGTCGATACGAGTCAAGAAGTGAAAGACATTCAGAACATCTCAGAAGTACGCGACTTTCCCGACATCTTTCTAGAAGAACTACCGGGATTACCACCTCAACGCCAAGTCGAGTTTAGAATCGACTTAGTGCCAGGGGCTACTCCAGTAGCCAAATCTCCATATCGTCTGGAACCGGCGGAGATGCAGGAACTTTCCAGTCAGCTTAACGAACTTCTCAAGAAGGGATTCATTAGGCCAAGCTTCTCACCATGGGGAGCACCCGTCTTGTTCGTCAAGAGGAAAGACGGATCGTTTCGTATGTGCATCAACTACAAAGAACTCAACAAGCTTACCATTAAGAATCGTTATCCCTTACCCCGCATTGACGATTTATTTGATCAACTTCAAGGAGCCAACTACTTCTCGAAGATAGATCTACGATCCGGGTACCACCAACTACGAGTGTTAGAGGAGGATGTTCCCAAGACAGCCTTCCGAACTCGTTATGGACACTACAAGTTTGTAGTGATGCCGTTCGGATTAACAAACGCGCCCGCAGTATTCATGGATTTAATGAATAGGGTGTGTCGTCCTTACTTGGATTAGTTCGTCATTGTCTTCATCGATGACATACTTATCTACTCTCGAAGTAAGGAGGAACATAGTCAACACCTACGAAGAGTCTTAGAAACATTACGATCGGAGAAGCACTATGCGAAGTTCTCTAAGTGCGAATTTTGGATTCGAAGAGTCGAATTCTTGGGCCACGTAGTTAGTGAAGAGGGAATTCACGTGGACCCCTCCAAAATCAAGGCCATTTAGAACTGGTCAGCACCGAAGACACCTACAAAAATTCGTCAATTTCTAGGTCTCGCTGGCTACTATCGCAGGTTCATTCAGAACTTCTCCCGCATTGTGAAATCTCTTACAACACTAACCCAGAAGGGCGTGGCCTTTGACTCGGAAGAGAAGCAGGAGAGAGCGTTCCAAACGCTCAAGCGAGCCTTGTGCACCGCACCAATACTATCCCTCCCCGAAGGGATAGAAGACTTCGTTGTCTATTGTGATGCTTCAAATCAAGGGCTCGACTGTGTTCTGATGCAACGAGGTAAGGTCATCGCATATGCCTCGAGATAGCTGAAGACACACGAGGTTAACTACACCACCCACGATCTTGAACTAGGAGCAGTTGTGTTTGCTCTGAAGATCTGGAGACACTACCTGTATGGTACAAAAAGTACTATCTTTACAGACCACAAAATCCTACAACATATATTCGACCAGAAGGAGCTAAACATGAGACAACGACGGTGGGTCGAGCTACTCAATGATTACAAATGTGAAATTCGTTATCATCCCGGTAAAGCCAACGTAGTAGCCGACGCCCTGAGTCAGAAAGAATACTCTGGTAGTAGAGTCAAATCATTGACTATGACTATCCATTAACACTTGTCCACGCAAATTAAGGAGGCTCAGCTTGACGCTTTGAAACCCGAAAATGTGGCGAGTGAAACCCTAAGAGGGATGGATAAGAATTTGCAAGTCAAGGGTGGCGGAGCCTTATACCTCATGGATCGGATCTGGACACCGAAACGCGGTGGCTTCAGAGACTTGGTCATGACCGAGGCACACAACACTCGTTATTCCGTCCACCCAGGTTCAGATAAGATGTATCTGGATCTTAAAAAGCTATACTGGTGGCCTAACATGAAAGCAGAGATTGCTACCTTCGTAAGTAAATGCTTTACTTGCGCCAAGGTCAAGGTCGAAAACCAGAAACCCTCTGGCCTTGTACAACAACCAGAGATACCAGAATGGAAGTGGGAGCAGATCACTATGGACTTCATAACCAAGTTGCCCAAGACAACGGGTGGACTTGATACCATATGGGTCATCGTCGACAGATTGACCAAGTCCGCACACTTCCTGCCTATCAAAGAAACAGACAAGATGGAGAAGCTTACAAGAACCTACATTCAGGAGATTGTACGACTGCACGGTATTCCCATATCCATTATCTTGGACAGAGATAGTAGATTCACTTCGAGGTTCTGGCAGTTGCTACAAAGTTCCCTAGGAACTAGGCTGGACATGAGTACAGCCTACCATCCACAGACCGACGGAAAAAGTGAGAGAACTATCCAAACCTTGGAAGATATGTTGCGAGCCTGTGTGATCGACTTTGGGAAGGCATGGGATACTCATTTACCCCTTGTCGAATTTTCCTACAACAACAGTTATCACACGAGCATAAAGGCTGCTCCATTCGAGGCCCTCTATGGCTGAAAGTGCAGATCCCCTTTGTGCTAGGCTGAGGTGGGTGATACCCAGTTAGCTAAAGGACGAGTTCCTGAAAGCACTCTCACGGGTCCCAAGATCATTCGGGAAACGACAGAGAAGATTGTTCAGATTCGTGAACGATTGAAAGCCTCTAGAGACCGACAGAAAAGCTACGCTGATAAACGAAGGGAACCGTTGGAATTCCAGGTGGGAGACCGTGTTCTATTGAAGGTCTCACCCTGGAAGGGCTTGATACGCTTTGGAAAGCGTGGAAAGCTAAATCCAAGATACATAGGGCCTTTCGAGATTCTCGCTAGAATCGGTCCTGTAGCTTACACACTTAACTTACCACGCGAACTCAGTAACGTACATTCTACTTTCCACGTCTCAAACTTGAAAAAGTGTCTGTCCGACGAGACTCTTGTAATCCCACTCGACGAGATCGAGATCAACGAGAGCCTCAACTTCGTGGAAGAACCAGTAAATGAAACAAATCCGTATCCCGATAGTGAAGGTTCGCTGGAACGCCAAGCGAGGACCTGAATTCACTTGGGAGCGAGAGGATCAGATGAAACTGAAATATCCTCGTCTTTTTACTTAGTTATTTGTAACTACTTATTTGCTTAAACTCTAATTTCGGAACGAAATTCCTTCTAACGGGGGGATGATGTGACAACCCGAAATTTCTATTCTGTACAACCATTCACTTCAATAGAAGTCAGAACAGCTTCTGCTAACTTTCAAGCTTTCTGGAGTAAGTTTGAGTGTTTAGAAGTTAGTACTTCAGGAGATAACAGGAGAGAGGATGCCCTAGGGTTTATTGTGCAACAATAATGTCCCAAAACTCCAAGAGTTTGGAGTTTACGGCCTAAACAAAGGTGTTTACGGCCGTAAACCCTAAAAGGGGGTATAAATATGACACTTAGTCATTATTTACCACTTTTTCACATTTTCAAGATCCAAACTCAAATCCTCTCAAGTATCATCCAACTTTTCTTCTTGATCTTCAACTTTGTAAGTGTTTCTATCCCTAAAAAGTTGATATCTTACTTAATCTAGTGATCTTACATGATTCCATCCATGAAATCATTCCAAAAGTGTAGATCTTCAAGTTTCACCAAGAACACCAAGAACACACACTAGTGTTGTTGGACTTTTAGTACCTTTTCAAGCTTCTACATAGTAAGTACTCTTGCCTAGACTTGTTACACTTCTAATCATCAAGAAAACACCAAGTAAACACAAGATCAAAGGTGTTTACGGTCTAAGATGTTCTTGGACCATAAACCCTAAAGAATGGGCCAAAGTGTGCCCTAGTCCCTTACCAAGCCTTGGAAACTAGTATAGAACATAACCTTAAAGTGCTTAGGACTTAAAACATCAAAAAGACCATAAACCATTTGGGTTTACGGCCGTAAACCCAAAGAGAAATGGTCCAAGGACCGTAAACTCCACAAAGGAGTGAAATGGTGCCCTAATCACTTCCTAAGGCTTAAACATGAAGTAGGAATGCTTCTTATGACCTTTAGAGCTTCAAAACACAAAATGGTCAAAGTACCATGAGTTTACGGCCGTAAACTCATGGGTTTACGACCGTAAACTCAAGGGGGTTATGGTCACAAAACCGTAAACTCCAAGGGAGTTTACCCTTGAACCCTAAACTCAATTACAAGGTCCTACCACCCTTAGATGCAATCCTTAGGACTTATAGCACTTAAATCAAGTGTTTTACATGTCTTAGGATGTCTTAAATTTGGTTAATTAGTTGTTTTATGACTAATCGGATACATATATGTGTTATTATATGTTAAGTAGGATCATTGTGTGTGTACAAGTCTTCACTTGACACTTAGCATCCTACATCATCCGTTCATCCAAACCACTCACTACAGGTGAGTTCATACCCCTTAATCAATCCTTTTAAATGATTTTAAATGCTTTCATGGGGGGGGGGGGGAATACAAGTAGAAAACAGGAAGTTATAGAATCAATCATATGTGATTTATAACTGTGTTTTCAACCAACTGATTTCACATACTTCAAAATGTGTTAAATACAATGGTTTTCAGTTATTTTATTCTTTGTTATCAAATGAACTACTTTTGAATCGTTTTATAAACTGACATCAAGTCATTATTACTTATTGTTCAAAACTCTTAAATGTATTACAAAACCTCTTTCAACTTATTGTTAAAAACCATATCTATACACTTATGTTTCATACATATATGTATTGATATGAGAGCTTTCATTCTTTCTTCAGTTCCAACACTCTTGTGTAGCAAGGGTGTATAAACCTACTTGGACATTCAATCTACATTCCAGTAAACTATTATAGGTATAGTTTAGGAGATACAAAATATTATTCCTAGTACAAGGAATTACACAAGAGTCAGTTCATTCATGAGTCTATACAAATATACTAAATACTATATGAAGAGATACTATTACTTGTTATACAGAGAGAAATACTATATACTATACAGAGAGAGATACTATATATACTATACGGGACTGACCATCCTACACCTGGCTGCTAGTTACAGCGGGACCTGTTCATCGACGGATGTTCTCGGTTGTACTGTTCGGCGAGTTTCCACGCCATGATTATCCTAAGGCAAAAGGATACGATTTCAATGATTATATAATTTTCACTATTACTTTTATTTTGTGACGCATTCACATAAACGATGAGGTAGACTATATATTTATAATAATAGTTGCACATGGGAAAAACCTTCATTGATACAGAAATGCAAACCTTCAAAGCATTCGGGTCTTGGTAGAAGACTACATTTTTACTAGTAGGAAATATGGGATTTTCTAGGGTTTTCACACTTATACTAAATGTTTCATTAAACATTTACAAGTCTTTCATAACAGCTTTTCAAATCAATGACACTAAAATACTTATGAATTCACCAGCTTTATGCTGATCTACGCTTTCAAAATAACTTGTATTCTCAGGTCACCAGTAGACAGGTACGATGACCAGGTTTTGAGAAGACGGAGCACAGACAAGACTCGTCTTTTATTTTGATTACATATTTTGGTGTCTTATTACTATGAAAGAACACTCATGTATTAAAACTTTACTTTTAATGCAATGGATGATGTTGTTGCTTGTTTACTACTTTGCACTGTTATGATACTTTACATGACGTCCTCCACCCATGAACGTTTCCGCCGTTCTTTGTTTTGGGGTGTGACAGCAACAGACACTCCAACTCACTAAGGGTCATACCAAAATCCCTACTAAAAGATCGAGACACAAAGGACGGACTCGCGTCCGATTCAAATAACACAAGAGAAGGCAAATAGTTCACTAAGAATGTACCTATTGGAAACATAACCATAAACATACAATAAATTGTTGACAGAACAATAAATAGAAACATACTCATCAAAACGTCTGGCGCTACCTTGGCCTCCTCGACAATGAGCTGAAAAGCACGACCCGGTCCCTCGGGGGCTCCGCCCTACCCTGGCGCCCACAACCAGACAAGGAACACAAAATAAGGCTAAATTAAACATTCTCAGGCTATAAAATCTTGGTTATGTATAATTTTTATGCATACACCAAGCAACTACAATAATGATGTTAATTTCATATAAGTAAGAAATCCTAAGCTACCAGGCATCAATTATCAAGAAATTCTATCATGCAATTCCTGAATATCCCTAGCCTATCACTAGCATGTTGTTCTAACATAACATCATATCAAATAATAGTGCGGTAACTTGGGGTATACTTACTGGCTCCAACTGACTGTACACATCACATCCTTTCTTGATTATTTTTGAAAACAATTTTGGAAAATCATTTTTAAAACTTTCACAGTTCCTTAGTTTGAGCCTGGATTTACACGGATGTTTCTCCAATTCGCTCAAACCAAGGCTCTAATACCAACTTGTAACGTCTCACAAATCACAACCAATTTAAAATTTTCAAAATAACCCGTTTACTAAAAAGAAGTGTTTACAAAACCATTGTTTCCAAAACATTATTTAAAATCAGAGTCTACCAAGATCGGTAACATAAAACCAAGGATGTGTACAGTCACGCCTTCACCTTGCCACAGTCCTCAGAAGTACCTGAGACAAAACTAAGACTATATGCCAACGCTTGGTGAGTTCCCCCAAAATACCACCACATAAACATAACAAACAATAACATGCATACAGAGCCTTTAGCATGACTGGACCGCCTTACTGGGCCTTCAGCCTATCTGGACCGCTCTCCGGGCCTTCGGCTTGACTAGTCCGCCTCGCAGGCCTTCATTCTATCCGGTCCGCCCTGGGTATCTTGGCCTTCAAAATAAAGCAGGACCGCCTCAACCCGGTTCAACATCACATATCAACATATACCATAACAATCAATAGTTAGCATATATAGGTGGTCATATAGAGCTAACAAATCACTACTACATAGCAACATCCTGTATATCAAGATATAGATGTAACAGATCACTATAGCATAACGATATATGGTAAAACTAGGATATCAATCGATTGGACCGGCCTTGGTGCCTTCGACCCATAAGTACAGTGAGGAAAAATCACCTCACAATCTTAATGTAGTCTAAATAATTCCCAGCTCCGACAACCAGCTCAATGCAAATCCTAAATATCCAAACATCTCCCATTAATAATATTTTTCCCAAAATACCCTAGGTCAAAACTAGACAAAATCAACAAGTCAATTTAGTCAACCCAGCCGAGTCAACATAGGGCTCGTACGCGGGGCGTACTCGAGCTTTGACCGCCAGTTGGGGTGATTGACTATGTACACGCTGCGTACTCCAGGTTACGCAGGGCGTACACTCAGACTTCCTAATTTCTCAATAAGAGCTTAATGCATTAAGCTATCACGTCCAATTTTTAGATCAAAGGCCAAAATACCACTAATAGTCATAAAGTTTGCAACTTTATGACCTTGAATGCCCATTAACTGCTTATTACACAAAATCTCAACATCTTAATGCCTTAAGACCTTCTATAGCATGCATAGAGTAAAACTAACCATCAAGACCACATTTTTATAACTTAGGACCCCTCATAAGGTCTGAAAAGATGACTTATTTGGTCAAGAGCATGCCATTCTCAAGATTCACCATATTTGGTACCCTAAGTGCCCTAAAGGATGAAATAGCTAGATCTATAAGATTGAGTGATCAATTTATGAACTTTTTAACTCCTGGAGGTTGCTAACAAGTAGGGAATCCCATATCTAAGTTGCTTCAAAGCTTCAAGGTCCTTGCACCAACTTTTCCTTCTTCAAGAACACCAAAAGGCATACAAATGAGCTCAAAACACTCTTCTCACTTAGGGTTTGCTAGAGGGTCAAATTATCAGATGGGGGCTGATGAGAGAATGATAAATGAGGTTATGATGATGCTTATATATGGACCAAACCCTAAAAATTAGGGTTTAAGGTTTCATTAAGTATTCCATGCATAAGTGGTATACCCCCAACGTAATATGGTCCACCCTAGTATGCTTAGCGTACACAACGTACGCCCAGTGTACACAACATACGCCCACGATAATACTCCTTGTGCAATATTACCAAAATGCCACTATGTGCCAGTTTTCACTCTTTCTTGTACTCAAGGAATAAAACGCAATATTTATTCATACATAGGGTTACAATTGAAGATACCTTAACATCAGGATGTTACACTTGAAGGCTCGAATCTCATAGAACTATAATACCCAGTTTCCAGAAGGGATCGGATTAGGGTTTCACGGAGTCAAAGGCATGTTTTTTTTTTTGGTAAAACCATGTCTCACGACTTGACCATAGAGAGGTCACAACATGACAAATGATTAAATGAGAATTTTGATTTAAACTAAGCTTGCAACGTGAGGCATATGTGCTCACGACTTGAGTTGTGCTACAGCCTAAGCCCATGATCTTTTAGTGTTCCCTTCGTATTTAAACCTCATCAATTTCATTTTACAGTTTCGTAATAGCCTCTTTTGTCCTCAAACACAGAAAAACCCTAACCCAAGCCTCTCTTTGTGATTTTTGATCTTTTGGTGGTATTTTGGTGGCTTGAAATATGGATCATCTTTGGAGCGTAGATCCAACTTTGAAGCTTCATTTGCATCTTCAAGCAACATCTTTGGACCATTGGATGTAATCAAAATTCAAGCTTTATGATTCCTTGTTACTAGATCTAAGGTTTTATGCATGTTTATCCATGGTTAGATGACTTAGAGTGTTGGGACTCTATACAGTTACCAACTTTATGGGTCCTTAGAGTCCCTTGGTGATTATATGTGATGGATATGAAGTTTGCATGATGTTTGAGCTCATTCTTTAGGCTTTGACCTCCTTTTCTTCATTAATAAATTGAGCTCAATTCTTGAATTAGACATGAAAGACCTTAAAGCATCTATTTTTATTGTCTTTGGGGTGTTATGAATCCTTCTTGAGAAGATGGATATGTGGCTTAATGGAGTAAGAAGTTTATGCATCAAAAGTTCATTCAGATTGATCTCACGACATGAAACTATGTCTGTCACATTGTGAGGATCACGAGTCCTAATTATTTTGTACATTAGTGGCTCATGACTTGAGCAATAGATGGTCACATTGTGAGGGGCAGTTGTTAATTGACTTTCAACGACCGTTGAAGTTTTGGCCATTTTGACTTTGGTTCAAACTTGAAGGATTTGGGCTTTTAATTAAGATTCTTCCATGTTTTAGTGCTAGAGGGCTTGTGGGAGCAAGTAGTGCAAAAAGGGAAGCGCTTCAAATTGTTTCTAGGTTCTTCGTTTAGGTGATTTTTCCTCACTTTACCCATGGGTCGAAGGCACCAATGCTGGTCCACTATTTTTGGTTATCATTTGGTAGAGGGATACCTTAGGGACTGTATGTAGTCACATAGGATACATTGAGGAATCTTGATATAGGCTTTCTTTCATGTTCCTTGTTTGATTGTTGTTGGATCTATATGCCTAAAAATCATTATTGAGTGACATTGCTAATAACATATGATCCTATAGGGTCACACCTTAATCAAGTTGGTACTTATTGAATATTTATTATATATTTGATATTAATAAATAAATTCAACTCTTGTATTTAATTAGAGAAAAATTATTGTTCTATGAAAACAATAATTTAAGAAGTAGAAAAATAGTCTTAATATGATAAGGTATCATAATATAAGTCATGTACAAAGTTTTGGACACTTTGGCTAACCATGATTAAATCAAATGCTTACTCTGCCATAGTTAAAAGACTAGTAGACAATTTTTTTCCTCTGTAGAGGACATGGCCAAAAATCTAGGCAAGGAGGTTGAAAAAAGTCAACCTCCAACATTCTTGTCCCCCATGCTTAGATTATGTTTCTTGTTGCGTTATGCTTTATAATACTTTAGAGTATTATAATCAAAAGGGCCTACTTTACATGGGTTATAAATAGAAGGGTCTTCACATGGAGAGAAAATACGTTTTTTTTAGTCTAAAATCTTCTCCTTCTCTCTCAAAACTATGAGCTTCAAAGAGCTTGGAGCTCTTTCCTCTTTTGAAGATATTACAAGATTTTGGTGTTTACTTTGTGTCTTTATTTTAGTGCTTAATTGATTAAGCACCTAAGGCTTAAAGAACAAAGTTGTACAAGAAGAAATCTAGCAATTTTGGTACCTTACTCTTGTTGGTGGATTACTTGTAGAGAATATCAAGCTCCTTGTTCTTGCCATCTACTTCAACACCCCAAATCCAAGAGGGTCCAAAGGCTACAAAGGTTATGCAACAAAACCCTTCAGTGGTATCATAGCCATCTTTTAAATGTTAGAATGATTTTTATGTTATAATAATCTTTGGTTTATGGAAAACAATCATGATTTTTTTTGGGCTAAAGAAATGTCCATATTTGTTTTCTTTGGCAACTTGTTGTTAAAAGTGTTTATTTTTTATATAACCATTTTTTCATGCATTTTAGTTATATAAAAGTTACCTTAGAAAAAACAAAGTGTAGTTTGTTTGATATGTTTGTTATGTATAAACAAACCATTAGGACATTTGTGGTTGATATTTATTTATTCATATGATGATGTAATAGATAAATAAATATTATTTCAATTGTTCATTTTATATGTAATAAATTAGTTTTAGACTAGTTGTATTTTATTTTTTATAAAATGTAAAAAGATGGAGCATGAAGTTCTTATGAAGACATGGAGGCTTTTGAAGACCTTGAAGTGTCCTAATAAGTCCTTTAGGAAATGACTTAATATTTGTTGTGATGGCTCACAATAAATATTACTAGAAAATGGCTTTGTTTATACATTTTAAATGCATGCTTGTGATGTTTATTTTTTGTTGTTATAAAATGTTGAAAATATGTTTTCCATGATAAAACATTTTTACAAAAAATTAACATCAAACTTGGAGTTTAGAGTTTTATATAAAAGTTTCAATATAAGATGTCAAAATTGAGATTTTGTTAAAAAGAGTTTTAAATATTTTAAAACTCTAAAGTAGCCAAACTTTTTTAAGATATAAAAAGTTAATTTTTTTTTAAAACTTAATCTAAACTCCATAACTTAATAATAAAAGGTTGTTTTATTAACAAAGTTAGAAAGCGGTTCCAATCCGTATAATGTCGAATTAAAATTGAATATAAATTTTAACCGGTAAAATTTTATATGAAATAAGTTCAACTTTATGATTTTTGGAACACTTTAAATGTACAATGGAATATTTTATGCACGAAATATTCATGATACAAAATGTTTTAAAATGCTAGAATAATAAAACATTGATAAAAGCCCTTGTTTACAAAACTTCAAATCTATGCAATCCATTTAAAATTCACTTGGGATTTTTGCGCAGTCCATGTGGATTTTAAGGTCACCTTATTCATGTGAGTTGTCAAAAATAGTCAAGGTGTTTTAGTATTTGCTTATGAGAAAAAGGTCACCTAACCATTTGTGAAATTCACAATAACTCACATGTTTTTTAAATGGATGATTTGATCGATTTCTTATGTGAAAAAGGTCACCTAAGCATAAGAGTTTTGAGGCATAGATGGGATGAACATGCCATATAAAAACAAAGTAATGTTTTTGGATCCCATGAATCTAAGAATTACATAAGAGTTGTAATTGGTTATCATAACCTACCGATCAACAAAATCACTTGAGTAGTGGGTCGCCTCCTCAAGTTATTTTGGGTGATGTGGATCTTAGTTTTTCAAAATTTAATTTAAAGGGTAATTATTTTTGAAAAGAATTCATATCGAAGATATCAAAATGAATCTTATTATTTTGTAGATGACTACCCCAACTGTAGCCACCTCATCACTCACCATCCGATCCATCATCGAAAAAGAAAAACTAAGTGGACCCAACTTTCTTGATTAGTTCAAACAACTAAGAATTGTCCTAAAGCTTGAGAAAAAGGACTATGTCCTTGACGATCCTATCCCAAAAGAGCTCCCAACTAATGCTCCTAAAGCATCGAAAGATACTCGGGGGAAACATGTTAATGATTCGACCAAAGTGGCTTGCATCATGCTTGCAACTATGACTCATGAACTTCAAAAAACTTTTTAATTTCATGAAGCATTCAAAATGATTAAATAACTGCGAGTCATGTTTAAAATTCAGGCTAGGCAAGAGAGGTTTGAGACCTTGAATGCTTTCATTGGTTGCAAGATGGCCGGAGGATCTTCTGTGAGTGCACATGTACTCAAAATGAAAGCTTATGTTGAGCAACTTGCCCACCTCGGATTCCCATTTGGGGATGAGCTAACGACCGATGTGATCCTAGCCTCATTTCCTAAGTCGTTCAACTAATTTGTGACGAGCTTCACAATGAATGACTAGGAGAGGAGCATTAATGAGCTTCATAACATGCTCAAAAATGTTGAGGCAAACATCAAGAAGTCTGGGAACAATCAAGTGTCTATGATCCGTGAGGGTCAAATCTCCAAGAAGAAAACCGGTAATAATACCGGTAAGGGGAAAGGCAAAGCTGCCAAGAAAGGCAAGGGCAAGGGAAAGGGTAAAGGGAAGCCTGCTTCTACCAACCCAAATCCTAAACCCAAACCTGCTGTTGACACTGATTGCTTTCACTACAATGAAAAGGGATATTGGAAACGCAATTGTCCCAAATACCTAGTGGAACTTAAGAAGATCAAGGCCAACCAGGTTGGCACCTCAGGTATATATGTGATTGAATTATATGCATTCCGTACTAATTCTTGGGTATTCGATATTGGAAGTGGTACTAACATATGCAATGATTTGCAGGGACTAAGGAATGTTAGAGAACTAAGAGATGGAGATTTGGAACTCCATGTTGGCAATGACAATTGTGTAGATGTGAAAGCCATAGGACAATATCATCTTTTGCTTCCAAATGGCCTTAATCTAGTCTTGAACAATTGTTGTTATGTACCTAGTATAACTAGGAATATTATCTATACTTCTCGTTTGTATGAACAAGGTTTTCGTTATAAGTTTGACTTTGATTCTGAAAACATTTTTGTGTTTAAAGATAACGTGTTCTATTTTGAGACTAGTCCCAAAATGGAATATATGAAATCGATTTAAATGGTTCATACATAAAGGATAATTCAATGTTCAAATTAAATAAGAAAACAAAGTTAGACTCTAATAGAACTTATTTATGGCATTGTCGACTTGGGCACATAAGCAAAACTCGCATTGCTAAGCTCCAAAAGGATGGAATCTTAGAGTCAACAGGCTTAGAGTCTTTTGATGTATGTGAATCATGTCTATGTGGCAAGATGACCAAATCTCCTTTTACCGGTGTTGGTGAAAGAGATTCAGATCTACTAGGACTCATACATACTGATGTATGTGGACCTTTTAGAACAATGACCAGAAGCGGTGAAAGGTACTTCATTACATTTTCTGATGATTACAATAGATTTGGATATGTGTATCTCATGAAACACAAATATGAAGCATTCGATGTCTTCAAGGTTTTCCAAAATGAAGTACATAATCAACTTGGTAAAAAGATTAAAACCATACGATCAGATCATGGTGGTGGTGAATATCTGAGCTATGAATTTGATGAACATCTGAAGAATTGTGGCATAGTGTCACAACTCACTCCACCGGGAACACCTTAGCATAATGGTGTCTCGGAGAGGAGAAATCGTACTCTACTTGATATGGTACGATCGATGATGAGTCACACTTCCCTTCCTCATTCATTTTGGGGGTATGCACTTGAAACCGCAACTCGAATTGTAAACATGGTCCCAACTAAAAAGGTTAATAAGACTCCTTAGGAGTTATGGCATGGAAAGGTTCCATCAATGTCTTTCTTAAGGATATGGGGTTGTGATGCATATGTTAAAAGAGAAACTTCTGACAAGCTTGACCCTAGATCTCATAAGTGTATCTTTGTGGGATACCCAAAAGAAACCATCGGTTATTACTTCTTTCGGAAAGAGGAAAACCGAGTGTTCATAGCTCGTAAAGCAATGTTTCTTGAAACTGACTTTATCTCGCATAAAGTAAGTGGGAGTCCCATTGACCTCGAAGAAATTCGAGAGACACAACTTGTAGTTAAGAATGATAATCAACAAAGCATTTTTGAACCTGAAGTTATTGTTCAGATTTCGGAAACCACACCAACTGTACGACGTTCAGTAGAACTCGTCAGGAACCTGACAGATTTGGAATTGTCATTCCTGAAGAGGAAGTCTTCTTGATGGATCAATGTGAGCCCATCAATTATAAGGTCGCTAGTGCAGACCCAGAGTCTGAAAAATGGCTTGAAGCCATGAGAACTGACATTCAATCCATGGATGACAATCAAGTATGAGACTTGGTTGACTTACCTCCTAACAGCAGGGCTGTTGGAAGCAAGTGGATCTTCAAAAGGAAGATCGACATGGACAAAAATGTACAAACTTTCAAAGCACGACTTGTCGCGAAAGGATATACTCAAATTCAAGGTGTTAACTATGAAGATACTTTCTCGCCAGTTGCTAAGATTAAATCTATTAGGATTATCATGGCCATAGCTGCATATTATGACTATGAGATATGACAAATGGATGTCAAAACCACTTTCCTTAACGGATATCTTGAGGAAGATGTTTATACGCAACAACCTAAAGGTTTTGTCAAACAAGATAACCAAAAGAAGGTGTGAAAACTGAAGAAGTCCATTTATGGATTGAAACAAGCATCTAGGGTCTGGTATCATCGTTTTGACGAAAACATCAAAAGGTTTGGTTTTTCAGAAAGTCCCGATGAACCATGTGTATACATCAAATCAAGTGGGAGCCATATTGTTTTTCTAATTCTATATGTTGATGACATATTACTGATCGGGAAAGATATCCCGACATTGAAGGAGACTAAGGCCTACCTTAGTAAGTCCTTTCAAATGAAAGATCTAGGGGATGCTGCATACATACTCGGTATTAGGATCTATAGAGATAGATCCCAAAGACTCATTGGTTTGAGTCAGAGTACATACATTGACAAAATATTGAAACGGTTTTCAGAGGATAACTCGAAACGAGGAATTATTCCTGTACACCTGGTACCATTCTTTCTAAGGCTGACAACCCTCGTACTGAAGATGATATCAGAAGAATGAGACGCATTCCGTATGCTTCAGCGGTAGGTTCGATTATGTATGATATGACATGTACAAGGGCGGATGTAGCTTATGCTATTAGTATAACTAGTAGATATCAAGCTAATCTTGGCGAAAAGCATTGGGTGGTTGTTAAGAACATACTTAAGTACATGAGAAGAACTAAATATATGTTTCTGGTCTATGGAGGAGTTGAAGAAGAGCTCACTGTAAGATTTTACACTAACGCTGGCTTCGACACTGATCGAAATAACTCACGATCACAGTCGGGATATGTGTTCACACTTAATGGAGGAGCCATTTCCTGAAAGACTTCAAAGCAAGAAGTGGTTGCACTCTCTACAACTGAATCAGAGTACATAGCTGCGTGTGAAGCGGCTCAACAAGTTGATTGGATGAAGAAATTCATCGGTGATCTGGGTGTTGTTCCAAGCATCAAAAGTGCCATTGAGATGCTTTGTGACAGCACTGGTGCAATCGCTATTGCAAGAGACCCAATGGTTACCAACAAGACTAGACACATTCAACGAAAATTCAATTTCATTCATCAGGAGTTAGAATTAGGAAATGTACGCATTGAAAAGATTCATACAGATAATAATCTATCAGATCCGTTCACAAAGGCTCTACCTCAAAGCAATTTTGAGAGTCATGCAAAAGGAATCGGTCTACGATTAGCTAGTGATTGGATTTTAAATTTGTACTTGACTAATATCTATATATTCAGAACTATGTATCAATAATATGTAATCTCCTCTGAATATGAGACATCACTTTTGTGTTGAATATTATTTTATTCTATATTAGCATGTTATTCAATCCTTGAATAATGTAATTATTCAAAATTTATCCATAGTCAGTCACTATTGCGGGAGCAACTGTGAATTAAGACTAATATGATTCGGCTTGGTTGATTTCAAGAGGTGAAATAGAAAAGTGTTGCATCCAAATTCATATGTACTTGTTAGAGAACAACTATTGGATATGACCCGCATCAAGAATCACTTCATGGATCGATATCATAAGTGAATCTTGATCACAGGTAAATATCTTTATGTCTTTCGACCTGAGATGTATATTGGAGAACTCAAGTATGGGGATTGTTATACGTTGACATGGTTAAACGCTGTTCGTAACCGTGTAGTTATAAAAGCCTTCGTTGGGTAGAGCATGAACTATATAAGAGTATGTATGTATTCAAGATGGTATTTGTTCCTCTTATGTGTTGAGAGTTAGACATCTAAGGCACATTTCATAGAAGTTTGATGGAAAATGAGAATGATCGCGTTCCATGTCTCATATCCAACATGATGTCAGTAACAAAGAGAATATTGATACGCTTACCTTATACTTCAATTGTAGCTAGTGAGCTCGTGGAATTGGACGCTGATTGACGGCACCCCTTCATGAAGGGTTTTGAGCATTCTAACACTCCTAAGGTGTACATGCAACCCTAGAAACCTTGGATCTATGTTTTACTAAGATACATGCAAATTTGATTTCCAAGGTTCATAACCTATCTAGCATAGCATGGGAACTTTTAAACATAAATGCTAGAAGTAGAACATACCTTTTGTTGTTTGGATTCCTTGAAAAACCTTGTGAGCCTAGCACCTCAAGTGTGATGCCTAAAATGTCTCACATAACTCCACAACACTTGGAATAACCATGAGAGAAGTTCACTAACACCTCAAAATTGGCTAACCCTCTTTCTTACTTGTACAAGTGCCGATTTTGCTAGTCTAGGGGTCTTTATATAGTTGTGGCACAAGTAGGGTTACACCATGTAAACCCTAATTGTCATGGCTTTCCATATTCCATGATCCATGGGTTTGTAACCTCCATAGACCATTCATGGAGCACCTTATGGGTTTTAACCCAATCCATACAAACCATTGATCATTAGCCTACTATACAATAATAGATGATTTACACAATCAACGCCATATATTTAATTAGTCTCTTTTTGTTCACTTAATTAATTCCAAATTAATTCTTTGATCAATACTAATTAAATAATATTATTAATATATTAGAACTTATAATATATTAATAAACCTTAAGTTTCCTTTCTCTTATTTTGGTCTATCCAAGTATTGCAATGCCATGCAACCCAAATTGACCATGCCAACCGGATCAAGTGCATACCAAAAATAGTTATGGACTTAGACACCTTATCCAACAGTCTCCCACTTGGATAAGTCTAATAACTATAACTGCAAGTATGACTTCAGGAACCGATCAGCAATCGTAGCTCTTTCAAGGTCTCGCGGAACTGAGATGATGATGATACACCATTTTAAGAAAAGTGATCATATAATCCTCTGTTCTACATATCAGCCGGACAAATACATGGAACAATGTCTTACTTATTGTCCAACAATTTGTTTCCCGATTTCTGATTTGTTTGACATAGAACTTAATTGAACACATCAACTTAGTTCTGACCGGGCCCGGTACATAGGTCACAACAAAATCATCGAGGGGCCCATATATCACTTCTAATCCAAGAAGGAACAGATAAACTTCGACTCATATGCTTGTTCTACTACTTGTTGAATTATACACAAAGGCACGTTTTATAACATCGAGTTACCAATGCGTTTTCGTACAAGCAATGCATAACCAACTCATAGGCAACAACACATATCTCTAGGTTTGAAGACTTATGATATTACCGTCTCACGATCACTCGAGATAAATTCCTTGAAGTGATACAAGTGAGTGTGGGTTGAATCCAATACTTAGAACTTATGAGCACTCATGAGTGTTGTAGCAACACTTTACTATGTTCAACATCTTAGACATCTACAAGCCAACTCATGACAGTCTTGATTCATATCTACTTCCAACATACGAACGACTGTGGGGAATTTGAATAATATGATATACCATAACATAATTATTCTGGAAGTCAAAACATGCAAAATGAAATGATAGTAAACGATTGACAAAAGATAGAAACACTTTACTCATAAATAAACAACAACTTTTATTCATCATCAAATGTCAATTACACTTTACAAATTTCAAAAGTATCTAACTACTAAAACTAATATCATCCTTCAGCCCTATGCGCCTCGCATGCTGGAGATGCTTAACCCTGCCCAGTCCCTTCGTGAGGGGATCTGCTAGGTTCTCATCTGATGATACCCTCTTTGCCACGAGGAGTCCTTCTTCTATTTGATGTCTGATGAAATGGTATTTTCTGTCGATGTTTCTGGATCTCCCGTGATCCCTTGGTTCCTTGGCTAAGGCAACTGCACTTTCACTATCAAAGAAAATCTCCATAGGATCCTTTATAGCTGGTACAACCCCAAGGTCTCCAATGAAGTTCTTTAGCCATATAGCCTCCTTTGCTGCCTCGCTTGCCGCTATATACTCTGATTCGCAAGTTGAATCAGGCACTGTCTCCTGCTTGGAACTTTTCCAAGAAATTGCTCCTCCGTTTAAGGTAAAGACCCAGCCTAACTGAGAGTGGAAATTATCCCTATCAGTCTGAAAGCTAGCATCACTATACCCTACTACTCTCAATTCATCACTCCCACCGAGGGTAAGCACCCAGTCCTTAGTCCTCCGCATGTACTTGAGAATGTTCTTTACCGCAGTCCAGTGATCCTTGCCAGGGTTCCCCTGATATGGTCAACGCAAAGGCCACATCAGGACGAGTACAAGTCATAGCATACATGATCGAGCCTACAACGGAAGCATACGGTACTCGACTCATCTCAGCTGTCTCAGCCTCTGTACTCGGGCTCTGAGTCTTACTCAATCTGGCGTTACTCTGGTTTGGTAACTCTCCTTTCTTGGAATTCTGCATGCTGAACCTATTCATCACCTTATCCAAGTAGGTACTCTGACTAAGTCCAATTAGTCTTTTACTCCTGTCTCTCAAAATCCTTATCCCTAGGATATAGGCAGCTTTTCCAAGGTCCTTCATAGGGAAACACTTCCCAAGCCAGGACGTCACTTCCTGCAGAGTTGGGATGTCATTTCCTATGAGTAGTATGTTATCCATATACAATACCAAAAAACTAACTATACTCCCACTAGCCTTGACATATACACAGGACTCATCTTCACTCCTCGAAAAGACAAACTCATTGACTTTCTCATCGAAACAAAGATTCCATCTGCGAGGTGCTTGCTTTAATCCATTGATGGATTTATCAAGCTTACACACTCTATTAGGGTACTCTGTACTGACAAAACCCTCTGGCTGACTCATGTAAACATCCTCAGCCAACTTTCCATTAAGGAAATCGGTTTTGACATCCATTTGCCATATTTCATAGTCATGAAATGCAGCGATAGCTAGCATAACCCTAATAGACTTAATCTTTGCTACTGGTGAAAAGGTCTCATCATAATCAACTCCCGGAGTTTGAGAAAAGCCCTTTGCAACCAGTCGCGCCTTATAAGTGTGTACATTACCATCCATGTCGGTCTTCTTCTTGAAGATCCATTTGCACCCGACTGTTTTACGACCTGGTACATTGTCAACCAAGTTCCAAACTTGATTGTCATACATGGATTGTATCTCGCTGTCCATAGCCTCTTTCCATTTAGCAGCCTCAGGGCATGCCATGGCTTCTGTGTAGCTGTTAGGTTCATCCGGACTTACAAGTGTGCTATCACTGATAAGTGTATCACCTTCCACAATAATATGGAAACCATAGTAATGCTCAGGTGCATTCCTAACTCTCGTGGAACGCCTCAGAGGTACAGACTCTTCTGTCGGATCAACAGGAGTTTCCTCCTCAGGTTGATTGCTAGGGTTTGAGGTTCCTTCACCACTTGACTCTTGAATTTCTTCAAGGTCAATTTGCCTCCCACTGTTTCCTTGGCTTATGAACTCTCTCTCGCGAAAGACTCATCTCCTTGCTACAAAGACCACATTATCACTGGGTTTGTAGAAGAGGTAACCAAAGGATCTCTGTGGGTAGCCGATGAAAATACACCTCTCACTTCGAGTTTTGACCTTATCATGAGTCTCGCGCCTCACGAAAGCCTCGCAACCCCAAATATTGATGTGGTCCAGATTAGGAACTTTTCCAGTCCACATCTCATGAGGTGTTTTGGCAACCTTTTTGGTAGGGACTAGATTAAGGATATGGGCGGTAGTTTCTAAGGCATACCCCCAAAATGAGATTGGTAGCGAAGCTCGACTCATCATAGAACGAACCATATCCAACAAGGTTCGATTGTGCCTCTCAGCAACACCATTCAACTGCGGTGTCCTGGGAGGTGTCAGTTGTGAGATAATCCCACATTCCTTAAGATAGTCAAGGAACTCTGTACTAAGATACTCACCACCTCGATCGGATCGAAGCATCTTAATGTTCCTGGCCAACTGATTCTCCACTTCCTGTTTAAACTCCTTGAACTTTTCAAAGGTTTCTGACTTATGCTTGATTAAGTAGACATATCCATCTCTACTAAAATCATCAGTAAAAGTCACATAGAATCGGTTAGCATCCCTTGTGGTGGTTCTGAAGGGTCCACACACATCTGTGTGTACAAGATCCAACAAACATTCACCCCTAGCACAAGTACCAGTGAAGGGTGACTTTGTCATTTTCCCAAGCAAACAAGATTCACAACTATCATCTGACTTTAGGTCGAATGACTCCAAGACTCCATCCTTTTGGAGTTGGCCTATGCGTTTCTTGCTTACATGTCCAAGACCACAATGCCATAATGATGCTTTATCCAAGTTAGAGGAAGAATCGATAGACAACACATTATTTCCTAGGTTATCTACAACCGACACAGTTTTATACACACCATCACAAGGTAATGCTTTAAAATAAAGAACGTTATTAAAGAAAGCATTAATACCACCACATTCATTATCAAACGAAAAGGTAAAACCTTGTTTGTACAAACCATGAAAAAAAATAATATTTCTTGCCATTTCAGGCGAATAACAACATTTATTCAAATCTAATGTTTACCCACTACTTAGCAACAAAGAATAAACTCCAATCTTGGTGACAGGTGTAACTTTCCTATTTCCCATGATCAAGTTTATCTTCCCATCCTCCACATTCTCACTTCTTCTTAGTCCCTGCAAATCACAACATATGTGAATACCACAACCTGTATCAAGGACCCAAGAATTAGAATAGGGTGAGTTATTAGACAATATAGTGTATATACCTGCATGGTTGGGTTTTACTTTCCCATCCTTCACATCTTGCAGGTACTTCGGGCAGTTTCACTTCCATAGCGACTTTTCATGGCAATAGAAGCATTCAGCCTCTTTAGGGTTGGCAGAAGGAGTGACGAAACCTTTCTTGGTTCCACTTGAAGAGGAGCCATCAAGGGACTTTCCCTTAGTACCCTTCGAAGGGCTCTTCCTCTTCTTTCCTTTGCCTTGCCCGATTGCCAAGACAGGGGCCGCGGTAGGAGTAGGAGTAGTAACAACCGACTTACCTTTAAGACCACTTTCTGCGGTCTTCAAAAGTCCTTGAAGTTTGCTGAGTGTAACTTCTTCCTTTTTCATGTGGTATGTCATGCGGAATTGATCATAACACGAAGGTAAAGAGTGCAAAATGATATCAATTGCTAACTCCTCTAGAAGTTCACATTCAGTTTCAGCAAACGGTCCACATACCTTTGCATGTTCTGCATGTGGCCCGTGATGGGTTCACCATCCTTCATCCTGGTTGTTATCATGGAGGAGATGATTTCATACCGCTCTTGACGAGAACTCTGATGGTAGCGGTCCATCAAGTCCTGGTGCATCTCAAAAGGGTAGAAGTCCTCATAGGACTTTTGGAGCTCGGCTGTCATTGTGGCCAACATGATACATGCCACTTTGGTAGCATCTCTCTCATGTGCCTGGTATTCAGCGATCTCTTCAGGAGTAGCAAATGACTCATCAAGTTCCTTAAGCTCCTTGTCGAGGACATATTCCTTCTCCTCATTACGAGTGACCATCCTGATGTTCCTGATCCAATCCATAAAGTTGGATCCATCGAAGATGACTCTCCCACAAAGGTTCATGAGAGAGAAGGAGTCTGTAGGGTTTGAGCCAGAAGCAGCATTGTTGGAAGACATCTGAAAAGAAGAAAGACAAGTTTAGTTTAGATATAAAGATAGTCCTTAATAAGACACCCAAATGTAATATTAAGGCTAGGACCCAACATAATATTTTGTAACTTAGAAAAGGGATGCCGTAATCCAAGCTATAAAATATTTGAAGGTAGGTGAATGACGGTTCACCAATTTCCACCATGAAAACGAAATAAATTATTAGGTTCTAATTGGTTTTGAAACTCCTAGATTCTTTAAGATTCATTGAACTTTTCAATGGCATATTTCAATCTCGAGTGTGCCCTTCAAGTTTTGTGACTGGGATGCCGAGGATCACAAAACAAGGTGTGAAGTAACCATGCAAATTACTTGGTACCCTTAATGTTTATCACTCAATCGATGTGCTAGTTAACCACACGCGCTCCACCGACCTATGATAAACCTTAAGTCACCCTTTTCCTACCTTGTTAAGTCCAGGTTAGTGTGCCAGTTAACCACACACGCTCCACTAACGACTTAATCAAAGTACAAAGTGTAATTTCATGGGTTAGCACCTCATTCACATTTTCCTAAAGTAACTAAGATTGGGAATTTATAAAAACATTTAGTTACTTTATAATCATCATACTTTTAATGAGGATTAAAGTCATTGTCCTACCCGTTCGGCTAACGACCCTCCGCCAGTCAAGGAAGCGGTGGGTGAGAGTGGACACCCATTAAGCTGCCATTTTATAGGCAACAACCTTATACCCCCTTATAGACCGACTTCGTGAATGAGGCCTACTAACGGTAAAACGACTTGTTCTTATACATATATAATTATTATTAAACTTATAATATTATAAAGTATAAGGGTTGAATTTTAACTTTTAAAATTCTAGGGGTTGGAACTAAAGTTTTTAAAGTGACTTTACATGTTCCAAAACTTGAGGGCAAGTTTTGTAACTTTCAAAACTTTTCATCTTTCATAACTTATGAGTTAATGGATTAATAAAATGAGAGACTTTTCATTTTATGTAACCTATGTGTTTAATAATGGACTTTTAAAAGAGTGACTTTTGGTAATCCATAACTTGAGGATAAATTATGGATTCCATTAAAACACATAATGATCAAGAATTAAACTAACAAGCAAGTTACAAATAATTTCTATGATCTTCTAAACTCATAAGTTCATGAATGTTCATATCAACAATTTCAAGAATCATAAATAAACCATATAAAACTTGAAATTTTGATAATAGCCATTGAAAATGGATTAGCATAACCATTACACCATCTAAAACAAGTTTTATAACACCAAAACAGTTTAGGGTAATGTTTCTAGTCCATTTCCAGCAGGAAAACTCGAAAATCTGCATTCAGGGGCTCCTACTCGTCGAGTGCACGAACCTACTCGACGAGTAGGATGAATTAACTCATGGACTCGTCGAGTCCCCCCATGGACTCTGATACCACTGAAGGGTTTTGAGCATTCTAACACTCCTAAGGTGTACATGCAAGCCTAGAAACCTTGGATCTATGTTTTACTAAGATACATGCAAATTTGATTTCCAAGGTTCATAACCTATCTAGCATAGCATGGGAACTTTTAAACATAAATGCTAGAAGTAGAACATACCTTTTGTTGTTTGGATTCCTTGAAAAACCTTGTGAGCCTAGCACCTCAAGTGTGATGCCTCAAATGTCTCACACAACACCACAACACTTGGAATAACCTTGAGAGAAGTTCACTAACACCTCAAAACGGCTAGCCCTCTTTCTTACTTGTACAAGTGCCGATTTTGCTAGTCTAGGGGTCTTTATATAGTTGTGGCACAAGTAGGGTTACACCATGTAAACCCTAATTGTCATGGCTTTCCATATTCCATGATCCATGGGTTTGTAACCTCCATGGACTATTCATGGAGCACCTTATGGGTTTTAACCCAATCCATACAAACCATTGATCATTAGCCCACTATACAATAATAGATGATTTACACAATCAACGCCATATATTTAATTAGTCTCTTTTTGTTCACTTAATTAATTCCAAATTAATTCTTTGATCAATACTAATTAAATAATATTATTAATATATTAGAACTTATAATATATTAATAAACCTTAAGTTTCCTTTCTCTTATTTTGGTCTATCCAAGTATTGCAATGCCATGCAACCCAAATGGACCATGCCAACCGGGTCAAGTGCATACCAGAAATAGTTATGGACTTAGACACCTTATCCAACACTTCATGTGTTATTTGGAGCAGTAGCTGGTTGCTAGACATCAGTTGTTGTCTATGTCAGTCTTTAATTGAATCTTATGTAAGTGGGAGTTGTTGGATCTATATGCCCAAGAATCATTATTGAGTGATATTGCTAATAACATATGATCCTATAGGGTCACACCTTAATCAAGTTGGTACTTATTGAATATTTATTATATATTTGATATTAATAAATAAATTCAACTCTTGTATTTAATTAGAGAAAATTTATTGTTCTATGAAAACAATAATTTAAGAAGTAGAAAAATAGTCTTAATATGATAAGATATCATAACATAAGTCATGTACAAAGTTTTGGACACTTTGGCTAACCATGATTAAATCAAAGGCTTACTCTACCATGGTTAAAAGACTAGTAGGCAATTTTTGTCCTCTTTAGAGGACATGGTCGAAAATCAAGGCAAGGAGGTTGAAAAAATTCAACCTCCAACATTCTTGTCCCCCATGGATAGATTATGTCTCTTGTTTTTTATGCTTTATAATACTTTAGAGTATTATAATCAAAAGGACTTACTTTACATGGGTTATAAATAGAAGGGTCTTCACATGGAGAGAAAATAAGTTTTTTTTTGGTCTAAAATCTTCTCCTTCTTCCCTCTCAAAACCGTGAGCTTCAAAGCGCTTGGAGCTCTTTCCTCTTTTGAAGATATTACAAGCTTTTGGTGTTTAATTTGTGTCTTTATTTTAGTGCTTAATTGTTTAAGCACTTAAGGCTTAAAGAACAAAGTTGTACAAGAAGAAATCTAGCAATTTTGGTACCTTATTCTTGTTGGTGGATTACTTGTAGAGAAGATCATGCTCCTTGTTCTTGCCATCTACTTCAACACCCCAAATCCAAGAGGGTCCAAAGGCTACAAATGTTATATTTTCTAAACACCCTATGGTTTTTATAATATCATTCTAATCTCCTTAAAATGATCCTTGATGGTTTGTTTTGTTGCTAGACTCTAAATTTACAAGAAAATTTTAAAGCTTCTGTTGCCGGTTTTTATGAAAACTATTTAACTTATGCAACAAAACCCTTCAATTGTGGCTCTAGAGTAGGATCATCTATTTGGGTGTATATCTTACCTCTAGATACATATGTTACGTATTCGTTGGACAATTGGTTATGTATCCTTGTGTATAGGATGTTGTTACGCTACAGTGATCTACTAAAACTTTATATATCCTTATGCGTTAGGATGAATCAGTAGTGGTATGCTAGTTAGAGTACGAGTAATTTGGTTATCATCTAGTAGAATGCCCTAGGGGTTGTATGTTGTCATGTAGGATAGCCTGAGAACTCTTGATCTAGGCTTTCTTTCATGTTCCTTTTTTGGTTGTGTCTCTAAAATAGGATCAACTGTTCGGGTGGCTATCTCACTTCTGGTTACTTATGGTTAAGTATTCTATAAAGATTAGCTGGTAGCGTAGCAATGTTCTATGAGAGGTCTAGTAGGCCGTAGCAAGCTATATGATTGACAATTTCCTGTATTATGTGGCTACTTGATCCTTGATTGTTTATATGTCAACATATAGTGGCAGATGAGGTTCAGGCGGTCCTGTTGTGTGTTGAAGGCCAAGATACTAGGTACGGGCCAGTTGTAAGTCGTAGGCATAGAGGCTCGGGAAGAGAGGTTGGGTTGAGGCGACATGCTAACATACCCGTGGCAATCCAGTCTATTGACTATGGGCCCATTATACATGCTTGTTATGTTCTTTTGTGTGCGGTATCTTGGGCGAACTAATTAAGCTTTGTCCTTACGCAATTGTTTATGTTTTTAGGTTCAATTGGTGATCATGGGAAGATGAAGGTGTGATTGTACACACTCATTAGTAGCATTAAAGATTCCGAGTTTATCATATTACTCTGATTTTCGATAAATGCAATTTGGAATAAATGGTTTTCTTAAAATGGATTTATAATTGCTAAGTTTTACCTTTATAAAAATGAAATTTTTTGGCTGTGAAAATAGGACGTTACAAAACACTTCTTTTATTAAAATCATCAAAGCACACTAAAAGAGGCTTAAATTATAGGAGATAGGTTAGGGTTTGAGTGGAAGCTTTTGGAGAAGACAGAGTGTGGGGTTGGGGAAAACCCTAAACCCTAAACCCTAAACCTACCACAACGTGGAATGAAAAAAAAATGAAAGTTTAAGACTTGAACATGCTAAGCATAACTTCATATTTGAACTTGGTGTTACAATACCTAAGAATATGTTTGAATCATACATTCCCTCATATATATATATATATATATATATATATATATATATATATATATATATATATGAATAAAAGTGTGTGTGTGTGTGTGTGACTCTTAAAGCTTGTATAATCATATAAGAGAAGGTGTTTGTAGAACATGATAGTACAAGAAGGTTTTTGAATCTAAAAGTATAAATAAAGTATAATATAGGTATTACCAAGCGATGATTCAAAATATGATCCATGTAGAATTATTAGTATGGAATGTAGTTGTTCAAAAACGGTGAACTTTATCTAGTTTACGCCAGTACAATTGCTCAAACAACTTGTTATTAGGTGGTTTGTGCTATCCATTTTGTTGCGGAGATTGTTGTTGAGTTTCTACTTGTTGGATTTATGTGAGTTTTCTCACTATATTATGTGTGACATTGTATATACTTTGTATGATATGATATATTTATCATTAGGGTACGAGTGTTCTAGTTGACTAAGATAGTAGGATATTCTTTGTGATGTATATGCTTGGTTGATTGTATAATATTGTGATGTCTCATGTTTCAAGAGGGCATTGGTTGTATTGGTCGATTGCTGAGTGAATGTGTAGGGGTTGTACATAGTTTAAATTAGGTAGCATAATAAATCTTAATCTGGCTTTATTGCATGGTTCTTGTCTGATTGACTGCCCTCGAGTAGGATCATCTATTCGACTGTCTATCTTATTTATGACTATGTAAGACTATTTGTTCATAAGGTGATCCTTAAATATTAGGAGTAGTCTTTGTATAGTTTGCTTGTATGTTATTATGCTTTGTTAAGATTATCACAAGAATCAAAACATGTCGTGAGTCATACAGGCTCGGTTGGGCTGATGACAAGACTAGAATGGGTTGAAAGTCAAATAGGCCCAGTTGGGATGATATCAAGATTGGAGTGGGTCGTGAGCTAAAGAAGCTCGATATGGATATGTATATTAATATGGTATGAACGATTGAGATAGCTTTTGTTTGTATGCATTGTATGTATGGTGGAATATGTGGTATACTGGGGAATTCACGAAGCTTATAATTACGTTGTTAAGTTAAATGTTTTTCAGGTTGATTGAGGAAAGTACACGACGTAACTAAACATTCGCATCGAAGTTTTATTATTATTTGATGTTGTTGGCTTTGTAATTTAACTCTATTTAAACCTTATGCTTTTAAGGCAAATGGATGTTATATTATGTTTTTAGAAATGTTTTTTTTTTGATATTCGACCTAGTTTTGAATGAAAATTTTGGTTTTAAATTTGTGACGTTTTACCTTTAGAGACAAAATTTTGACGTTAATATTAATGACTTCCGACGAAGTTATCAATGTCACCTCAAAAGAAACTATCAACGGCGCGACTTCCAAGAGGAAACTCATGAAGGCAGTCATCGCTATTTTTTTTAGCAACAATGAAAATACTTTATGAGACGACTGTTATCGCCCTATTGAGCACTTATCTTGTATCTAATAAAGATTAAAATTTGATTTCTATTTTGAAACCCAGATCACTTGGTAAGCACACTAGTAATCCAAATGAACATAAAAAATTCATAGACTTCGAAGAAAATAGCGAGTTTGTATTCATGGGTAGCATTTAGAAAAAAAAATTATTTAATTTACACAAGTACTATGATTCTTAAACATTACGAAAAGATTATAAAAGTACCTTTTATGTGGTGCAAGGATCTCAATTTTTATTGAAAAATAATGAAACAAAGAAAATATGTTTTTCTAACCGGTGACATATATAATGTCTAACGTGGCTGAAACTGATCCACAAATACTCTTGAAATATTAGTCATTAAGTGTTTAGTTTTCTAGTATATATATAGATCATAGATGGCATGACACTACACATCTTTCTTCATTTTTATATTTTGGTCTTGATAACTATTCAAATATTTTCAAATGCTTCTTTTAGTTGCTAAGTTCATTCTCATTTCTCTATATGTCTCTCTTTGTTTATGCAACATAAGCGATGGAAAAAATATGCAAGAAATTCTCTCAGTGTCGGCAGTCCTAGTATTTGGGGATTCATATGCTGATACTGGGAATAATAACTACATCGACACTATGTTCAAGGCCAACTTTCTTCCATATGGAATGGATTTTATGGGCGGAGTACCAACCGGAAGGTTCTCCAATGGGAAAATAATCTCTGACGTTTTTGGTACCTCTTTGTTCTGTGACATATTTTTTGGACAGAAAGTTGTTTTAATTTAATAATTTATTATTTTGAAGTAGGTATTGTTGAAACTAATTGAAAACTTTTATAAATACCAACATGTGGTTCCCATGAATGATCTGTCCTGTAACATGACAACGCTATCAATTCATTTCAAGGAAAATCTATGAAACTAATTAAAAATTTATGTAATGTGGTTATATTTATATGGAGGATATGTTAAGTGGTTTACCAGGTTTTATATGTGTGGATAAAATAAAAATTAAATCGCTAGTGCTTATTGCTTTAAGACGTTTTAGCGAAAAACATCATGCTCATGTTTTTTTGGAAATTGCTTCAAAATATATAATAAAGCAAAAAATGTAGAATTGCATTAGCAAGTATTTGGAGACTTGAATATATGTGTTTCGATAGCAACATGATTGTTAAGATCCGTTAAAAGAAAGGTTAATTTTTGGATTCTCAAAAATCTAAAAAGATCAAAAGGAGTTTTAACAATAAAACACAATTAATCGTTGTCTATATTGAATCATCGTAAATGTTCGACAGCGAAAGAAAAATCCATTCTCGAACTTTCATAATATTTTGCAAATGTTGTCACCCTTCATAATAGTCAACAAAGGATTTGTTTTTTCTTTTTCAACGTCACGTGTCATAATTGTCATATGAATAGACATAATGCCCTTTTGAAAAGCCATGAAAAGGGTCATTGTGGCGTCCATTTATATGCTCACAACGTCCTTTTGCAGCATATGCAATCGTTATGATCCACCAAAAACAAATTTTTTAATTTTCTAGTATCCAAACCGACGAGTCTTATATTATTTTTTAAACTCTCAATAAGTTTTCCGTAAAATACTTTCTGTGAGAGGGCATTGTCATGTTCTTAATCGACTGTAAGAAGCTCAAGAATATTAAACTATATGCGCCTTATTATACTATCTCTAAAATTATCATTTCAGATAGGATTACATGCCCTCGATTGTGTAGTTGCACTATTACAATTCACAAATGCACATATATTGGTGGAAATGGATTTGTGCATTAAGGTAAATATATTAGCAAGTCCCTTAGGGCATTATGCTTGTATACAATAATATGCTAGTCCAACAATCCTTGTTAATTGCCATAATGAAATATGTAATAAAAGTTTGTTTCTTTAATCCAACATGTACACTACAACCCACTAAGTATGAAACAAACTCCAACCAAATGTTCATGCTCATTAATCCAATAGTCATGAATATATCCATTAAATACTATAGGATATCAGTTGTATAAAAAACAATAAACAAGGGCTTTTTTAAAGTGTTTTGTTGTTTGCTTTACAACATCAACAACAATAGTTTACAACAACAACACTATGACATCCAAGATTAAAAAATAGATAAACAAAAAATATAAATATAAATATAATTCAATAAGAATAATATTCTAACATAATTTTTATCTTGTTCATATGCCGATATCGCGTAATCTTTTGCAATATAAATTTTGGTTTTGGCCACTTAATATTCTTAATATTCGTGTTCCATCCTGGCTACCGATAACATTAGCATACTCATTTTTGGTCTATATTCTGACTATTAATAATTACACGCTTTTTTTTAAAAAAAATATATCAAAACTAATCAATCTAATTTATATAAACCTTTTAAAACTCTTTTAAATACAGTGCGTATCGTCTATCATTAACTTATTGCTATCTGTGAGGGTTATTATTTCTAGATCATTGGTCCTGATGAGAGGCTAGTAGTTGAGGAGTGAGATTCTACACCCAAAATATTGTTAGTGTTATGCAATTGACCTCTCATATGAGCTTTGGGACGGATTGACATACCCAAAATATTATTAGTGTTATGCAATTGACCTCTCATATGAGTCTTGGGGCGGATTGACATGTGACGCTCAGATGGCGTGGTTTACTATTTTTAGAATTACATTCAAATCTCACAAATCTTTAAAATCATGATTTTTAGTTAAAACTTAATATGTCATTTGTACTAGGTCTAAGTCAGTTTCATCGACCAACATATCTTCTGCATACACGAAAATGAGAACCCATTTTCCTTTCACAAATCACCTATACACATATTTGCTTGTTTCCTTAATCCAAAATTGTTTATCAAATTAACATTATCAAACATTTAATGCCATTGTTTGGGAGCTTGTTTAATATCATTCAAGGACCGAATAACTTTACAAAATATGTTTCCTTTTACTCGAACTATGAAACCATCATGCCATTCTATATATATTTCCTTATCTATTGACTCTATTCACCGTTTATGAAATAAATCATGAAATCCACAGGGTGATCTATGAGTTTGATAATCACTTAAGCCTATGTACCAAAGTAATCAAGCCTTTTTTTGTGGAATCCTTAGCAAATTATCAAGCCTTAAACTTTTCGGTAGTGCCATCAATTCTTAATTTGTTCTTAAAAATATGTTTACTATTTCGATAGCTTGTGAATCTATTAGGGATAATAACGAAGATCATACATATCGTCTTAAAGATTAGATTTATTTGTTTCCTAGTTTGTTACTCTGGTACATATCGTTTGTAATCTATGTATTTCTTACCTCATTGTATAATTATGTATATATACAAAGTCTCCTTCCTTCAATTGAGGCATGGATTATTAACCTCATATGATATCAGACGACCCCTAGGTTTTATCCTAAGAAAAACCATAATCGATCCCCATGGCTCCAGCGACACTAGCTTCATCATCCACCATTCCCTCTTCTAAATCAGATGATTTTATTACTTTCAATAGTATGGTTCATCTTGTCAGTACTCATAAACTTGACTCAACCAACTATTTGATATGGTTCAATCAAGTTGAACGCATCTTGATATGTTCTGATCTATATGAACTTTGTGATTATAGTGCCAAGTCACCACCCAGAACTGTATCATCTCCTTCTGATGCTGCTGTGTCCATTGCCAATCCTCTACCTATAAGGAATGGGTCTGATTTGATCATATGGTTGGAACCCTTTTACAAGCTTCTCTTACTCTTGAAGTTGTTGTTGTTGTTGTTGTTGGCTACCAGACTTCTTAGAAAATATGGTCTACCTTCAAGCCACCTTCAATCATGCATCCAAAACACAAGAGATTCAACTCAAAGATGAGCTTCAATACCTTCGTCAAGATGATCAATATGTGGTTGATAACTCTAAAAAGTTCAAAACTCTATGCGACCAACTAGCCTCCATTTGTTGCTCCATTGATGAGCCTGACAAAATCCACTGGTTCTAAAGAGGCTTAGGTGAGTCCTTTACTCAATTCACCTTCACTTATATGTCATTAACCCTGCTGCCTAGTTTGGAAGAAATGGTTTCTGAGGCCATTAGCTTCAAGATATTTCATTTATCGATGGCACATCGGTCTTCTCCACAAGTGGCATTTTGTTATTTATGTTTTAAATAAACAAGGTGACTTATCTTTGTCTAAGCCATTTCCCCCAAAGTAGGAACAGATAAACAGATAACATATACAATAACAACGTGTAATGGGTCCATAGCTAAAAGACTGGATTACCCCTGAGCCCTTAGCATAAGTCTGGATTGCCCTCGGGGCCCACATCTTATGTATGGCTTGCTATCTGAGCCAATCAGTCATCTGACTGAAATACCCTCAAGCCCTCAATACGAGTCTGGCATACCCCCCGGTCCTCAGCTTGTATTTGGAATGCTCCTGAGCCCTCAGTATGAATCTGGCATGCCTTGCCCGACCCTCAGCTTATATCTGGAATGCTCCAGGGTTTGTTGGCTATAGCACGAAGCAGTAAAACCTCAACCCAACACAATACGTCGACATATAACATATAACAAACATATACAGAGAATCATGCAGACATAATCGTAGGTCGTCCTACAGATCTACCAGAGTAGCATATCGACAACTAGTGTATAATCATGAAGATCTATTCCATACTCAACATATTAGTGTATAGCAGGATATCAATCCAATGGGCCAGCCTTGGTGCCTTCGACCCGTAAGTGCTGTGTGGAAAACTCACCTCACAGACTGGACAAGACCTGATGAGGTCTCGACTCCGAATCTCAGCTTTAACCGTCACCTATCCAACCAAATGACCAATCTCAATCAAAATCCCAAAAATACCCAAAATACCCTTAAGTCAAACTTGGTCAAATCAAAGTCACACTAGTCAAATCAACTGAGTCAACCCAACCGAGTCAACTCAGTCGAGTCAACACAAAGTGAGTATGCGGGGTGTAATCCAAATATACGACGGGTGTTCTCGAGCGTTGACCACCATTGGGGTGGTTAAGCTCGTACGCGGTGCGTACTCCATGTACGCGGGGCGTACTCCCAGATTCTTAATTTCACATTAAGAGCTTAATGGCTTAAGCTCTCACATCCATCTTTTAGATCCATGGCTAAAATACCCTCAAGAGTCATAAATTTTCCAACTTTATGACTTTAAATGCCCATTAAGTGCTTAACTAAACTTCTTAATCCATTAAGCCCTTCTAAATGATGCATGGAGCAAAACCAACCATTTGGAAACCATCTTTATGACTCAAGACCCTTCCAAAGGTCTGAAAGGACAACTTAATGGGTCAAGAACATGCTATGTTCACGAATCTCCATATTTGGGACAAAAATGACCAAAAATCATTCCAACACAAGATCTAAATGAAACTTCACCAGGTTCAAAACTTTATACCTCAAAATGGTGCCAAAAGGTGTTCTGATCCTGGATCTAAAGAGCTTCACTCCTCCAAGGCGGTCTCTCCTTCCTTCCTTCATCTTCAAAAGCTCAAAACACACATACACTCAAGCTTATAAATGCTTCACAAGATGGATTCGGGTTGAAAAAACATTTGAAGGGCATGGAGGCTGATGAAGTGAGGGGAAATGAGGCTATAATGGGGTTTAAATATGAGCTAAACTGTAACATCTCAAAATCGAGACCCAAATTTTTTTTTTTTAAATTATATTACTTGTAAAAATAGCTAACGGAAAACAACATTGTAATCCTTTCAAACATAAAGTCACAAATCACAAGTCTCTGAACCATTTTAGAAAATAGTATAATATCATAGTACAATCCCAGGTTTCTTAAATGCGGAATATCATGTGTGAATGTGTGATGCGTTGCTACCCCGCCGGCTCCTTCCCCTTAGATGAAGAGGTACCTGAAACCAAAACTAAAAGCCGTAAGCACCAAGCTTAGTGAGTTCCCCCATCATACCCATACCAAATAATGCATAATCTTCGGTATCTTTCAACCAGTAACTGTCAGGCATAGCCAGGAGCTGGGCTCCTCCTCGGTATCTTTCAACCGGTAACCAGGAACTAACCTCCCCTTCGGTATCTTTCAACCGGTAACTAGGAGCTACCCTCCGCTTCGGTATCTTTCAACCGTTAACCGGGGACTATTTCACCCCTACTATTGCTAACAAATATCAAGCACATTGAACACATCAAGCACAATAATCATACCAGGCACAATAACATATCTCATATCAACACTAGATAATTATCACAAAGACAATCATCTATCCAATACTCTTACTTGTGGGCCGGCATTATGGCCGTAGACCCACTCCTACTAGGAGAAGACTCACCTCAAAGTCGTGTAGTGTCTGCATTGATCCCGGTATGAAAACCAACTCTCCTCGGATCCTCAATCCCTACACAACAACTTTTCTAACTTATCAATTCATCCTCGTAACCCTTACAAGGGTCAACTCAAGTCCAAGACAAAGTCAAGGTCAATCATCTGGTCAAAGTCAACATCTGGTTGACTCGACTCGCCGAGTTGGTCCACCAAGTCGCCGAGTCCCCATATCCACATAATGCCATAATCCCGTCCCTACTCGTCGAGTCTAGCAAGAGCTCGACAAGTTCGCCTTCAACAACACATCAGACTATCTTCAACCGACTCGCCGAGTTCGTCCTTGAACTTGTCGAGTTCATCTTCATCCATATGAAGGTGTTCAGTCTATGACTCGTCGAGTTCTCTTTGAACTCGTCGAGTCCATCTTCATGTGGTTGGGACATTGTATGGAACTCGCCGAGTCTGTTCATCCACTCGTCGAGTCCTATGATTTCCAGGTCCAAAACAAACCCCTAGCAGGTTGAGTGTTCCTTCCACTCAACCACAACCATTTCCAGAAGACGTTTGGGGGAAAAATGCGTCCCGACTCGCCGAGTCTCTCTTTGTCCAAAACTATACAGTCGATTATAATGGTTCTTAATGCATCAAAACCATAGATCTGACCTCCTGGGGTCCATTTTATACGTAAAGCTCCAATCTTGACGTCCATGTATGGGTGTTTTTGGCTCAAAAGCCATAAAAATAAGGTATATAAGAAGCATGGGGTGCTTATGGCAACAAAGTTGGCACCTTTTTGCCATAAGGACCCCCAATAGCTCCAGATCTGGAGTGCAACTCCAAGCACACACACAAAATCCGATTTTAGCTTCTCTAAACTCATAAAAAGGGTAGAAATAGCCCCAAATCAAAATATAAGAGATAGATGGTCAATGTTCCAGCTTTTTACCTTGAATGAGCTGAGAATGGAGCAAAACCTCTGGATCTTCTTGCTTCTACTTGAACTCCCAAACTTCCTTCGTCCTTTCCAACTTCAAAAACACACAAAAAGGTACCAACAAGCTCAAGAACACACAATAATGGCTAGGGTTTCGAGTTAGGGCTTTCTCTGGGTTGGGAGGAACAATGGAGGCTGTGTTGGGGCGTTATAAGTTGTTTAAATAGGGTGCCAACCCAAATATTAGATTTTTGTCCAGACAGATCCTACTCGTCGAGTCGGTCCCCCGACTCGTCGAGTAAATCACTAAAACCCCTGCATAATGTCGAGTCTACTCGACGAGTTAGGCCTCCAACTTGCCGAGTCCCAGAGTTGAATACCAAAATACTTGAATTTAAATACGTACCAGGAACCAGGTGTTACACAAACCCTAAAAATTAGGGTTTGCATGCATGGCACGTACGCCATGAATACATATGTACGCCCTGCATACTAGGGCGTACCCTAGTACGCTCAACGTACATACGTATGCATGGCATACTCCCCCAACACCTAATTTATGAAAATGCCACTAGGGTCTTCATTGCACTCTTTCTTTTACTTAGGGTCCAAATTGCAATATAATAAAATTATAGGGTTAAAATTAGAAGTACCTTATCATCAGGATGTTACACTAACAATGTATTTTCACGCAAACTTGAATGCGAAATACTTATTTGATGCTTTTGTTGCTACAATTTTTCCATAAATCGCATGCCTACTCTGTTACTTGATCACAATTTGATGCGAAATACTTATTTGTGAGCTTGTTCCCCATCCTTCGGGTGTCATTGTTGTCAGATCCAAATGGGTCCACCGCACCAAGTTTAATGGAAATGGGTCACCTGACCTTCATAAAGCATGACTTGTTGCTCAAGGCACCCAAGTCCCTGGTTTTGACTTTAACTTTACCTCCAGTCCGGTAATTAAAGCATCCACAATTCGTATTGTTTTGAGCTTGGTGGTCATGCGCAAATGGACCTTACATCAGCTGGACGTCAAAAATGCATTTCTCAATGGTGTTCTGTCTGAAACAAGTTTCATGGAGCAACCACCATAATACTTTGATACTTCTGATCCAAACCATGTATGTCGTCTTTGTAAAGGCATGTATGGTATAAAACAAGCACCTCGTGCATGGTTTCAAAGGTTCAGTGATTTTGTTACTCGTCTTGGTTTTAAATGCAGTCAAGCCGACACATCATTGTTTGTCCTTCGTAAGGACCATACCATTTTGTATTTACTTGTTTATGTTGACAACATAACCTTGACAGGGAACAATGAACCTTTGATCACATCCTTAATCAAAAAGATGGATTCTGCATTTTCTATTAAGGATCTAGGCAAGCTTCATTACATTCTTGGTTTAGAGGTTAGTTACACTACTGACGGTCTATTTCTCAGGCAAGCAAAGTATGCTTCAGATATTCTCTTGCATGCTCAACTTCATGAAAGCAAGCCTGTAGCACCACCCATGGTCTCTGGTCAAAAATTACAATGTGTTGGAAATCCTTTCAATGACCCTACCTTACATCGCTCCTTGGTGGGTGCTCTCTGGTATTTGACCATCATTCGTCATGGCATTTCATTTGTAGTCAATCATGTCAGTCAGTTCTTACATAATACTATTGATGATCATTTTCTTGTTGTTAAGCGTATTCTACGCTATCTTAAGGGTACCTCGCATTTTAGATTGACTTACTCTTGCTCCAATCCTTGTCTTTTCGCCTATTCAGATGCTAATTGGGCATCATGTCCTGGCTATTCCTTTTTTCTTGGTTCTATTATTTTTTGTGGAGTTCCATGAAACAGCCTACGATCTCACGTTCAAGTTGCGAGTGTGAGTATCGCTCCCTTGCTAATGTTGTAGCAGACATTATTTGGGTCACACATCTCCTGGCAGATTGACACGTTTCTCTTACTACTTGTCCACTCGTTCTATGTGATAACAAGGGAACAATGTTCATTAGTGACATCCCACTCTCTCATAAACGTGAAAAACATATTGAACTCGACTATCATTTCACTAGTGAACTTGTTTAATAAGGGAAGTTGAACACTCAATTCATTCCATCCCACTTGAACATTGTTGATGTCTTCACTAAAAGTCTTCCTTGACCCTTGTTCTCTGCATTTCGCTTGAGTGAGGGTATTAAGGATAATAACAACGATCATATAGATCCTCTATAAGATTAGATTTATTTGTTTCCAAGTTTATTAGTCTTGTACATATCTTTTGTAATCTTTGTATTTCTTACTTCTTTGTACAATTACGTATACATACAAAGTTTGTTGCCTTCAATTGTGGCATATATTATTATGCTCATAGAATCCATGTATTATTATTTAAGACGAAATCCATTTCACCATTAATGCCTTCTTTCACAATGGAAGCATCATGATATTTCATTGCTTCCATGGGATCTTCATAAAGGTTAGAAATCATTATATATTATATTATTAATCTATCCCTGACCCTTTAGCACATATATTTAAAATCTCATCGAAATGTTCTTCGTTTTTGTCAAATTCTCTTATGTATTAATCAGTTTATTAGTTTATTTATTTAATTATTAATTTTAATATATTTTTAGATGTATAAGTTTAAATAATTCGTGCAATCCTCTCATAATAAAAATTATATTTTATAAAAGTAAACATAGTTTCTTATTTTGAAATTATTATTTCTATTCATTTATATTTAAGATTACAAGTTATTATTTTTCAACATCATAAAAATATCAATTAAATTTAAAATAAAAATAAAATTTACATTCTTTATTTTATATTTTAAATTTAAAAAATGGTTCTCATATCAAATTCGTTTCGTTTGAACAAGATTTTCAATTTAACTCCACCTAATTTCGCATTTCATTAATTACACCCTCATTTCACTCCATGCCATCTTATTCAACATTCATTTCAACAACATAACAAAAATACAATATTAAATATGATATTTTAAAGGAAACGATTCATACACAATAGTTGTTTGTCATAGACAACAATTTATGTTTTATAGAGTTGTACAATACATTTCAAATACAAATTGTTGTTTATTAAGAAATTTTTTTGTTTACTTTCATGCTAAACATAAGCATTTCCCATGTGTCTAACTCACCAACAAAAACCATGAGGAACAGTTTCAAAATAAAAGGAAATAATATTTGACAGTTAAATCGATAAGAAAACAATTAATTTTATGGATATACATAATAATGTGCTCATTTTACACATGACCCTTTCAATAGTCAGCAACGATGCTAGGCTTTGGTAATTGCTTTTTATAAAACATTCTCACAACCAGTAAGAAAATAGGATATCATTAGCGTTTATTAAGCATTAAATAGATTTTCTGAAGATTTTATATACATTAGGATGTATAGAGTTAGCAAAGGATTTTCGGAAATTTGTTACTATATAGAGTACACTTATTGTTGTAGTTTCTTGTATTTTTACTAATAAAACTGCAACGACTTGATAACAAAATCGCAGCCGAAGGATTGGGAGTGAAGGAGTATCTTCCCCCATGTCTTGACCCTTCGATACAAATCAATGATCTTTTGACGGGTGTATGTTTTGCTTCTGCTGGTAGTGGGTATGATCCACAAACAACCAATCAAACGGTATGAATGCATATCTTTAATATTGCTATTTCCTTCTTAGCATTCTCATTATTAGTTAAAACAACTGCTATGTACATGTGTAAGTAAATCTTATTTTTGTTTAATTGTTTCGTTTGTTTTGTCGCCTTACTATGTCTATTAGAGGGCTATCCCAATGCTGGATCAATTGGATTTGTTTAAAGAATATCTTGGGAAGCTTGAGACCAACATTAGGGAAGAAGCTGCAAAAGAAATAATCACAAACAGCGTATTTTTGGTAGTGGCAAGCACCAACGATATGCTTTTTCCCTTCCTGCAAGTGGATTACCGGATGATGTTTATGATAGCATGCTAGTAAACTTGACGTTGAGTTTTGTGCAGGTATAAATACTTCTATCAAATGAAGCTTTCGATGAACATTCACACGCTTCTATACGTAAATGAAAAAAATACACAGTTTGAGAAAAAACACAAAACGATGGACTTTTATATGGATATGCAGAGTTGTCTTAAATGACGTTACTTATAATTGTTCTTCAAATTTGTTGAAGGAGCTATACAAAGTGGGAGCACGAAAGATAGGTGTCTTTAGTGCACCACCTGTCGGCTGTCTTCCTGTACAGAGGACATTACAAGGAGGTTTACTTAGGATGTGCGCCCAAAATCAAAATCAACAAGCACAAATCTTCAACAATATGCTAAAAGGACAACTCCCAATACTTGCAAGCAATCTTCCTCAGTCCAGGATTGCCTTTGTTGATTTCTACAATCCCCTAATAATTATCATCAATAACCCTCAGCAATACGGTATGCACTATATCCAATACATAATTTATATAATTAATTATTCATTAGATAGTGTTTTCCAACGAATTTTATTTTTTAATAGTTTTCATTTATGTTTCCAGCACCAAAATTATTTTTTTCATATATTATACAATTTTTGGCGTAGATTTAGCACATTCCCATTTGAACAAGGTCTTGCTTGTAATTCTGTTCTTCTTTGCCGTAGGGTTGGAAGTTACAAACAGAGGTTGTTGTGGAACCGGATTAATAGAGTTTAGTTATACATGCAATCAACTCGTCGGAACATGCCCGGATGACTCTAAATACTTATTTTTCGATAGTGGCCACCTCTCAGAGATTGGTTGTTACATCTTTGCAAATCTAACTCTACCTGGTTTGGTGGAGAATTTGTTCTAGTATAATCGAGATTCACTGGTGAGGGAAATTGCTAGGATCAAGATGATTCACCTGGTTTTATAATTAAATAAAGCAATGCCGATGTATTCCCTATGATTGATGAATCCAAAGAATGGAACCTTATAGCCTTTGTTGGATGGAAAATATATTTACGTTTGTAATTTGATCGTGGTTCGTTTGTATCTTTCTATATATTGGATTTCTCTAAACTTATGATGTCTTTTATTAATAATAAAAAACTATGCACTGAAGAAAAAATATGACAATAATTTATAGGTGGATAAAAGTGACACAACTCACTGACCCGGAACGAACACGATAGAAGCTCGGGATGAAACATGATACAAGCAAACAGGTAAGGCTAGTGTCGAGAAAAATTAAACCGTTTAGTGTTTCAATTTTACACGACATGATACGTTTTATAATCTTATGAGATCAACCACTGATCAACATTATTGTGTGGACTATGTATTTATCCACTGATCAACATTATTGTGTGGACTATGTATTTATCGTAACATCTTGTTTTAATAAGTTTTTTATTTCAGGATTGTGGAGAATAAATGGATCGAGTAAAGGACTTTGGCTTCAAAGGAATAAGGTTTAGACCTTAATTGGATGTTGATAATATTGGTTATGTGATTTAAGCCCTTTGTTTGTGTTTTAGTGTCAAAGGGTAAAATGGGAAAAGTGATTTTTCAGACTTATTGTATGAATTAATGATTTTAGTTCTATATGTTTAATTCAAAGTTAAGTAGATAGGGTTGTGGGGCTCTTAAATACCTTTCCGTGGATATAAAGATCGCCAAAAATGGCGTTGAAATGAAGAAGTTATGGTTGTTTGAAGCTGATGTGGATTTGGGTGAAAACTCGTTGCCACGACACGACAAATCATTGCCATGGCACGATAAGCTTTCAGACCCATGCCCATGATTTTTAGGGTATCAACGTATTTAAGCATAATGTTTCGTATTTTTTGGCATTTTAGCAGCCTCTATCATATCTAGAACCCCTTGGGAGAAACCCTAGCCTCCACCTTCCGGATTTGAGCTAGTCCTCTCTCATCTCTCCTCTTTTGGGTGCCTTTGGTGATGTTTTAATGAAGCATGAAGACCAGGAAGGTTTTTTTGGTTGCAAGGATTGATGTTTCAAGTTTTGATCCATCAAAGACACTACATTTCCTGACTATTGTGAGTATAAAGTTCCAATCTTGTTGTTTAGTTCTTTAGATCTCTTCATTTGTGGTTTTTGGCAATTTTTTGTCCATTTTATGAGTGATCATAGAGTTGAGTAGACTTCAACATATTTTGATCAGTTTGGGATGCTCCTTGGACCTCATGGATTAGGAAAGATATGATCATTTGCCTTCCCATTTAGCCATGCAAGTTATCTTGGTCATTTAGGTCATTTTGGTGTATTAAGGATTGTGGCATTATAATGGATAAAGTTGGAAACTTTATCTATCTAGACATCTTGTTGATTCAGATCTGAAAGTAGGAGACTTGGACTTAAGGTATTAAGTTGAGAAAGATGCATTTTTGGGTCCCTTTGAGACTTAAAGTCTAGATCTTGGTGATTTGGACCATCCTAATAGATTAAGTTGGAAACTTTATCCATTATGAAGCTATTAGGAACCAAATCTGTTGATTTTAGCTTTGGTCCTTATGTGTTAAGCTCTTATTGAGGAAAAAGCCTTTTAGACTGACCAGGGTGTGACTAAGGAATCCCACGACGTAGTGGCAAAATTTATGACTCCTGTTTTGTCTGGGCATGCCCACATCGTGGCATGATGCTCGTCACGGCGTGGCGACAAGTTTATTTGTTAATGTTTTGCCTGGATTCTGCCATGGCGTGGTGACATGTCTGCCACGACATGGTAGTAGTTTTTGATCGAGACTAGATTAGGTGGCAACAACATGGCCATCGGTTGGCCACATTAGCTGGAGTTGACTTTGGCCTTTGATTTTTTGACCAGTTTGACTTTTGGTCAACCATGTGTAAAATTGATTATTTGACTAAGGATTGGTCTGAGTTTGGATTTAGGAAGATTAGGTTGGCTGATCTGTTCATTAGGTAGTTGTTGGGTTTCTATTGAATAGTTCTGGTGCGTCTTTTCATTGTAATCGTGGGCGGAGGCACCAATGTTGACCCACTATATTGTGTTATGTAGGATGCTAGATGTCTTTGTGACTCTTGCATGTTTATGTATAGGTTGGGCCCAACTATATTGGTTGGGCCCAATTATATGGGCTAGGACCGAATGTATGGGATGGGCCTAATTATATGGGTTGGGCCCGACTCTATGGGTTGGGCCCGATTATATGGGTTGGGCCCGACTATATGGGTTGGGTCCGATTATATGGGCTAGGCCCAAATACATGGGTTGGGCCCAAAGCATGTATGTTGGGTTGGGCCCAAAGCATGTATGTTGGGTTGGGCTCGTTACTTGTATGGTATGTTGTATTTTGGAGGAACTCACTAAGTTTTGTGCTTACGGTTTTGTGTTTAAATGTTTTTAGGTACTTGTTTTTTCAGAAGGAGGGTCCGACTTGATCGCACTGCATCCCCTATAGATGTCTTTTACATTGATTGTTTATGATTTAACTATGATCTTTTGAGAATACTTTGACTCTGATCGTCTGTTGGAACAATGAATGAATGGTTTGATTTATTTAAAATGAAATTTTAATCGATATTTTTGGGACGTTACAAGTTGGCATCAGAGCTTTGGTTTGAGAGATTCGAGCACAGTTTCAGGTGTATGTGAACTTAAACTGAGGATTTCTAAAATATTTTAAAATAAAATGATTTATAAAAAGTTTTTATAAAGGAAATGGGTGCAGTGCATGCAATCAGTCGAGCTCAACTAAGTGGTTCCCAAAATACCTCGTACTTGTTGATATGATATATGTATTATAGTATGATATGCATACTAAAAGTTAGAATAAGGATATTCTCAGCGTTGCATGCTAGAATTCCTACTTAGGAGAGATGCCTTTTATGCTTGATAGTGACTAGGCTAAGGATACCTTCAGGAATTGCATGATAAAATGAACTGATTTGTGACACCTTCTAGCCTAGGAGGAATTGGATGTTATGTCAGATTTGGAATCTATCTTGGTAGAATTGATTACTAAGTGTATGATTTAAAGATTGAATATGATAGTGCTCTTAGGGTAGAATCATTTATTCGACAGTCTATTTGATCCCATATTGTCTATAATGTGCATGAATAAGGCAACCAACAATGTTGGTAGAAGTTTCCAGCATCGCAGTAGCAAGCGAGTTGGAGGATGCTCTTTTTTGATTTCTGACCTATAGAGTGTTACTGCACGAATGCTGCTTGTTTTGTGCTTTGTGGGGCCCATATTGATGTGAGCTAACTATTAAGTGAATATGTTAAGTTACATGCAACAAAGGTTAAATAATTCTAGAATGATTGATTTAGCCCTACTACATAGCTCTCGTTTGAGTCTAAACGTTGTAGAGTTGGTTCTTTTATTCGAAAGATTACTTAAGTTTTATTGCATGTAATTTTATTCATAAAGTAGTTAGATGATATTAGTAGGGGTTGTTCACCAGCTGATGACAGGGTGAGGTGAGAATCCTTGGAGAGCCTAGGAATTGCTTTATAGGATTTGGTGCACTGTTTAGCGGTGTGAATTCGTTTGAGAGCAGGTATATGTGATTGGATCAGACGGTAGTGGACATGAGTAGTTATTTAGAGGATTCAGAATGATTCTTGAGGGAGGAACGGATAAGTGTGGAAGGTAGTATTGGTCCCGTACTACTGAAGGCACATGATCCGTACTTGTTAACGTATCCCTCCAGGAAACGTCAAAAGAGAAGTCAAACTGACACCGTGCTTGGCCTGGTCGGAACCCAGTCTAAAGCCATGTCCGGACCTTCGCCAACACGACGGGCGCTAATAAGGCGCTTAAGGTGCAGAGTCGTGCCTTAACCCCTTCTCCGGAAAATCATACCCTGGCAAACGTGAGACCAATCAAAGAGTCCCACGCGCTCATAAGACGATAGCCACGATCTTCGTGAACATTTGGGAGATCTCCTTCCTGCCAATGGGAGAAGGAGGCAAAAGACGTGACGGAGGACCCTCCAATATGGGTCCGCCACGTCGCACCTCATGAGAGAATCCTCAACAGAATCAGTTGAGAGACACGCCTCTGAGACAAGTATAAAAGGATCCTTCTTCCTCACGAAGAAGGGGACAAAATTCTCTCTTTTCTGTAATCACTTACCATCTCTCTCAGATCTCATACTAACAAGATTGTCAGAGCCTCGTCCCGGGACCCCCTCTCGGACGTCGAGTAACGATCTCTATCTTGTTTTGTACTGTGATATCAGGGGAAGTCGTTTCAGCAAGATTCATCAGAAATCTCGATGCATCCATTCTCCAACATATCACAACATTTTGTGCCATCCGGGCGTATCTCTAGAATGATACATCCACGCAACAAATTCAACGAGCAGCAATGGTAGGCGAGATCCCAATAGTGTCTGGAGCACTAGAAAAATGCCTGTTGCGTCTGATGCAGTCACTAGGGTTTACCCTTTTAGTCACTAAACTTATTTAGTGGCTTTATGAGGGAATCAGTTGTGTTGCAACCTAGCAATTTAGTCCCCTTCACTTGTTATAGCCGGTCACCTTGCCACATCGTCCGAATTTGACACATCATCGATGACATGTCGCCATTGTATTTAACTCTTGTAGCTAAACGGCGTCGTTTAGGAATGTGAAACGTAAGTGGCACGTTCACACTCTTCACCCGCCTCCGTATAAAGTGCTAAGCTTGTGCCCTAAAATGGCACAATTCATAACCTGGTTACCCCGACTGCACCATATACTACGATACCAAACGCAGAAACAATGCCGTCACGATCATCTCAAGATCACAGTTGGTCACCCAACTACAATCGGCACATGGCTGAAAATGTGTCGAATGGAGTCACAAATGAAGACTTGACGATCAATCTATTGCAGACACACTAGAGAGATGTACACCCTAAATCATGAAGTCGATGATGTTAGAGCAGGGCAACTCGATCTATCTAACATGGTTGCTGATTTGAAGAATCATTTATGTTTATTGCAAGCGTCGTATGTGCAATCTGTTCTCGGAAAAAAGAAGTCGAAGAAAGTCAAATGGGTCTTTGGGGTTTTTGTGGTTGCTGTTGTTGGGGTTTTAACCTACAGGTTTTATAAGTGACAGAAGCTTAGTAGGTTAAACATTTCAATCCTGGGTTTCTATTTTGTTTAGATTTGCATCTTCTATTTTGTGCTTATTAGTAACAGGTTTTTGTGGTTGTCTTTCGGTTTCTGGTTGTAGCAGTATTTGGTGGGTTTGTGATCATGATGTGTAGATGATCAGTATTTTGATGTAAGGCATGTGATGGTTCTAGTATGTAGTTACATAGTGGTGGAAATAGTGTTATAAGTTCTTCAGTTCTTCAATACATGTAAAGATGCAGAAACCCATGAATGAAATGTTGATTATGTTAACTTGTTCCTGTTATAAAACGATTACTCTTATAAAATTTCATTTGCATGTGTAATGAAGAAGTAGTCATTTTTTTGCTGATTTTGTTTTTGGGACCACATGAAAAAGTGAAACGTTTAATACCATATTTGTTTGTGGGGACATGGGACAAAAGAAAAGATGCAGACACCCACATTTGTCGTTGCCTATACCCAGAAATGGAAAACAATGAAAAGTGTATTTTTGTTGTATTTGTGAGGGACCCTATTTGTGACTGAATGGAAGAAATAAAATTGCCCTAATTGGTTAAGTCCAATAATAAATGTATGACTCAAATATCCCTACTGGATTTGGTGACATAATAAACATTGACTGAAATACCCTTACTTGATTAATTCACATTATATAAATTGCCTCTAATACCCCTGATTCGTTCATTAAAATAAAACAAAAAAAAATACAGCAATACCCCTACTTCATTAACACATTAAAATGACAGAAAGACCCCTAAAGTAACTTCTTCAAATGACCAAAATAGCCCTACTATAATAAATACATGAAAAACCATATACCCCTACCTTTGATACTAGCATGAAATACCCATACGCCTACTTTAATAAACTGTTTGCAATGACGAAAATACCCCTACCTGAATACTAGCATGAAATACCCATACACCTACTTTAATGAAATGTTTAGAATGACCAAAATACCCCTACCTGAATGCTAGCATGAAATACCCATACGTCTGCTGCATAAACAGTTTGAAATGACCAAAATACCCCTACCTGAATACTAGCAAGAAATGACGAAAATACCCCTACCTGAATACTAGCATAAAATACCCATACACCTACTTTAATATACTGTTTAGAATGCTAAAATCCCCTACTGGGTTAACTCACATAATAGAAATTGCCTTTAATACCCCTGATCCGTTTATTATAATAAAACAAAAAAAAAACCGAAATACCCCTACCTAAATACTAACATTGTATTAACTGATTCAATTGACCAAAATACCCCTACTTTAATAAAAGCATGCCATACCATAAATTTTAGAATTAAACAAAGCATCCAAATATCGATGATTAAGATACTTATAACATACATCCAAATAGAAAACACAAATTCATTTAATGAATCCACATAACAAGAACACAATAACAAGTGTAATTAATCTAACTCCATTGGCAATCCAACACTACTACCTTCACCTGCAACTCTTTTAGCAAGCTTTAGTTTTAGAATTCTCTCTGACTTGTTTCTCCTCTTTGGTTGACACGTAGTATTCGCTTGCCTAGAAACTTTATTAACCCCCACCTCTTGCTCAGATCCATTTTCCCTCATTACTTCATCATTTTGTGGCTCAACTCTATCACCCATCACAACATTTTATCTACCTCCTTGCATGTTCACTGATTCTTGTGTTTGCCTGATTTTTTGTTTCTTTGTCACATTAGTATTAGGTGGCCTTTGCATTTGTATGCAAGTGGTCTTGTTGTGCCCTTTCTCTTTGCATATGCCACATTCCCTGCCTTTGAAACATTGTGTCTTCCAGACCTTTCCGAAGCATCCCTTCTTCTTTTGCATGTTTGCGTGCCTGGCATTCTTCTTTTTAAAGGAGGCAATGGAAGTGTAAAGGTTGTTGAAGGCCACATGTCCATACCATTCATACCACTAATAGACTTTTTGTAAGTGTTTTGGTAGAAGGCTGCCAGGTACAAAGGGTCTACATATGGCGCATCAGGTGTTACGTTTAAAAACGCTAATGTAGCTACTGAATGAACACAACCATATCCATTTAGTTGCCATAACCTACAACTGCATTCTTTTTTTGTCACATCGACAATGTACGACTCATCCATTTTCCTTGTTTCAAACTTCATACTCCCACAAGACACAACCTACCAACGCCTACATAGAGTAATGCAATATTTAGAGTTGACAGTGGTAAGTAATGTATGGAAAAAGTGTACATACCTTTGCTCATTTTGTAGAATATTCAATCTTGTTCTGATGTTTGGACAAAGAGAATAACGATTCCATCCTTCACCTATGAGTTTCATACTTACCATCCTTTGCATTACATAAATACGAATGTCCTACAACATACTGATAATAGGTTTCTTCCTAGCATCCAAAATGACACTATTAAAGCTCTCTGAAAAGCCATTCTCCACAGATTCACAGGATGACTGGTGAACTCTAAAAAAAGCTAGAGACCAAGTGTTTGGATCTCTATCCATAAGATGGTTAACAGCTTCAGGGTTCAACTTTTCAATATCTTTCATGATTGTCTTAAAATGTGCTTCAGTTGTTGCCTTGCTTGCTCTCCAAAACAAATTCTCAAACTTTCACTACTAGAAAAACAGCCTTTTACGACGCGCAATGCGTGTGGTAAAATGCTCAGACGACGCGCAAATGCGTGTCAAGGAAGACCCTGTCATAATGATAGACGACGCGCATTTACGACGCGCAGTTACGACACACATTTACGACGCTCATTTACGACACGCAATGCGTATCAAGGAAGGCCTTGTCATAAAGGAAGACGACATGCATTTGCGTGTCGTAACCTTACGACTCGCATTGCGTATCATTAAAGCCCCTGTCAAGAAAGGCCATGTCATAAATGAAGATGACACACCTTTTTGCGTATCGTAATTTTAAATGTTTAAAAAAAATATTATTTATAGATTTACTAATTTTCAAATTAAATTTGCATTTAATGTCTCATAATAGAAAATAAAATATCATATACAAAAAATACAATCCATTACATAAAATTTAATGTCATACAAATAATCGTTCCATGGAAAGATAAAACAAATCAATAGAAGTTATAATAGAAGTTTACAAACTAATAGTTCTAATAACCTAATGTGTGCCTCACTGTAACAAGATTTGTGCTGATTTTTTTAAATGTGTGCCTTACTTGTCTCCACTCTTCCTTAATAACACCATTCAAGGACTCTAAATCTATGAACTTGCTCACAATATCTATATTGCATGAAAAAAAAAAAAAACATAACTACAAAATACGTGTGAAGATGGATTATTATAGTGTAAGAGAATTAAAGAACCTTGAGCTTCCTCCAATGGGACACATGGGTAGTCAGACTTGATACACTTTGCAACACGTATATCCCCCAATGCAAGATCAAATTTATTTCTCCAAGTGTTTTGATGTTGGAATTTTCTCTGTACTTGGGGCAGTGTTTGTTGGTTTTAATGTGACCAAACTGATGAATCAAACCATAAAATCATCACATCACAACATATGTAGACCATACTTGACCTTTGTATTTTATGTTAAAATGGAAAAAGGCATAACATTAGTAGAGCATACCTGACCACAAGCTCCACATGCAAGAAGTGTCCATTCTCCACAATACCCTCCCCCCTCACTCTTCCCCATTGAAACCTCAGAAGGCATGCAAGAGCAGGACATAATGAAGTGCATCTACTTCCATATCATTAACATTTTTTTCCTCTACCTGTGAACTGCAGTTCACAGGTTAAATATTATACAAGAAAAAGAAAAAAAAAAGGTTGACTGGAAGTGAAGAGTAAAAGGAGACCCTTTCATCAATGATGACCAACCAGGCACCTGGCCAGAAACAGTGCAAGGTATTTGGTTGATGTGTCCCTTCACATAGCCAAGCAAAAATGTTAACTGTTCAAAAATAACAAATATCGAGATTTCTACGTGAAAAACATGTTCAAAAGAGATACTCCAGATTGAAGCTTGATAAATTTCACAACTTTTCCATCTAGTCCTGTAATATTAATAAAAAAACAATATCATCAAACTGATAACTAAACTGTGCTATGTCCTTATTTATGCAACAAAGTTACACATTTTTAGAAAAAATATGTAATGTTGTAGCTTTCTAAATGCACAAAATAAGAAATTGGCAATTTCAGCTTTATTTTTTCTTCCTTATCTCAGCACTGTAGTTAGATTTCTATTTTGATGACATTTCCATAATTGGTAAGATATTTAATGTTGTAAATGGTTATTGGTTTAAAAGAAGGGAATTATGTTTACCTGAAGTGCTAAAGCTTGTCATTTTGTTACTCCCTGATGATGTATTGAAAGGCACAATGCAACTAGAAATGTCAGATACAAAAATTGATTAAACAATAGTGAAAATGTCATTATGCCTTCACAACATTAACATTAAGAAGAATAAATTAAATTAGAAAAAAAAGTAAGAATGGTGATATATACTTGATGCAGTTGTCATGAACACCACCACGGGATTTATCATTGTTGGTTCCCTTTTTTGAGCTTCCATAGAACTTCCCAAATGCTTATGTCAGCTACAAATCAGAAACAATGTAATAAAGGGCTTTTGGTTGGTTTATATGAATGAATCTGTCAAAGGAATTGTAAAATACAGGAGACTTACAGCAGCCTGATCAGCCTGTTTTGAGCTTCCATAGAACTTCCCAAATGCTTCTCTTTCTTTTAGGCAATCATCTTGTTTATTGAGTAGAACAATTTGTTTATAATAACACAAACCTAAAAAAATGTAATACAAAACCTTAAAAGGAAACTTGAAGCTTCATTATTTTCATTGATAGTTTAAGTAACAATTCCCAATCCAAACTCCTTCACGTAAAAACAAATAATATGTTAGGAAAGTTTTTGATAAAAAAAAGTTTAAAAAACTATAAAAAGGAGCGTACGGAGAGGACAAAAACAAGTTGAAAAAACTCGTATACCAACAGGCTATGATCATCTTATAAATAATTTTGAAGATTTGAAGTTGGGTGTTGTCACACCCACCTAAAGCGGAAACACGAGGCGTGACAGTATAAAGGGTTTCATAGCAAAAGTTAAAAGACAACACCAACCATGGTATTAAAAAATCATTACAAATTTACAATGAGTTTCAACAACTTTTAAAATAAATTACAATGAATATTGGAATACAACACATGCGAATGCTCCTAACAGTGAAGTGTCCCTAAGTGCCACTTACTCGATGATTCCTGAAAAAGCATGTAAAACGAGCGTCAACTATAAAAATAGTTGGTGAGTACTCACAGATAAAAAAAATAATAATAATATTGGTTTCATGAATCGAAATCAAAGTTTTGATAAAAGTTTCCATAAATAGAAATATATTGCAAAAACGAGTATTAAGTTTGCATAAACAAAGTTCGTTGTTGTAATGAGAAACAAAGTTCATTGCTATAATGAGAAACAAAGTTCATTGCCATAATTAATAAGCAAGTTTATTTATATAATAAGTAACAAGTTTGTATGTGTATGAGCAAACAATGAGTTCCCAACCAAGCCTATGACTAATGCCCTATCAAGATCTATGCTTATCGTTCCATAGATTATATGGTATCATGCACTCAAGCAATCGGGCGAGTGAGGAGTTGTCAATTCCTAATAGCGCTATCCACAATGACCATTGGCTCAAAGAGTTAATGGTTGGAGTAAAGTATATGGGAAGAGACTTAAGACGATAAGTTCTCATGTTCCGTTTTGCATAGACATACATAGCATAATATAGCAAATTATAGCAAAATATAGCAATCGAGTTTGATATGAATCAATTTAAATACAACGATCAATAAATAGTGTTTCGGACATGCTTTTCCACCCCAAAACATAAAAACCGAAAATAGGGGAGTGCGTGAATACTCACTATGCATTGAGATGATGCAAATGGTGCCTTGAACTACGTTCCACTTGTACCACTACCGATTCCTACAATAATGGTATTCGCTAGTGAGTCTCTAATCGAAATCTAAAACTAGTATACTTACTACTACAATAGAATTATGTCAATATTGTGTCAAAATTAATATTGATAACTTAAAAACATATTTCTGTGAAAATTAAATTTCAATGAATCAATTGTTGTATAACAATTTAAGTGGAAAATTCCCATTATTGAAATGTTAATATTTAACATTTTAAGAGGTGTTCCAATGATTAAATATTCAAAAAATAAATCAATTTGGATCTAAACTTTCCCAAACTTTGCATTTCAGTTTTAATTGAGGTCAAAGACCTTAAGATAAATTTTCTTGAATTTTTGATTTGTCTAACTATTTTTCACGATTTAATTCCTTGAATAATCATAAAATCATGGAAAAATAGTAAATTATCATGAAAAATTCTTATAATTTTTTTGTAACTGTGTCACAGTGTATATAATCTGGGAAAAATATTAATATGTGTTTTCAAAAAGTTTAACACAATTGTTTTGATTTTTGTGTATTTATTCTATAAAAATAGAAATAAACAGATAACAGTTTCAAAAATTCACCAAACCTTTTTTACAAGTGTTATTACACATACTTAGGCTGGGAAAAATATAAAAATGGATTTCTAAACTGCTTAACCCAATTTTATGATTGTTGTGCATTTAAGTGTATTAAATCTTGGGAAAATAGAAGACAAATAGCATACAGAAGACAAAAATCATCAAAGTTTATATGTAGCATCCTAATAGATTATAAGAGTTGCTGGTAAGTTTTCATGAATTTTGGATGAGTAAAACTTATTTTCCTGTTTTTAATCCTTTATAAACACAAAAATCATGGAAAAATATATATACATTTTGAAAAATTCCCAAAATTCGTTTCTGAGTCTTAAACATAAGTTAGAAGCTGCAAAAAATAATAGATAATATTTTCACATTACCTAAAGTGGTTTTATGATTTATTGGAGCTAAATAAAAAGAAAATTCAAAACAATAATAAACAGTAACAAAAATCCATGAACCTTCATGAGAGATGTTTATTAACTAAAAGGATCATCCACAAATGTTTCCAGAATTTATTTTCAAGCGTAAGTATTTTATATGCTTTAACACTCTATTTTCTTATTATTTTCATGTAAAAATAAATAAAATATATATTGAGCTGAAAATTTCCAGAATGCATCTTCATGCAATTTAATATCAATGAAAAATCGTTTTCTTATTTTTGATGTCGAAAAACATGACTAAAGGCTCAATCAATTATAGAGAAAACTTGATACTTGCGATTTTGGTAAAGATTATTGATGTTACTTTGAGACTTTTTGCAACATGTTCCAAAGACTTTTGAATCAAGACCTTTTTGTACCTCTTAATACATGATGTTAAGTGCTCAAATTAATTTTTACTAGATTTTTAGTGAGGAATAAGACCTTTGAACATGCAATACAAAACTAGTATTCACAAAAAGGTGCTGATTGAGCAACAGTTTTGTAAAAATTGCTAAAAATCGAAATATTAGATTTTTCCAGTGAGGTCAGATGGGTTTGAAAGCTAACTCAAAATATTATATTTCAGAAGAAGAATCTCGAATTGTGGTTAAGAAATGAGTGAGATGTGGCAGTTTAAAGTCAGGTAAAGAAATCTGGCAGATTGCATGAATGATGATTGGTTAGAAAAGTGAGTTTTCATCATTTCTTTGAGTAAATCTTTTGAAATATTTTAAAGATATCATGATCCATGCATGTTATGGTCATGTTTCCAGAGATCAAATATATTTAGAAATCATATTTTACATGCATGCATTAAAATACAAAAATCTTATTTCTCAAGAACTCTTAAAAATGAGTTTGATGTTTTGATCCTTAAAATCGATTTTTGCACTAAGATCATTAACATGCAACCTTGTTTAACATACATGCATGGTGTTAAAACACATCCATGATGTTACAATAACCATTTTAACAAAAAGAAAACAAGTTTGAAGAAGATGAAGAAGTAGAAGTCGGTTTTTGAAGTAAAATGCACATGCATGGCTTAAATCATTGTTGTGGATCTTCAAGAAATGTATGTTCTTTACCTTAAATTTATTTGTGCCTTCAAAAACCCTTATGAATCTCCATAATTTCGTGGTTAAGAGGCTGTGGTTGTGGTGTTTGGAGAAAAAAAATTAGAGAGAAGGTAGAGAGAGTTTTCTAGAGAGAGAAAGAAGAGAGATGTGTGTGTGTTGGAGAATGAGAGTGTGAGAGAGAGATATGGGAAGAGAGGGGTCCGAAATTTTGAGTATAATACCCCTTTCTCATTCATTTTGTTTTATAAAATTTAAGTTCTTTTATAAAATATCTAAATTTTAGGGGTGTGCGCGGTGCGGTTTAAAGTCAAAACCGCAAACTGCACCACATACGCGGTTTGATATTTTTGGAAACCACAAACCGCACCGCAAAAGCTCTAAACCACATTACGCGGTGCGTTTTGGTGCGGGCGGTTTATGCGGTTTAGATGCGGTTTGTGCAGTTTGACGAGTCGAAGGTTAATCGTTAAATTAATGTTTGTGTGTGTGTGTATATATATATATATATATATATATATATATATATATATATATATATATATATATATATATATATATATATAATTTTGTTTGCCAATTTACACATTTGGTTGCTTTCATTGTGTCTTTGCCTATGAAATTTAGTCTATGTTTATTGTGATATTATCACCGGCATGCATCAAAGCATAATTATTAAAAGACAACTATCATACATGAAAAAATTAAAACGATTAAAATAGATGTCGAAACTTTTTGAAAAACAAGTAAAACAATAATAGATTAAGTAAATGATATAATAACCAACTATAGTTGAAATCTTAATGGGTATTTGATAGTTTGTATTAGATTTACTATATAGCAATGTTTATTGTTTAGGTTATACATATAATTAATTAACTAATATGAATATGCGGTGCGGTGCGGTTTTAACCGCGGTTTTGTAACTATAAACCGCAAACCACACCGCATAGTGCGGTTTACAAATAATACAAACCGCAAACCGCACCGCAAACGTTCAAAACCGCATTATGAGGTGCGGTGTGGTGCGGTGCTGGCGGTTTATGCGGTTTGTGTGGTTTTTTGCACACCCCTACTAAATTTTATATAAAATGTGCACTAAAATCAAGTTTTTATTCATAAAACCTTGATTTTTGATTTATAAATTAAGGGTAAATGTTAATAAGTTAAATTTTATTTTCCTTGAATGAATTTTTATAATTTTAATTATTATAAGATCATATTATGAGGCTCATAACTATTTTTATAGAATTTTTAAAGTTAAATTTCATAAATTTAGGTTTTTAGGGCATTTAGGGTTTTTGAGATTTGTAAATCTTTGGATATCAAAATCAATAGAATCTTTGAGACTTAAATTTATCTTATGGTATTATAACTCTTTTCATAGTTATAAATAATGTTTGTAACTTATTTTATCGGTGTATTGACATTCTATGTAGTGATTCCGAGATTCAAGCGAAATTGAGGAATCAAGTATACTAGTCCTAGTTTTCAACTCTAACTTAAGTTCCAACGAGACTAGGACCTAATTTCTACCACTAGGTCAAGTGCATGATGTGTGTATATGATTCATGAAAAGGTGTTCGAGTCAAAGAGTGACCTAAATATGGATATTCACTACAGTTAAGTAGTTGTAGAATTCACATATCAATGTGAAATCTAAGTATACTATCCATTGATTCTAATTGTTTCCAAGTTTGTAGTAGGTTATAACTTAGTTTCTAGTTACTAAGTCTAGTATGTGTCGTGCCTACACGTACAACTAAGTTTATCAAATCTAGAACCGACTCGAATTTTGACGGTTGTCACAGTCTCCCCCGGTTGAATGAATTTCGTCCCGAAATTCAATTCGTGACGTATTCTATTAGAACTTAGCCGAATACAGTTGTATAGCTGGAGAGGTGGTGACTTGAAAGGCTCTTTGATTATTTTGGGTTAATTCCTCAAGAGAAGAGCCCAACTCTTTAGCTATAATCAAATTAATGTTTCCTTAATTCGAGTTCTTTCGTCTAGATTATGGAAAATTTGGTTCATGGAATCATGATCCAACCATGGCGACCTAGTCCAAAAAGATCATCTAGTTAGATATTATCTGAATTAAGAGAGCGGTATAAGTTTTGCTGAAGCACCGACTGCACTGAGCGTTAAATCCGCATTGATCCTTAAGTCGCATTCTAAATTAGCACTAAGTGTAAATTCGCCATCTAATAAAGAAGGGATTAAGAACAATTTATTCACTTCCGGGTTGGCTACTAAATATGGAAAATATATATAATCTGAAATAAGAAGGGGTAGCACGAATGAAAAAGAAGCGATCGAGGGTAAGTTCCTAAAGATACGCACTAAGGGTAAGCAACGAAGTTTTGGTACCTCTCGAATGTAAAGGCTATAGTGTCGTCTATAAAATAAGTTACGAAACGATCGAGGATTTCCGAAGCAATATTTACTACCACGGTTACTCTTACTATAATAAAACAACATTCGAAGAATATATATATATATATATATATATATATATATATATATATATATATATATATATATATATATATATATATATATATATATATATATTTAGAGAGTCATTGTCGCAAATGGAGGCGATGCAAGTTTATGATAAATTAAATCATCTTGTCTAGATAACAATTTGAGTGATTAGAAATGATAAGTAATCTCACTATTATCAAAATGTGTAATAATTCCAAGATAATGAAGATACATGTGTGGCGATCAAACGAATTAGTAAAATAATAAAAAGATAAATTAAAGTTAAATGTTTAAGTCGTCATTAAAGGAATTTTTTTTATAGAAATATTGATATTACGCTTTTTGTAAAATTGACTAATTGTCTAAGTCAAGACAAATACAAGTTTAAGAGGAGTCAGAATATTTATGAAAACAAGTTTGAGAGTTTAGGAACTCACTGAAAATTGCAAAGTAGAATGCTATTTTTAAGAAATGAATAAAAATATTGATCATTGAAAATAGTGCATTCTTAGTTTAGTGTTTCTACAAAAACAATCATTTAGAGAATAGATAATCGTAAAATTCAAAACTTTTGATGGATTTAAAGAAAAGAAGAAACATAAGGATACATATCCTTCACATATATTTTTCAGATATAGAAAAATTATAAGAATAAGGGTATTCATCTTGTGTATTACTTATAAGGAAAAATACAATGAAACTTGCATTTTAAATCAAGTTTCCGAATTTAGAACGAAAGAGCAAATGTAAATAAGGATTACTTATTTATTGTAGATTTCAAAATAAAAACAAGATGTATATGGTAAAAGGCGTAATTGAATATATCAAAGTTGACTAAATCAAAATTATGTCTCACAACTATAAACGTATTAATCGATCAAAACGAAAGGGTAGACTTCTAGTCTTTATGTATACGAACATGATACCAGGAGAAGCAAAATAGATAGAAACAAAGTTAGACAATGTATTATGTTAATATTATGGCGTGCGAGATCTAAAATCAGAAGGAGAGCGAGAAATAAAGTTCGGGGGAAAGAAAAAGGAAGGTAGCGGCGGCAATGATTGTTATTGTTAAAATTTTAAGAACAATACATATAGGTAGATTTAAAACCAGGTTGAGATATATTTCAAACTTCAATATTTGATGTATGTTGATGGTTACATAGACATGTGGGAGTTTTAAAGTGTTTGCTAAGGATTGCTAAAAATTCATAAGTTATCTATTAAGTTAAACTCCATTTGTGAATAAGAAGAAACACTAAAACTTGTAATTGAAAAATCTGACAGCTTTGACCTTTTAGACTGAAGTTCAACCGTAGTTAAAACGGATAAGGTAAAGAATCAATATATTTATAAGAGTAATTATACATTGTTGAGAGTGAATCACTGGAAATTTAACATTGAACACTATGTTTTGCAATGCAGTAAAAATCTAGAAACTTTATAAATTATATAAATAATTTGTAATAAAATATACAAATATGGTAAGTTTTAAAATGTAGGCATTAGTGATGTCTTGTAAACAAATTCTGAAGTGAAAGGTTGTAAAAATACCATGTTGGGTTTCAAGAAAACACTTTTAAGTAAAGTACAATGTCTAAATGAGAAAGTGGCCAAAAGAGCCAAAACAAAACTGGTTTGAAAGATCCGATGAAAGTTATTCATATAATATGAACTTCAATGTCATATGTTTAAGTTTTATAGCAAAGAGTTTAAACACTTTTATAAAAGAAAATGTTTCTATGTTTTTCGAAAACATGTCAAAATGGTAAGCAAGGTTGAAAATGGTTTATATGCCCTTAAAAGCACATCTATCCATTGAAATGTATTTGAAATGAAATTGAAATAGCAAGGTTAAAACCAATATTGGTTAAATTGAGTTTTGAAGAAAAGTGTTAAGTTAAAGCAAGTTGTCAAAAGATTTTTAGCGAGAATATGGCTTACATTGTTAGGAAATGTCTACTAAGTTGAATGAAGTGGTTATAAAATATTTTATCGATGATAAATAAAACCGATGAAGCGAAATGATTTTTCGATGGAAGATTAAGAAGTAAGGAGAAAGTATGTTAGTGTAGTTGATCGTACCTAAACACTAAGGCGAGTACAAAACGAGTATAAGGCGAGTGCCGATGTCTTTTCCCCAAAATGAAGAAAAATTGTTTGAAAAACATTTTATGGTGTCAATGTAGTTGACGACCTTTTATAGAGGTCGAAGGGATATCCTATGTTAAGTTTTAACCTCAAGGTGGAAACAACCTAGAGCTAAATTGTAGCGTAGAAATAAGATCTCACATATAGGTTAAACCTCCGTGTCTCCTTGTGAGTCGAATCCAGAATGCCCGCCAATGGTATCCAAGTGATTACTTAGTGGCGACTCATCTACCTCCTTACGCGATGCTCCAATTATCATTCGTGTCGGTATCGAAACGCTTTTTCCTAGTTGTAACTCTAATACGAAGACGATGAAGAGGTATTAAGGAATAATTGGTATAGGTTTCGACTTAAGATTATTACTAGTGTATATCTAGCTACTAACCTTACATCTAAAGTCAATAGCTACCAAGGAATACCCATTCTTAGTACTATGTGCATTGCTCCTAGAGTGGCTAGTGATATAACCTAAGTGTATAACCTAGCACTTGATAAGGGACAAGAATATTTCTAAATAAAGGCATTGTTATAAAAGTGCACTTAGTTTCTAAGTGTATCTAGATGAATGCCTATAATATGCAATGCCCGTACGCACACCGAAAAATTTTGTTTTTCAAAAGTTTAAGTTGAAAATTGTTTTGAACATAATTCTAGTATAACCGTTTCCAGCCTCACATTAACTTTCCTTAATTAAGCATTGTTGGCCAGGCTATACTTAATTAAAGTCCAATAATGCATACTCGAATTAGTTATACCAGTAGTATGTTCTATATTTTAAAAACGTTTAGAAATTTTTTGGCTATAGTTGTGGTTCTCCAAAGGAAAACCGGTATTCTCTATAACCTTCGTCTCTGATACCATTTCTGTCACACCCCGCTAAAGCGGAAACACGAGGCGTGGCAGTATAAAGGGTTTCATAGCAAAAGTTAAAAGACAACACCAACCATAGTATTAAAAAATCATTACAAATTTACAATGGGTTTGAACAACTTTTAAAAGAAATTACAATGAAAATTGGAATACAACACATGCGAATGCTCCTAACAGTGAAGTGTCCCTAAGTGCCACTTACTCGATGATTCCTGAAAAAGCATGTACAACGAGCGTCAACTATAAAAATAGTTGGTGAGTACTCACAGATAAAAAAAATAATAATAATATTGGTTTCATGAATCGAAATCAAAGTTTTGATAAAAGTTTCCATAAATAGAAATATATTGCAAAAATGAGTATTAAGTTTGCATAAACAAAGTTCGTTGTTGTAATGAGAAACAAAGTTCATTGCTATAATGAGAAACAAAGTTCATTGCCATAATTAATAAACAAGTTTATTTATATAATAAGTAACAAGTTTGTATGTGTATGAGCAAACAATGAGTTCCCAACCAAGCCTATGACTGATGCCCTATCAAGAGCTATGCTTATCGTTCCATAGATTATATGGTATCATGTACTCAAGCAATCGGGCGAGTGAGGAGTTGGCAATTCCTAATAGCGCTATCCACAATGACCATTGGCTCAAAGAGTTAATGGTTGGAGTAAAGTATAAGGGAAGGGACTTAAGACGATAAGTTCTCATGTTCCGTGTTGCATAGACATACATAGCAGAATATAGCAAATTATAGCAAAATATAGCAATCGAGTTTAATACGAATCAATTTAAATACAACGATCAATAAATAGTTTTTCGGACATGCTTTTCCACCCCAAAACATAAAAACCGAAAATAGGGGAGTGCGTGAATACGCACTATGCATTGAGATGATGCAAATGGTGCCTTGAACTACGTTCCACTTGTACCACTACCGATTTCTACAGTAATGATATTCGCTAGTGAGTCTCTAATCGAAATCTAACACTAGTATACTTACTACTACAATAGAATTATGCCAATATTGTGTCAAAATTAATATTGATAACTTAAAAACATATTTATGTGAAAATTAAATTTCAATGAATCAATTGTTATATAACAATTTAAGTGGAAAATTCTCATTATTGAAATGTTAATATTTAACATTTTAAGAGGTGTTCCAAAGATTAAATATTCAAAAACTTAATCAATTTGGTTCTAAACTTTCCAAAATGTTGCATTTCAGTTTTAATTGAGGTCAATTTGATTTGTCTAACTATTTTTCACGATTTAATTCCTTGAATAATCATAAAATCATGGAAAAATAGTAAATTATCATGAAAAATTCTTATAATTTTTGTGTAACTGTCTTACAGTGTATATAATCTGGGAAAAATATTAATATGTGTTTTCAAAAAGTTTAACACAACTTTTTTGATTTTTGTGTATTTATTCTATAAAAATAGAAATAAATAGATAACAGTTTAAAAAATTCACCAAACCTTTTTTACAAGTGTTATTACACATACTTAAGCTGGGAAAAATATAAAAATGGATTTCGAAACTGTTTAACCTAATTTTATGATTTTTGTGCATTTAAGTGTATTAAATCTTGGGAAAATAGAATACAAATAGTATACAGAAGAGAAAAATCATCAAAACTTATATGTAGCATCCTAAAATATTATAAGAGTTGCTGGTAAATTTTCATGAATTTTGGATGAGTAAAACTATTTTTCTAGTTTTTAATCGTTTATAAACACAAAAATCATGGAAAAAAAGATATACATTTTGAAAAATTCCCAAAATTCGTTTCTGGGTTTTAAACATAAGTTAGAAGCTGCGAAAAATAATAGATAATATTTTCACATTCCCTAAAGTGGTTTTATGATTTATTGGAGCTAAATAAAAAGAAAAATCAAAATGATAATAAATACTAACAAAAATCCATGAAACTTTATGAGAGATGTTAACTAGAATTTATTTTCAAGCGTAAGTATTTTATATGCTTTAACACTCTATTTTTTTATTATTTTCATGTAAAAATAAATAAAATATATATTGAGCTGAAAATTTCCAGAATGCATCTTCATACAATTTAATATCAATGAAAAATCGTTTTCTTATTTTTGATGTCGAAAAACATGACTAAAGGCTCAATCAGTTATAGAGAAAACTTGATACTTGCGATTTTGGTAAAGATTATTGATGTTACTTTGAGAATTTTTGCAACATGTTCCAAAGACTTTTGAATCAAGATCTTTTTGTACATCTTAATACAGGATGTTAAGTGCTCAAATTAATTTTTACTAGATTTTTAGTGAGGAATAAGACCTTTGAACATGCAATACAAAACTAGTATTCAAAAAAATGTGCTGATTGAGCAACAGTTTTGTAAAAATTGCTAAAAATCGAAATATTAGATTTTTCCAGTGAGGTCAGACGGGTTTGAAAGCTAACTCAAAATAATATATTTCAGAAAAAGAATCTCGAATTTTGGTTAAGAAATGAGTGAGATATGGCAGTTTAAAGTCAGGTAAAGAAATCTGGCAGATTGCATGAATGATGATTGGTTAGAAAAGTGAGTTTTCATCATTTCTTTGAGTAAATCTTTTGAAATATTTTAAAGATATAATGATCCATGCATGTTATGGTCATGTTTCCAGAGATCAAATATATTTAGAAATCATAATTTACATACATGCATTAAAATACAAAAATCTTATTTCTCAAGAACTCTTAAAAATGAGTTTGATGTTTTGATCCTTAAATTCGATTTTTGCACTTAGATCATTAACATGAAACCTTGTTTAACATACATGCATGGTGTTAAAACACATCCATGATGTTAATAACCATTTTAACAAAAAGAAAACAAGTTTGAAGAAGATGAAGAAGTAGAAGTCGGTTTTTGAAGTAAAATGCACATGCATGGCTTAAATCATTGTTGTGGATCTTCAAGAGATGTATGTTCTTTACCTTAAATTTATTTGTGGCTTCAAAAACCCTTATGAATCTCCATAATTTCATGGTTAAGAGGCTGTGGTTGTGGTGTTTGGAGAAAAAAATTAGAGAGAAGGTAGAGAGAGTTTTCTAGAGAGAGAAAGAAGAGAGATGTGTGTGTGTTGGAGAATGAGAGGGTGAGAGAGAGATATGGGAAGAGAGGGGTCCGAAAATTTGAGAATAATACCCCTTTCTCATTCATTTTGTTTTATAAAATTTAAGTTCTTTTATAAAATATCTAAATTTTATATAAAATGTGCACTAAAATCAAGTTTTTATTCATAAAACCTTGATTTTTGATTTATAAATTAAGGGTAAATGTTAATAAGTTAAATTTTATTTTCCTTGAATGAATTTTTATAATTTTAATTATTATAAGATCATATTATGAGGCTCATAACTATTTTTATAGAATTTTTAAAGTTAAATTTCATAAATTTAGGTTTTTAGGGCATTTAGGGTTTTTGAGATTTGTAAATCTTTGGATATCAAAATCAATAGAATCTTTGAGACTTAAATTTATCTTATGGTATTATAACTCTTTTCATAGTTATAAATAATGTTTGTAACTTATTTTATCGGTTTATTGGCATTCTATGTAGTGATTCCGAGATTCAAGCGAAATTGAGGAATCAAGTATACTAGTCCTAGTTTTCAACTCTAACTTAAGTTCCAACGAGACTAGGACCTAATTTCTAGCAATAGGTCAAGTGCATGATGTGTGTATATGATTCATGAAAAGGTGTTCGAGTCAAAGAGTGACCTAAATATGGATATTCACTACAGTTAAGTAGTTGTAGAATTCACATATCAATATGAAATCTAAGTATACTATCTATTGATTCTAATTGTTTCCAAGTTTGTAGTAGGTTATAACTTAGTTTCTAGTTACTAAGTCTAGTATGTGTCGTGCCTACACGTACAACTAAGTTTATCAAATCTAGAACCGAATCGAATTTTTACGGTTGTCACAGGTGTTTAGTTCACAATTACTTCAAGTATAAAGCCCTTTAATTTTCAAAATTTCTTTATATTCGTCCCTCTCACAAATTCTATTTAAATTTTCAGGTCAAAGTACTAAATGTTAAGTTATTACTAGCTGCCAAGGATTATGCAGGGGTAATTTCGGAAGCATGATATATATTCACAAAGAGGACAAAGATAATCTAGAGGATTATGCAGGGGTAATTTCGAAAGCATGATATGAAGAAGCCAACTGTTGTTGCCAAGAATAGAGATTTGCAAATAAGGACAAGTCAAGTGATTTCAAAGGAGAAATGCAGGTTATGGTTGCTAGGGGTCACCCGCGTTACATGATACTCATGATCTTATAATTTGAAATTACAGTGATGGAAACCTTGTTGCCACTTTGTTGTCTTACAAAATGGCAGTAACTCAGGTAAGAAACATAAATAATAATAATAATAATAACAACAACAACAACAACAGCAATAATAATAATAATAATAATAATAATAATAATAATAATAATAATAATAACCCTTCAAATTATCAGAATGTGTTGAGAAAACAAAGTACCCAGATTCAGACTTGTATTGGAAGAAATTTGATGAAAAGTATCACAGTCAATTTCCTACTGACCTAGCCATGAACAATGCAAATTTGATGAAAAGTTCAATATTGTGTCTCCAGGGGCAGATGGTTTAATATCCCTAAATAATAATTTTGCCTGCAACATGATCAAAAAAATAAATTAAGAGTTGTAATTCATTGATTTAAATAAAGAAGATTCGAGAATGAATTTATCTTATGCATAAGAACATACGAGCCATTCTTGAAGACGTTGAAGATCTCTTGATTTAATCTCTTAGCAGATTGTTCATCGATCCATCCTTTGAAAACCGACCCAGATCCACCTTCTCCAAGAACACTATCGAGTCGGAAATTTCTTGTAGCCAATTTAAGTACATTGAAGCTAAAAGGCTTTAAATTTCCCAATTGTAAGATTTCTGTTTGACTTCTAGGACTCCAAGGGCTTGGAGTTTAAACACATCAAAAAGACCATAACACCCTTTTTTTAATCAAAAAGACCATATTACTCTCTATACTGCTTAATTTTATGCAGCTGGATACATCACAAAAATATAAAAATGTGAAGAAATTCAACTTTATTATGTTCTATTTTTATATTTACACAATTCATCCACAGATTATCGATAAGAAAATGAAATGAGAAGTATAAGTTCTTCTAGACAAACATATAAAAATTCATCATAAAAATATAAAAGTTATAACAACGTGAACTTTCAATTTTCAATCTAACACTGAAATAGGAACCCATGTTGATCCAGATATTGATCTTCTTCTTTCTTCTCAATTCAAAACACTGAATTGAGTCTCCCCTTCTTCTTAGAGAGAGAGAGAGAGAGAGAGAGAGAGAAGCAGTAATAAAAGTGATAGAAAATTAAGAACTCACTGGGACATTAAATCAAACAGTTAGAGGGTGTGAACGGGAAGACGTGTTGAAATACATATAAAAATACGTATGTGAGTGTGTGTTGAATAGTTGAAGTGTGTACATGTGAGCACCTGGTTTCACGAGGAGAAAAGGCAAAGACAAAAGGCTTGACTTGTCACCATTAATTCTCTCCTCACTGCAACTTGCTTCTTACCCTGCAACATGTTTGTATCTTTTCTTGAAAGCATCAAACATTTTCATTTTTCAAGTGCATTTTCATTTTATAAAATATATATATTTTTTAACAGCACTTGATTAAAAAAAACAGAGCCAAAATGGGATTTGCGAGCAAACAGGAGAACATGATGATTTCCTGCATACAACCATTATATCAAGTGTTTGAAGCTTCCCGAAGTCCTAATCACCATACCATCAGTTCATTTTAGGAATAGGAAAAAGGGAAAATTGCATCAATGTTATAGTTAAATAAAATCTTACTGTGAGCATCTTGGCTGGATCAAAACTTTGCATAGGTGGACAAGAACCAAAGATCTTGTGAGTGAGCTCAAGAGCAAGCTGTACAACAGGTAACCGACCATTTCTTGTATCAAATCAGCTGAAAAAAAAAAAGAAATATTACGAGCATAAGAGTTCCAATTTTTGAATTAAAAAAATAAAACCATCTATCTATTCAAATCCTTGGTTTAAAATAAGAAAAGTAAAATTAGCTGCAAGATTTTAGAGAATATACAAAAGATGTATAAACTTCAAGCTATCCATGAACAGAGTGAGTCGATATGGGATTTTATACGTAAACATGATACAACTTATTTAACTCGTCTCATTAAACTCTCTGAGGTAATGAAATCATACCACGAATCAATTAAACAAGTGACTTGATGATATGTATACAATGTAGAGCAAAAAAATTACCATGTAACCGACCATTTGTCATATAGACCGAAATAATATTGGGAACGAGAAACCTGAAATCAAGAATTTTGAGTAGAATCAGTATGATTATTAGCCATCGAACAATAGAAAATATTAAAAATAAGAAATTATTAGGAAAACACTTACATTGTTCGGGACATAGCTTGTTCACCGAAAAAAATAAAATTAAATTGATGGTCTGGGTGAAATCGCCGGAAAACAAACAATTATAAACCAAAATCGCCATTAGAATTGAGAGGGGAGGAGAGAATGTGAGACGTTAGTGATTAGATTATGGTTGAAATCGCCGTTCTTGAAAGATACCAAGGAAATCGGAGAGAGAGGTTTCATCAAATGTGTTTCGTGATTTAATTCTGGATGAAATTGCGTTGTTCAAGGCGTCCCAAAAGGCTTTTTCCATCGACATCTCTGACTAAAACGATTTGTAGCGATTTTCCAAAAAGTGAATCTGGTACTGCAATCATTAGAAGCTAACGAGCGAGAGGCTGCTTCCATGGAGGAATTTGCGAGACTTGCCATGGGCATAGTGAAATCTTTACGCTCTTACCAAAATTCCCAAATAGTAAGTTAAATACAGGCGATTAGGGAAGGAAAGATGTGAATGCGTAAAAGGCAAGACTTAGGGTTCCGGTGGGTTTGCTAAAATTAAAGGGTCGGAAAAATTATAAAACGGTGACAAGGTACACCAGAGCGCCGGCGCCAACATGCTCGACAATGTGGCGTTTTCTAATTTTTTGGGTTTCTAATCGAAGCAGGGAGGTCGATATATGTTTTCAGACTGAAATCGTAGATTAGAGAGCCGAAGAGGAGAGAATCACAGAAGGCGTGAAGTGTGGATTGAGTTTTTAGGGTTCAATGGTGGTGGCGATTTAGGGTTTACAGAGAGAAGGAAGGGAGATACAAGAGAGTGCAGAAGCGGGGTAGTTCAAAATTTTAGTATTTGAGAGGATTTCATTTTCCCCCTTTAAAAATGCGCGTTCCAATAAAAAAATTATAAAGCGACACTTGTAGATGACACACATTTAAGATAAGCGCCTTCCGTGTTTGCATTTTTTTTTGGACATTAATTTTAGGGCACGCAAAAATGCGTGTCCTCTATCCTTCAAATTTTGCAAAACTGACATTATTTTTTAGGGCACGTACAAATGCGTGTCCTCTATCAGCGCGTGTCATTGTTTGCGCGTCATTAAAGGGCTGTTTTCTAGTAGTGTTTGCTCCACTAAACCTCTTTCTAAAGTTAGCATATATATGTCTGGCACACTGCCTATGTTCTGCTGCAGGGAATACTTCTTTGACTGCCTCAACTAAACCCTGCACATGTACCAGTAATAAGAGGAGTTAAAAATGTAAATATTTACTATACTACGTTAAATACTTTATAAACATACCTTGCGTTGATCAAAAATTAATGTCAATCCACTTCCATCATTCCAACATTGCAAATCTTGTGCAAGATTTTCAATGAACCATTTCCAATTGTCTTTGTTTTCCACACATACAACTGCCCAAGCAATTGGGAATATTCCATTGTTAGCATCCCTACCAACAGAACAGAACAACTCACCCTGGCAATAGGTTTTCAAGAAACAACCATCCAAGTTAATGATCCGTCTACACCCTCCACGCCACCCTTCTTTGACTGCAGCGAAGCATATGTAAATATTACTGAACTAATTCTTACCATCAGGCATTGTATCCACAGAAAATTTAACAGTGGATCCAGGATTTGATCTTTTAATCTCCTCACCGTAAGACCATATTCTAGGATAATTTTCTGCAATCGTGCCTTCAACTAGACTCAATGCATACTTCTTGACTCTCTTACACTCACTCATACTTACAACAATGCCAAAAGTGGTTTTGACCTCCTCTTTTAGTAATCTCACACTTATTTTCTGATTAATGAAAAATTATTGGGTAAAGTGGGTACCTATCCATCTATAAGTTACAATTGATCCGAATTTGAAATCCTTTGAAAATTCGTGCTCACTAATAGGAGACGTAATTTGGAAAGACTTGTCATCACTCATCCATGACCCCCAAAGCCTAAATGTACATTTTCCATCACAACATTTTGCTAGCAACCGTCTACTATCATTTTTCACAAAACATAATTGATAACCATTTGCAACAGCATAGTTACAGAGCATGTGTTTCAATTGTTTAGGACTCTCAAACCTCATACCTAACACAGGTTCCTGCTCCTTCCAGTGAAGTTGTTCATTGAAAATGTTTGGCAACTGAGGATAAACATCTTCATCATCATTCATGCCTTCTTCCAAAGGGCCACCCGAAGCTGCATTCTCACCCATTTCGACATCAGGCCCATTAGACTTTTTGAATACATGAGGACTGCTATGGTTATCCTCGTCTGCATCAGCGTCCACATCATCATCCCCGTGGTCATCCTCATCCTCATCTTCATTTTCATCCTCATCATCCAAATGGCCTGACCCAATTTATTTAACTAGTCCGGCACCATCAAGAATTTCTTCCACTATGTTATCAACAACCTCTTCTTTGTGTTCTTCCAACCATTCCTGCATGTTACTATTACCAAAATGGTCTATATACATAGGAAGTATAACACCACATTCATAGGCTATTGCTATGAAATCAGCATAATCCAACTCATTCGAAATTAAGGTCAGACCTTTGGGGAAATTAATATCTGGTTGGCAGTAGTAGAGCTTCGCACACTTTTCTCCGGTAAACCTTTCCATAAATTCATAACACCAGACGCAGTCCATGCCTGCGAAATCGATGTCCGACATCCTCTGAGTAATCCCCCCGGTGTAGCGTATATGGTATTTTGCAAAGATTCCTTGGAAATGCACATCGACTTGGATGAATACGGGATCCATGTTTGATGTTTGAGGAGACAGAGCGAAATTAAGGGTTTATTGAACGAGCTGGAAGGGGTGAATGGCGAACAGTATTCGGCAACATATCTCATTTAAGTAAACCTGTAAATCTATTGGTAAATATTACTAAATGACATGGCATACACAGTCAGCAAAGCAAGGGTTATAATTAACACATGTGACATTAATATGACCGGCTGACCCCTTCACAATTTACATAATGACATAACAAACCCGACAAAATAAAGTTCGTGCCCTCATAAAGCCACTAAAAAAGTTTAGTGACTAAAAGGGTAAACCCTAGAAAGTTCGATGGTTATATGTGTCATTTTCCCAAAGATATAATCACAAACAGTGTATTTTTGGTAGTGGCAAGCACCAACGATATGCTTTTTTCCCTTCCTGCAAGTGGATTACCGGATGATGTTTATGATAGCATGCTAGTAAACTTGACGTTGAGTTTTGTGCAGGTATAAATACTTCTATCAAATGAAGCTTTCGATGAACATTCACACGCTTCTATACGTAAATGAAAAAAATACACAGTTTGAGAAAAAACACAAAACGATGGACTTTTATATGGATATGCAGAGTTGTCTTAAATGACGTTACTTATAATTGTTCTTCAAATTTGTTGAAGGAGCTATACAAAGTGGGAGCACGAAAGATAGGTGTCTTTAGTGCACCACCTGTCGGCTGTCTTCCTGTACAGAGGACATTACAAGGAGGTTTACTTAGGATGTGCGCCCAAAATCAAAATCAACAAGCACAAATCTTCAACAATATGCTAAAAGGACAACTCCCAATACTTGCAAGCAATCTTCCTCAGTCCAGGATTGCTTTTGTTGATTTCTACAATCCCCTAATAATTATCATCAATAACCCTCAGCAATACGGTATGCACTATATCCAATACATAATTTATATAATTAATTATTCATTAGATAGTGTTTTCCAACGAATTTTAGTTTTTAATAGTTTTCATTTATGTTTCCAGCACCAAAAATATTTTTTTCATATATTATACAATTTTTGGCGTAGATTTAGCACATTCCCATTTTAACAAGGTCTTGCTTGTAATTCTGTTCTTCTTTGCCGTAGGGTTGGAAGTTACAAACAAAGGTTGTTGTGGAATCGGATTAATAGAGTTTAGTTATACATGCAATCAACTCGTCGGAACATGCCCGGATGACTCTAAATACTTATTTTTCGATAGTGGCCACCTCTCAGAGCTTGGTTGTTACATCTTTGCAAATCTAACTCTACCTGGTTTGGTAGAGAATTTGTTCTAGTATAATCGAGATTCACTGGTGAGGGAAATTGCTAGGATCAAGATGATTCACCTGGTTTTATAATTAAATAAAGCAATGTCGATGTATTCCCTATGATGGAAAATATATTTATGTTTGTAATTTGATCATTGTTGGTTAGTATCTTTCTATATATTGGATTTCTCTAATCTTATGATGTATTTTATTAATAATAAAAAACTATACACAGAAGAAAAAATATAAGAAAAATTTATAGGTGGATAAAAGTGACACAACTCACTGACCCCGAACGAACACGATACAAGCTCGGGATGAAACATGATACAAACAAATAGGTAAGGTTAAGGTCGAGAAAAATTAAACCGTTTAGTGTTTCAATTTTACACGACATGATACGTTTTATAATCTTATGAGATCAACCACTGATCAACATTATTGTGTGGACTATGTATTTATCGTAACATCCTGTTTTAATAAGTTTCTTATTTCGGGATTGTGGACAATAAATGGATTGAGTAAAGGATTTGGCTTCAAAGGATTAATGTTTAGACCTATCGCATGTTGGTAATATTGGTTATGTGATTTAAGCCATTTGTTTTTTTTTGGTGTCAAAGGGTAAAATAGGAAAAGTGATGTTTCAGACTTATTGCATGAATTAGTGATTTTAGTTTGGTATGTTTTAAGTCAAAGTCAACTAGATAGGGTTGTGGGGCTCTTCAATACATTTTCGTGGATATAAAGATCGCCGAAAATGGCGTTGAATTGAAGAAGTTACGGTTGTTTGAAGTTGAGGTGGATTTGGGTGAAAACTCGTTACCACGACACGACAAATAATTGCCATGGCACGACAAGCTTTTAGGCCCAAGCCCATAATTTTTAGGGTTTCAACGTATTTAAGCATAAGGTTTCGTATTTTTGGGCATTTTAGCAGCCTCTATCATATCTAGAACCCCTTGAGAGAAACCCTAGCCTCCAACTTTCGGATTTGAGCTTGTCCTCTCTCATCTCTCCTATTTTGGATGCCTTTGGTGATGTTTTAATGAAGCATGAAGATCAAGAAGGTTTTTTTGGTTGCAAGGATTGATGTTTCAAGTTTGGATCCATCAAAGGCACTACATTTCCGAACTATTGTGAGTATAAAGTTCTAATCTTGTTGTTTAGTTCTTTAGATCTCTTCATTTGTGGTTTTTGGCATTTTTTTTTGTCCATTTTATGAGTGATCTTGGATTTGAGTAGACTTCAACATCTTTTGATCAGTTTGGGATGCTCCTTGGACCTCATGGATTAGGAAAGATATGATCATTTGCCTTCCCTTTTAGCCATGCAAGTTATCTTGGTAATTTAGATCATTTTGGTGTATTAAGGATTGTAGCATTATTATGGATAAAGTTGGAAACTTTATCCATCTAGACATCTTGTTGATTCAAATCTGAAAGTGGGAGAGTTGGACTTAAGGTATTAAGTCGAGAAAGATGCATTTTTGGGTCCATTTGAGACTTAAAGTCTAGATCTTGGTGATTTGGACCATCCTAATAGATAAAGTTGGAAACTTTATCCATTATGAAGCTATTAGGAACCAAATCTGTTGATTTGAGCTTTGGTCCTTATGAATTAAGCTCTTATTCAGGAAAAAGCCTTTTAGACTGAAGAGCTTTGGCGTAGTGGCAGGATTTATCACGTCTGTTTTGTCTGGGCATGCCCACAACGTGGCATGATGCTCGTCACAGCGTGGCGGCGAGTTTATTTGTGAATTTTTGCCTGGATTCTGCCATGGCGTGGTGGCATGTCTACCACGACATGGTAGTAGTTTTTGATCGAGACTAGATTATGTGGCAACAGCATAGCCATGGGTTGGCCACGTCAGCTGGAGTTGACTTTAGCCTTTGATTTTTTGACCAGTTGGACTTTTGGTCAACCTTGGGTAACATTGATTATTTGACTAAGGATTGGTCTCAGTTTGGCTTTAGAAAGCTTGGGTTGGCTGGTTTTTTCATGATGTAGCTGTTGGGCTTCAGTTGAATAGTTCTGGTGCGTCTTTTCATTGTACTCGTGGGCGGAGGCACCAATGCGAGCCTAATATATTGTGTTATGTAGGATGCTAGATGTCTTTGTGACTCTAGCATGTGTATGTATGTTATGTATAGGTTGGGCCCGACTATTTTGATTGGGCCAATTATATGGGCTCGGACCGACTGTATGGGATGAGCCTAATTATATGGGTTGGGCCCGATTCTATGGGTTGGGCCCGACTATATGGGTTGGGTCCGATTATATGGGCTAGGCCCAAATACATGGTTTTGCCCGAAGCATGTATGTTGGGTTGGGCCTATTACTTGTATGGTATGTGGTGTTTTGGAGGAACTCACTAAGTTTTGTGCTTACGGTTTTGTGTTTAAATGTTTTTTAGGTACTTCTTGTATCAGAAAGAAGGGTCCGACTTGATCGCACTGCATCCCCTACAGATTTTTTTACATTGATTGTTTATGATTTGACTATGACGTTTTGAGAATACTTTGACTCTGATCATCTATTGGAACAATGAATGAATGGTTTGATTTATTTAAAATGAAATCTTTACTCGGTATTTTTGGGACGTTACAAGTTGGCATCAGAGCTTTGGTTTGAGGGATTCGAGCACACTTTTAGGTGTGTGTGAACTTAAACTGAAGATTTCTAAAATCTATTAAAATAAAATGATTTTATAAAAAGGTTTTATAAAGAAAATGGATGCAATGCATGCAATCAGTCGAGCTCAAATAAGTGGTTCCTAAAATACCTCGTATTTGTTGATATGATATATTTGTTATTGTATGATATGCATACTAAAAGTTTTAATAAGGATATTCTCAGCGTTGCATGCTAGAATGCCTACTTAGGAGAGATTCCTTTTATGCCGGACAATGACTAGGCTAAGGATACCCTCTGGAATTGCATGATAGAATGAACTGATTTGTGACGCCTTCTAGCCTAGGATGAATTGGATGCTATGTCAGATTTGAAATCTATCTTGGTAGAATTGATTACTAAGTGTATGTTTTAAAAATTGAATATGGTTATGATCATATAGCCCTAGAATGATTGATTTACCGTTATTTTATGTTCCCCGTCTGCTTGTGGTCTTAGGGTAGAATCCTTTATTCGACAGTCTATTTGATCCTGTTTTGTGTATAATTTGCATGCATTAGGAAAGCAGCAGTGTTGGTAGAAGTTTCTAGCATCGCAGAAGCAAGCGAGTTGGAGGATGCTTTTTGTGATTTCTGACCTATAGAGTGTTACTGCACGAATGCTGCTTGTTTTGTGCTTTGTGGGACCCATATTGATGTGAGCTAACTATTAAGTGAATATGTTAAGTTACATGCAACAAAGGTTAAATAATTATAGAATGATTTATTTAGCCCTACTACATAGCTCTCGTTTGAGTCTAAACGTTGTAGAGTTGAATCTTTTATTCGAAAGATTATTTAAGTTTTGTTGCATGTAATTTTATTCATAAAATAGTTAGCAAATATTAGTAGGGCTTCTTTAGCAGCTGATGACAGGGTGAGGTGAGAATCATTGGAAAGCCTAAGAAGTGCTTTATAGGATTTGGTGCACTGTTTAGCGGTGTGAATTCGTTTGAGAGCAGGTATATGTGAATGGATCGGACGGTAGTGGACATGAGTAGTTATTTAGATGATTCGGAATGATTCTTGAGGGAGGTAAGGATAAGTGTGGAAGGTAGAATTGGTCCCGTACTACTGAAGGCACAGGATCAGTACTCGAATCGAAGAAAATTTCAAGGATTCTAAGGAGCTGATTGAGGGTAGATTGTATGGTTTGGCACCATGATTCATTGTAGTGTTTTTCCGTCTTTATCGGTTTATCGATTCTGGTAGCTCAGGCTAAGGCTGTGGCTGCTGATTGTTTGGTCCTTAGTGACCATCTTGGTTTATGTTTAAGTGCTACATACCTTGGTGAGTTAGTTGATATTGAGTTCTCGAGGGCCTTACTTGATGCATTGTTGGTTAAGTCGTGGGACTCAAGAAGGAAGTGATTATGATCATCGGCTTTAGGATTGCCGGTGGTATGTGTTGGAATAATGAAAGCATGATTTCTAACAATAGGATCTAAGGAAGTTAAGCAAGCAGAACATGCAGTGATACCATCAGGATTTATTATGCCAACAACTTCTTATACATCACCTCGTAGTCTTCATTTGCATCCACCTTCTTAGACTTGCATTCCCTGGCGAAGTAATCAATGCCTCCACAATTGAAGTTCTATGGACTTTCCTTTTCAACAGTAGACTTTCAACCAGTGTCATAGCCTTTAGACAATGATGAGTCAAACTTTGATGTAAACCTTCTGGGTCCAGAGGTTTTCTTGTTGTTTTGGCAAATATAATGTTTGATTGTCAAGTCTTCACCTTTAGATTCATCTAATAAGTCGTTGTGGCTATTTGGCGGTGACCTTTCTGAATAGAGGGCTACTGATCTGTCTTTGTGAGTGTCACACAAAATTTCCTTATGCAAAATCTTCGTTTCTTCATGATTATGAAGATTTCAAAATAATGAAGATAGATCCATGGTTGCAATCTTCTCACTTTTCTTTAGACCATCAACATGATGTTCCCAACTATTATTCATCGAGTCTAGAAACTTGAGAACCAAAGAGTTTCTAGTTATATTCTTATTAAGACGACACATATCATTCACCAAGCAATTGAAGTGATTGAAAAGTTGAGTAAGAGGTTCGTTTTTCTGCTGGAAAAGGCGATTATCAGTTACTTCATATGCTACCGTCAGTGTATCCCTCATCTCCTTGGCAGATCTGTAATTTTAAACAAAGTGGTAAATGTAATAGGGCAGAGATTTTGGCGACACGAGCTTTGACGTCAAGATCAACCAAGCGCTTATCATTGACATCAAAGTCATGAGCATGTTTTTTGACTTCATCACAATCTTTAACGCTGTCCTTCATGGGTTGGTACATGGGAACATGAGGACCATGCTTTGTGAAAGAAAATAGATCTGTGGGACAAGGTTTGAGAACTAAAACCTTGAATTAACTTAAGATCAATGTATGCTACTAATGATTATGGTCCAGTCAAGTCTGGTAAACCATTCTTGTCTCAAATATTATGAAGTTCAACAAAGTGTTCAAAGAGATTTAAATAATAAGTATGAATAATGTAAAGAGATTCAAGAAGAATAAGGATGATAAAAAGAATGATTGACTTAATGATTCTTGGTATTAATGAGAAAGGTGCATGTTTTCGCTCATGCATGCATAGAATGAAGTTTACATCTCCTTAAATATACGAGGACTGGTAAAAGACACATCCCATAAAGTGCATGGACTAGAAGACGTCTATAGATCAACAGACTAACGAAGCCACTTCTGTTGATCTTGTCCCATGTATTGTAATATAAAACAATTAATACAAGACAAAGTAGTACTAGGAACATTTAATGCACATTACATAATCAAAATAACAAGAAACAAAATATTCATATTTGACTGATCTTCACTTCTAAATCAGCTCCACTTCCAAAGACATCTCACTTTGGTATTATCTATCTCAGATTGCTAAAGGATCACTTTTCCATGTATCACCAATCTCCCCCTAAGTGATTTTAGAAATCTTTTGATTCCAATAGCTTCATCAAACACAAATATATAGGCACATTGGAGCCAACTTTGGACCTCGATGTACCATTTGACATGCTCAATAAATTACTTTTTGACATGTTTGGAAGAATCACTCTTAGCAGCATTAAAGATGAACTTTTGAAGAATCTTGGTAGGAATAAGATGTTTGTCAAGCACTCAGAAAAATTCCTATTAGTTGATCTGTTTCTTGAGGTAGATGTAACAAAGTTTTGGTTTTTTAATTGGTCCTTTTGCTAAGATATGGGCTTTAGGAAGCTTAGTGGTGATCTTCGTTAAGTGATTTTCCATTCCGAAGAGATGAGAAAACTCTACATAGGATCTACAAAATTTAGCAATACAGTCCTTTAGGAAGCTAATTGCAACGTTGTAGGCTCCAATGCTTGATTCACTAGTTTGACGATCTCGGAAATGAATAGCTAAAGTGAGAATATCATTGGGATTCATCGACGGAAAGTCTTCATCCGAGATGGTGGTGGTGGAATATGTAACACCCGTGTTTATGGCTAAGCATTATTATTATGATGTAATAGTTAGGGTCAACAATTATAACTAATTTTGAAGTAACGAGGAAGAATTATTTAAGTATTATGTGATTTATGTGCAACATATGTGCTTATAACGATATAATAAAATAATAATAAAAATATGCGTCAAAAATATAATGAAAATTTGACCCATATCTTTAAAGAAAGTTGAAGTAGTCGTGACAAGGATTCCGGAGATATGAAAAACGATGAAATCCGACTTATAACGAAGGAGTTACGACCCGTCGAAGTTTTGCGACTAAACAGGCACGACACCGCATATTGTAAAAAGTGAATTGTTGATAAACTACTTTTTAGCTTTATCGATCTAAACGAAAGTCGTAGTATACATTAAACCAAGAGCGTGCATATAGAGAACGTCTAAATATGACTTCGTTAGAGGAAGTTATGATTTTTCTAAGATTTAGCATAACAGTATACAGCTCGGAAATTGAATTTTTGATCGGTCGATTATTAGCCGACACAATCTAAACGAGAATTGAAGAACTCGTCAATTGTAACTCAACGATATAAATACTGTCAAAAACAGACGTCAAATGAAAATGTTATGAATATTTAATGGAATTTAACTGTCTTAGCATGTTAAAATATAACTTTAAAAATAATGTCAAATTAGCCGACGGAGTCTAAACGAAAGTTGTAGATCACATCGCTACATACACGTGGATATAAATAACATAAAAAACGGAGCTCGTATGCCAAAGTTATGAATTTTAGAAGATAATTAGTTTTGGATTAAAACCTCCGAATGACACGTGGCAAGATCTGAGCCACAACTTCTTCCCCACGACTTTGCACGAGATTGCGACACTTAGCAAGATTACGCCCAGTGTATTGAGAGCGCCCATCGTCCCCTTACGTATGTCGCGCGTACGTACTAGCTGGCGGCTAATAAATAGAAGGGGGTTTTCCCTCATTTCTTTACACTTCTTCAACCAATTCTCTCTCAAACACCCCCAAACCCTCTAATCCTTTCCTTAGCACCTCCTAGGTGTTAGTAGAGAGTCCCGGAGCGCCAGAAGGCCCTGAGGATAAGTGCTTTCAGCTCAGAAGTTCGGCCCACGTAGAGCCCAGTTCCTCGCTAAACCCCCTTGTAAGTGAGTTATGCTTACCACACTTTAAGTATAACTTATGTTTAAGTTCATTGTCATTATTATAAACCTATAAACAAGATTTATCAGTGATTCCAAGTCATTATACCGATTGATCTACTTAAGGGGATGATTTATAGGCTGTGATTTAATGAGGTGTTTAAAGTGGGATATCCAAACAGTATACTTCGTATACCAAACGGACCTTTCCTCTAATATGATCCTACCTGGTTGTTCTTTACTTGACAGATCATGAAAGTACCCATTGAGTTAATGATGAATCTAGACTAATAATTAGTCGCAATAAATAATAAACTAAAATTTAGTAATAATGATACTAGGTTTCGTCAATGATGAATCTAGACTAATAATTAGTCGCATAGTTACTTTAATCTTACACATAGATATGAAGTTTTTAATATAAATTACGTGCTATATGTGCCTATTATTTTTGTTCATGATATCTATGTTGGATGAACGATTTATACATGTTTTATTTGATTTGAACTATATATATGTATTTGTGACAACCCAAACCTTTTTCCGTTTCCAATAACCGATTTTCGTTAATAAAATTTGAATTTTATTAAGTTCCCGTCAAACTTCTTGGTTTAGAAAATCATCTAGTTTTATATATATTTAAATTTTTATATGATTCGGGATCAAAACCTCACGAAATTTCGAGTTATTCTTCGATCAGAACATCGGTTTTCGGCCTAAGTGAGTTTACGGCCGTAAACCCGTGTACGGCCGTACACTCGTTTACGGCCAACGTCGGGTGGACCCCACCACCGACCACGAAAACCCCTATAAATACGAGACCCTACCCCTCATTTACATTTTTCTGGCCGAACACTCTCTCCTTCTCTCTCTAAGCTCTTGACCGTACACCCCAAAAACACCCTTATCCTTCCGAAAATCATCAAGAATCGTCATTGGGAGTTGATTTGGAGCATCTAGAACACGTTTTTCATCGATTCCAACATCCTTGTTCTTGAGTGTACGGCCGTACACCCTTCAAAGCTACAAATCTTCATTGACCGCACATCAGTTCACGGCCGTACACACTTCAAACCTTCAAAGGCCGTACACCCTTCGAGAGACAATTCACGGCCGTGAACGGTTCACGGCCGTAAACTCCCTTCACGGCCATAAACCCCATTCACGGCCGCACACACTTCCTAAGTGGTGCATTAGACTGGAAACCCGCTTTCCTCAATTCAATCAAGTCCCGGTAACATTCCTTAGCTGAAAGCATGTGTTTTTCTAACACTTTATCTAACGAAATCGCTAATTTAGATACATATATGTATTCAACTGTTATTAGGATTCCGTTAAGTGCCACACACTACAACTCGAGGGTCTTCATTCCAGTTCCTTGATTCGACGCTTGTATACAACTAACAGTGAGTTCATACCCCTACGCTTTTATGATTTTTAATGTTTTAAGGGGGGGAATACAAGCCAAACACAAATGATTTTATGAACTAAAACAAAAGGTTTTAACGAGTTTAAAACTTTTGCAATTGATACAGTCAACCGATTCCCATGTTTTATAAAATATTTAGATATTTTATCCCTTTTGTACAATGTTGAGCATAAGGGACACTTTTATCTTGGAAACAAAATTGCATAACTTTCAGAACGATTTACAAACCAAGTACATAACATTTCAAGCAAACTATAATGGGTATAGTTTGGGGAATTCAATACACAGCTTTTACCGATCCAGATTTACATACATGGGTAAACATATAAACTATGATAGATTTAGTTTATGATATACATTACTACAATAGTAATAATTATTTAAGTATAGTTATTATCTTATACAGTATACACACGAATACAAATACAGTTGATCGATATAGAACTACACGTAAACTAGTTAATACAGGATTGAGGGACAACACTTCAATTGTATCCTTCGGGGTACAGGTTAAATCCTATCATAGTATAACCAGAGTCTCCTGGAGGGAGAGCATGAGATTTGTGAATAGATCTATTCGGGACTGACAATCCCACACCTAAACTGCTAGCTACAGTTAGGCAGACATGACTGGGGTGACAAATGTCATTTAACTGACACTTGAAGAACGTCGTAAAGGTCACTAGGTCGTATCAAGCATGGTTATACGACTCACAATAGTATAAACTAACCATTTGTTTACGGGATTTCACTCTTCATTAGTTTTATTTTAAGTAATGAAACTACTATACATACTGGTGGTAGCCAGGGTTTTCAACAGAACATACTATACATACTGGTGGTAGCCAGGGTTTTCATACAGATCATACTATACATATTGGTAGTAACCAGACATACAAACTAATATGTTTCATATACTACAACAGGATACAGTAACAAACAATCTTAGTTAATTCTATAATTCCTTAGTTTATGCATCAGGGCTATGTATGAAGAATATTCGATAGACTGTGGAATGCGTGGTTTCCGCCTCATTTCATATTCCTTGTTTGGTTGTGGGCTTAGGGTAGATCCACATAGTCAACTGTCTGTTCGATATTGGTTTATATGTGACTAGTAAGAACTAAGTAGTCATAGAAGGAACTGGTATTATCATACATTTACTAAAGAAAATATTCGATTTTCTTGGAAACATACGAAAATTTTCATAGACTCATCAACAGGTTTTCACTACAAAACATCTCTTATGAACTCACCAGCTTTATGCTGATACTCTTTCAAAACTGCTTGTATTCTCAGGAAATCAGTAGATAGGTACCTCTCTTGGAGTTTTGAGAAGACGAAGCGTATAGAGTCACGTCTTTTACTTTTGATTATACTTTTGATGTACAAAAACAAGAATCAAATAGATGTAAACTTCTTTTCATATATATTCAATGTAATGGTTGTGTTTACTATGATTATTATGATGCAATTGTTGTGATACTACACATGACGCCATCCACCCCCGAACGTTTCTTCCGTTCCGGTTTGGGGGTGTGACAGATTGGTATCAGAGCTATTGTTTATAGTGAACTAAGTATACCAAACCTTACATGGTATACAACTATAAACACTAAGGGGCCGAAGTGCTCTGAACTAAAAGTATACTTTTAAAATATAAATATTTTATAAGAAGTATACAAGTATACATACGTACCAGAAACAATATCATAAGTAGAACAAAACAAAAGTATTTGGATGTTGAGCACTGCGGTTAAACCTGGGTAGTTATGTAATCATGTATGGGATCAATATAGCCTGATCAACTATATTTATTTGAGACATGACCAACATGTGTCTGGGAGTGATCGTGGTGTTGCAGCAAGCCTAAAACTTACCAAGCTATATACATCAAGATATCGATAGAACAGAGCATACAACTTAAAATACTATAGGAGTATTTTAGCTAGAGCCGAATACAGTATAGAGATTCATTCCAAGTGTTGCCACTTATTTCTTCCTAGCGATAGTTTACTTGCATTAGTAACCTTTCTCTGTTTATCGCTTAGTAGAACACTTTATCTATCAGGATGAGATATATCTTGTTTCATATCTCTTGATTTAAAAATGTAGGGGACTTATCATCCTCTTCTTCCTGATTATTTTTAGAAAAAGATGCCTCCCAGAAAGAGACCCAACCGGAAGAACAACAACCCTCCGCCGCCACCACCTCCTCAGTTCGATCCTGCCATGTTCCAGGTAGCAGTTACAGCCGCTGTAGCTGCAGCGATGGCGCAAATAAACCCCGGTGGGGCTAGCGGATCCGGAGGTGGTACTCATCCCCAGAATCTTGGTGATCAGATACATAAAAAGGAGTGTTCCTATAAGGATTTCATGAACGTGAAACCCAAATCCTTCGACGGAAATGGAGGAGTCATTGCCTTAACCCGATGGTTCGAGAAGATCGAATCCATTTTTGAAATTTGCGCTTGTTCCGAGACAAACAAAGTGAAGTTCGCTGCCTGCACCTTCACCGACAGAGCATTGACCTGGTGGAATTGTCGAGTCAAATCTCTAACCCTGCCGGTAGCGAATGCAATGGGTTGGGAAAGCGTAAAAGAACTCATGCTTGCTGAATACTGCCCAAGGGGCGAGATACAAAAATTAGAGCACGAGCTCTGGAACCTGAAGATGAAGGGTTCCGACATTACCGCTTACACAGCTAGATTCTGCAATCTGGCTCTTCTATGTCCGGGAATGGTCACCCCATAAAGCAAAAATATAGAAAGGTACATTTGGGGATTGACGCCCCCAACGCAAGGAAATGTTTTGGCTGCTAAGCCTACCACTTTTGACAGCGCCAAGTGCCTGGCGTAGACCCTAATAGATTATGGGGTTGATCGTGATAAAGTACAGCCGTTCCCGAACCACCCAAGGCGAGTGGTGGGAAGAAAAAGTTCTGGAACAAACGAAAGGGCCAGTCTTCGCAGGAGCCCTCCAAGAAACAACAAACAGTGGCAGTCCACGCTACTACTACTCCTGCTGCTGTTCCAACCACCCAAGCACCTGCTAGTAGGTATGCTGGTACTCTTCCAAGATGCGACAAGTGCAACTTCCATCATCATGGGCAGTGCAGGGAGATGTTGTGCAACAGCTGTGGAAAGAAGGGACACACAGCTCGATTGTGCAAGGCACCAGTCCAACCAACCAACCAGGCTCCTGGAGCGGGCACTGGTCAAGCCTGTTATGGCTGTGGGGAGGTTGGGCACTTCAAGAGAAATTGCCCCAAGGCAATGACAGCTGGCAACACAGGGAGAGTGCTAGCGATGGGCCAGAAGGAGGCAGTTGCTGATCCCACCGTTGTTACGGGTACGTTCCTCCTCGACAACTCTTATGCATGCATTCTTTTCGATTCTGGTGCGGAGAGAAGTTTTGTTAGTCATGCATTTAAACATCTACTCAAACATAAATCCCAAACTTTAGCCGAAACATTTACCGTCGAGATGGCTAATAGAAAAAAAGAGAGCACTAACGACGTATTCATAGGCTGTACCCTTACCTTAAACGATTATTCCTTTCCAATCGACATTATGACAGTTTCCATAAAAATCTTCGGCGTCATCATTGGCATGGATTGGTTGAGCCCCAATCATGCTGATATAATTTGTTATGAAAAAGCCATCCGTCTCAACCTTCCCTCAGGCGAAGCCCTCATTGTTTATGGTGATAAACTCAACTCAAACCTTCGTATCATTTCATGCATCAAGGCCCAGAAGTATCTGTGAAAGGAGTGCCAAGCATTCCTAGCTCATGTCATTAATGAAAAGCAAGAAGTTAAAGACCTCGAGAGAATCCCCAAAGTCTTCAACTTTCCAGATGTCTTCCCCGAAGATCTTCCGGGAATCCCTCCCGAGCGCCAAGTCGAGTTCCGTATCGACTTAATTCCTGGAGCTACTCCCATAGCTAAATCCCCATACCGTCTAGCACCAGCAGAAATGCAATAGCTATCTAACCAGCTCAATGAGCTACTCAGCAAGGGATTCATCAGACCGAGTTCCTCACCTTGGGGAGCCCCGGTCTTGTTTGTGAAGAAGAAAGATGGATCCTTTCGGATGTGCATAGATTATCGCGAACTGAACAAGCTTACCATCAAGAACCGTTACCCTCTTCCCAGAATCGACGACCTTTTCGATCAACTTCAAGGAGCCAGTTACTTCTTGAAAATAGACCTGAGATCATGGTACCATCAGCTACGATTCCATGAGAGTGATGTTCCCAAGACAGCATTCAGAACTCGTTATGAACACTACGAGTTTGTAGTAATGCCATTTGGTTTAACCAACGCATCGGCAGAATTCATGGATTTGATGAATCGGGTGTGCCGCCCTTTCCTAGACAAGTTCGTGATAGTGTTCATTGATGATATACTCGTCTATTCCCGAAGCGAGGAAGATCATAGTCTGCACTTGAGACTAGTGCTAGAAACTCTAAGGGCGGAGAAGCTTTGTGCAAAATTCTCTAAGTGTGAATTCTGGATCAGAAAAGTAACCTTCCTTGGTCACGTGGTTAGCGAGGAAGGCATACACGCGGACCCTTCCAAGATCAAAGCGATTGAGAATTGGTCAGCACCGAAGACGCCCACAGAAATCCGTCAATTCTTGGGTCTCGCCGGCTACTATCGCAGATTTATCCAGAATTTCTCGAGAATTGCTAAGCCTTTAACCACCCTGACTCAGAAAGGTGTAACCTTTAGTTGGGGAGAAAAGCAAGACACTGCATTTCAAACATTGAAGCAGGCCCTATGCAGCACACCTATCTTGTCCCTGCCTGAAGGGACAGAGGATTTTGTTGTCTACTGTGATGCATCCAATCAGGGCCTAGGCTGTGTGCTCATGCAGCGAGGGGAGGTTATTACCTATGCCTCGAGACAGTTGAAAACACACAAAGTCAATTATACAACTCACGATCTAGGGTTGGGACCAGTGGTCTTTGCGTTAAAGATTTGGAGACATTATCTCTACGGAACCAAGTGCACTGTCTTCACCGACCATAAGAGCCTACAACATATCTTCGATCATAAAGAGTTAAACATGAGACAGTGACGATGGGTAGAGCTACTCAGTGATTACGAGTGCGAAATACGCTATCATCCCGACAAGGCCAATGTGGTAGCGGATGCCCTCAGCCGAAAGGAGTATTCAGGTCGTAAAGTGAAGGCACTGACAATGACCATTCATTCCCATCTATCCGCTCAAATCAGAGAGGCTCTGCTGGAAGCCTTAAAACCAGAGAACATGTCGGATGAAGATTTGAGGGGAATGGAAAAGAACCTGGAGGTCAAGGGTGTTGGAGTCTACTATTTCATGAGCCAGATCTGGATCCCGAAGTATGCCGGTTACAGGGAGGTAGTCATGAACGAAGCTCACAAGACTAGATACTCCATTCACCCAGGTTCAGATAAGATGTATCTGGATCTCAAACAACTCTATTGGTGGCGGAATATGAAAGCAGAGATCGTTACCTTCGTGGGCAAGTGCCTGAGTTGTGCCAAGGTGCATGTGGATTATCAAAAGCCCTCAGGTCTACTTCAACAGCCAGAAATACCTGAGTGGAAGTGGGAAAGGATTACGATGGATTTCATCACAAAGTTTCCCAAGTCTCCGAGTGGGCACGATGCCATCTGGGTAATTATCGATCAACTAACAAAATCCGCCCACTTCCTGCCAATCAAAGAAAACTTTAAAATGGAGAGACTGACACGAATCTACATTCAAGAGATAGTCCGCCTTCATGGTGTACCTGTATCCATTATCTTCGATCGAGATAGCAGGCTCACCTCGAGATTTTGGCAGTCACTGCAGAAGGCTCTTGGAACTAAGCTGGATATGAGAACAACTTACCATCCACAGACAGATGGGCAGAGTGAGAGAACCATTCAAACGTTGAAATATATGTTGAGCGCCTGCGTCATCGACTTTGGCATGTCGTGGGACACTCATTTGCCCTTGGTCGAATTTTCCTACAACAACAGCTACCTACCAGCATCAAGGATACGCCGCTCGAAGCCCTCTATGACCGTAAGTGCAGATCCCCTCTGTGCTGGGCGGAGGTGGGCGACACGCAGCTAGTCATGGGTCAAGTCCCCGATAGTACTCTCACAGGCCCATAAATCATCCGAGAGACTACTGAAAAGATCGTACAAATCCAGGAACGACTAAAGGCTTCAAGAGATAGACAAAAGAGCTACGCCGATATGAGACGAAAACCCTTGGAGTTCCAGGTTGGTGACCGTGTTCTATTTAAGGTGTAACGCCCCGTTCTAAAAGTATTTATTTATGAATTTCCGAGATCAATAGTAAGGGCGTTTCGGTCTTTTGTGGGCAATGGTTTTTATTCGAGAAGGTTTCGGGTCGGGGTGTGTTGCTAGAAGCGTACGACTTCTCGCCACCTTTTCGTGGATATAAAGTTCGTCAGAAACGGACTTAGAATAAAGGAGTTATGACACTTTGAAGATAGTGTCAATAATGGTCCCTAAAGGAAATATTTGGCAAAAGGGTCCTAGGCATGCATGAAGTGCATGCGTGTAATTGGCTGGGTATGCCCAACGTAAGCTAGGTTACGCCCAGCGTAGAGTGGTTAAATAAACGCGGGTGTTGGGGGCGTACGCCCAGCGTACAGGATGTACGCCCAGCGTACGTCCAGTGTCTAGAAACCCTAATTTTAGGGCCAGCCACTATATAAGGAACATTATGGTTCCAACCCTAGCCTCCATATCTGCCCTCTTACTCTCAGAAACCCTATGTAGCCGTTTTCTTCCATGATTGTGGATATTTGACCTTGGGGAGCTTGGTTTGGCAAAGGAGAGCCTAGGAGAAGAAAGAAGAAGTTGTCAAAGAAGGAGTTGGGTGGCTGGAGCTCGTAGATCTGGGAAGGCATCATCTTCTGGAGCCCTTTTGAGGTATAAAGTCTCTTGCTTGACATCTATTTTGTGTAGATCTAGGTGTTATGAGGTTTTGACACCATTTCTTGTCCCAAAAACCCCAAAGTGATGCATGATGCGAGTTGGTTGAGATTAGCTGTCCTTTCAGACCTTAGGAGAGGTCTTGAGTGAGAAAAATTAGGTCCCAAAGGCTTTGATTGTCTCATGTGTGATGTAGGTGGGTCTTAATGGATTAAGACCTTGAGTTAAGAGCTTTATGGACGTCCCAAGTAATAAAGTTTGAGACTTTATGAATCCTAGGCATGTTTGGTCGATGGATCTGAAGTTTGGGCTTAAGAGCTTAAGCCATTAAGAACTTATGTGGAATTTTAGTTCAGCGAGATTACGCCCCGCGTAAGCTGATGTACGCCCAGCGTAGTGGGTCAGTGTCCCGTTTCCAGTCCGCGAGAATCGAAGTATGCCCAGCGTACTTCCTCTGTTGGGTTTTTGATTTTGGGCCTTAAGTGATTGGGCTGTTTATGGGCTAGTGGGGATTGGGCCATGACTGAACATTATGGATGGAGTAATTTAGACCCAATAATTATTATGGACCTTGGATCTAGGCCCATTTGGTGAGGTGGGCCCAATTTAGTAAATTGGGCCAATATTGGGCTTTGCATAAGGACTTGGTTTTGGGACTTGGCCCAATAAAAGGAAAATGGATTTAAGGAGTGGTGTGGGCACTTGGCCTAGAAAGTCATGTTGGATTCTAACTTGGTGATTATCATGTGATAGTTAGGAGTCCCGGTGAGTCAGCGGTCAGAGATTTGCAGGATTTCGGCAGTTGCAAGGTGAGTTATCCTCACTATATCGACAGGGTCTACGGCAGCAAGGCCGACCCTTTATCGGATGGAAATACGGGTATTGTTGTTATGTTATTGTTTTGCTAGATCTGCATCCTGGTATTTAGGATGGTGTTATGTTAGTGACCTAGTTAAGGTCGGTACCTGGGATATAGGGTAATGTTATGCTAGTGACCGGTTAGGTCGGAATCCTGGTTAGGATGTTGATATGCTATGTGATCTGTTAGACTTTTTGTCTGGTTGAGGATTGTTATGTGATTGATTGTTTTATGTGCACATGGTTGTTTGACGGGGGTTGGGTTGAGGCGGGTCCTGCTTTGTGCTGAAGGCCAACATACCCAGGGCAGACCGGATATTCCGAAGGCCCAGCGAGCGGTCCGGATAGGCTGAAGGCCCCAAGAGGGCGGACCAGACGTGCCGAGGCTCGGGGAGTGGACCAGGCCGACTGAAGGCCCGGTGCGGGCGGACCAGTCATACTGTAGACTCAGAGAGTGGACCAGGTGGATTGAAGGCCCGGTGCGGGCGGACCAATCACACTGTAGACTCGACGTACATGGCTAGACTCGGAGGGTGGACCAGGTGGACTGAAGGCCCGGTGCGGGTGGACCAGTCACACAGTAGACCCGATGTGCATGGTTGTTCTGTTTATGATATGTTATGAGTATGATATGTGTGGTTGGTATTTTGGGGGTAACTCACTAAGCTTTCGGGCTTACAGTTTCAGTGTATTGTTTTAGGTACTTCAGGAGATCGTGGCAAGGCAAAGGCGTGATCGTACCGCTCCTCATGTTTTATGATTTATATGATATGGTTCTGGGGGGATACTCTGATGTTTAAACTATTTTGAAAACGAGTTGTATGAACGTAATGGTTTTTGAATGATTTAAAATGTTTTAATTTGGCTCAAATTTTATGGGTGTTACATAAGGTCTCACCTTGGAAATGCATGATACGCTTCGGAAAGCGTGCAAAGCTGAATCCAAGATACATTGGACCATTCGAGATCCTCGCTAGGATCGGTCCCGTAGCATACAAACTTCGTCTACCCCAAGAACTTAGCAACGTACATCTTGTCTTCCACGTGTCGAACCTAAAGAAGTGTCTGCCCGATGAGACACTTGTGATACCTCTCAATGAGATCGAACTAGACGAGAGCTTACACTTCGTGGGAGAACCTGTAGAAATCATGGATCGGGAAGTTAAACGAACGAAACAAAGCCGTATCTCGATAGTGAAGGTTTGTTGGAATGCCAAGCGGGGACATGAGTTCACTTGGGAGCGCGAAGATTCAATGAAACAGAAATACCCGCATCTATTTCCGAGTCCATGATTTGTATTCTGTGTCTGAATTTCGGGACGAAATTCCCTCTAACAGGGGGATGATGTGACAACCCGAACCTTTTTCCGTTTCCAATAACCAATTTCCGTTAATAAAATTTGAATTTTATTAAGTTCCCGTCAAACTTCTTGGTTTAGAAAATCATCTAGTTTTATATATATTTAAATTTTTATATGAGTCGGGATCAAAACCTCACGAAATTTCAAGTTATTCTTCAATCAGAACATTGGTTTTCGGCCTAAGTGAGTTTACGGCCATAAACCCGTGTATGGCCGTACACTCGTTTACGGCCAACGTCGGGTGGACCCCACCACTGACGACGAAAACCCCTCTAAATACGAGACCCTACCCCTCATTTATACTTTTCTGGCCGAACACTCTCTCCTTCTCTCTCTAAGCTCTTGACCGTACACCCCAAAAACACCCTTATCCTTCCGAAAATCATCAAGAATCGTCATTGGGAGTTAATTTGGAGCATCTAGAACACGTTTTTCATCGATTCCAGCATCCTTGTTCTTGAGTGTACGGCCGTACACTCTTCAAAGCTGAAAATCTTCATTGAACGCACACCAGTTCACGGCCGTACACACTTCAAACCTTCAAAGGCCGTACACCCTTCGAGAGACAGTTAACGGCCGTAAACTCTCTTCACGGCCGTAAACCCCATTCACGGCCGTACACACTTCCTAAGTGGTGTATTAGACTGGAAACCACCTTTCCTTGATTCAATCAAGTCCCAGTAACATTCCTTAACCGAAAGCAAGTGTTTTTCTAACACTTTATCTACCGAAATCGCTAATTTAGATACATATATGTATTTAATTTTTATTAGGATTCCGTTAAGTGCCACACACTACAACTCGAGGGTCTTCATTCCAGTTCGTTGATTCGAGGCTTGTATACAACTAACAGTGAGTTCATACCACTACACTTTTATGATTTTTAATGTTTTCATGGGGGGGGGGGAATACAAGCCAAACACAAATGATTTTGTGAACTAAAACGAAAGGTTTTAACGAGTTTAAAACTTATGCAATTGATACAGTCAACCAATTCCCATGTTTTATAAAATATTTGGATATTTTATCTCTTTTGTACTATGTTGAGCATAAGGGACACTTTTATCTTGGAAACAAAATTGCATAACTTTCAAAACGATTTACAAACCAAGTACATAACATTTCAAGCAAACTATAATGGGTATAGTTTAGGGAATTCAATACACAGCTTTTACCGATCCAGATTTACATACATGGGTAAACATATAAACTATGACAGATTGAGTTTATGATATAAATTACTACAATAGTAATAATTATTTAAGTATAGTTATTATCTTATACAATATACACACGAGTACAAATGTAGTTGATTGATACAGAACTACACGTAAACTAGTTAATACAGGATTGTGAGACAACACTTCAATTGTACCCTTTGGGGTACAGGTTAAATCCTATCATAGTATAACCAGAGTCTCCTGGAGGGAGAGCGTGAGATTTGTTAATATATCTATTCGGGACTGACAATCCTACACCTGAACTGCTAGCTACAGTTAGGGAGGCATGCCTGGGGTGACAAATGTCATTTAACCGACACTTGAAGAACGTTGTAAAGGTCACTAGGTCATATCAATCATGGTTATACGACTCGCAATAGTATAAACTAACCATTTGTTTAAGGGATTTCATTCTTCATTAGTTTTATTTTAAGTAATGAAACTACTATATATATTGTCTGTAGTCAGGGTTTTCAACAGAACATACTATACATACTGGTGGTAGCCAGGGTTTTCATACAGATCATACTATGCATGTTGGTAGTAACCAGACATGCAAACTAATATGTTTCATATACTACAACAGGATACAGTAACAAACAATCTTAGTTAATTCTATAATTCCTTAGTTTATGCATCAGGGCTATGTATGACGAATATTCGATAGACTGTGGAATGTGTGGTTTCCGCCTCATTTCCTGTTCCTTATTTGGTTGTGGGCTTAGGGCAGATCCACATAGTCAACAGTCTGTTCGATATTGGTTTATACGTGACTAGTAAGAACTAAGTAGTCATAGAAGGAACTGGTATTATCATACATTTACTAAAGAAAATATTCGATTTTCTTGGAAACATACGAAAATTTTCATAGACTCATCAACAGGTTTTCACTACAAAACATCGCTTATGAACTCACCAACTTTATGCTGATACTCTTTCAAAACTGCTTGTATTCTCAGGAAATCAGTAGACAGGTACCTCTCCTGGAGTTTTGAGAAGACGGAGCGTATAGAGTCACGTCTTTTACTTTTGATTATACTTTTGATGTACAAAAACAAGAATCAAACAGATGTAAACTTCTTTTCATATATATTCAATGTAATGGTTGTGTTTACTATGATTACTATGATGCAATTGTTGTGATACTAGACATGACGTCATCCACCTCCGAACGTTTCCGCCGTTCCGGTTTGGGGGTGTAACAATATTTTATACCTATAATTATGTTGGGTAAAGATGGGTAGATGATATAGAAGATGAAAGATGAAATAAGTGATGAGAGGCCTTGATATTAAAGCTGGCCCAGTCATCTAGCGGAGTATAGATGACGAGTACAAACTATTCTAGACAGTCTAGTGCAATGCTAGCAGGCTCGCAACCTGTAGGTGTTTGTGAACGACGAGTTCACCAGGTGTACTCCATCCCTCTCATGGTTTCCTTATATTGTTGAGGAATCCCCTAAGAATTTTTGTCAATCCCGAAGGTAATGCTTAGGCTAGGTCCCTTAAATTAGATGTTTTAGGGACATAAAGTAAGAATAACGGGAAGGGATAATCAGGCTGAATGATTTGATTCAATTAAAGAACTTAATTATTGTGGGTTGAAAACCATATGTGCTCACCAGGCTCCCAATCCTGACCCACTCAGTTTCTTGTATTACAGGTAGTGGAACAAGTGCACCGGTGTGATGAACAGATGAGAGAATTATGGATTATAGGCCAGTAGAATAATAGATGATGTAAGGCCTATGTTATTTTCCATTTATGCTTATGTACTGTATTGACGATGATATCGCAACATTTTTAATATAATTAAAATACATTTATTCGGAAATGCTTTGACAATATCTTTATCATACTTTTGGGAACAAATTCGGCAATATTATTCTTCAAAAGGATACTCTAGTTTTTAAATAAAGCATAAACAAATCGGTCTTTTCTGGCCGTGAAAATGGGGATGTCACAGTTGGTATCAGATCATTAGTTTAAGCGAACTAGGAATTTGTAGGATTTCTCGACTTAAACTTAGAATGCTAAGCGATGATTTTGATATGAGTGTCTGCTATATTTTAGACACGAGCAGTAGCTTATTTTAGGAAAGATGCCTAAAGTGCATTTATGTGCTAAATTATTTATGTATAGCTATAAAATGCCTCATGATGCAATTATTTGATCGAATCTATGGTCTATTGTCAACCGGATCTGGAAACTTTATGTGTTCAGATTTCTAAACGATTAATTATGGTATTAGAAATGGCATGTAACTTTTCGGAGTGAGAAGGACGATTTAAACATCTATCGTAAATAAAGATCTAAATTCGCCTACTTTGGTGTATAGATCTACATAGCGAGAACCCGAAGCGGATTCGGAAAAGCTAATGGAAACCGCCAACCTGAGCCACGAGTGATTGAGCGTGCACCAAAGGTAGCACCTGCACCCGAGCCAATCACGATTGGAGGAGTACAAGCAATGATACAAATGATGTTTGATCGTCAAATGGAAAAAACAAGGCTGTCAGTCAAGATGATACACATATGGTTAGAAGAAACCAACCCAATGGAGGAAATAATGGACATGGATGTAAGTACAAGGATTTCATGGCATCCACGCCACAAAGTCTTTGTAGAAGCCTAACACCAGTGGAAGTCATGGATTGGATCTCCGAGATAGAGATGATGTTTGAAAGTTGTGACTGCAACAACAAACAGAGGACAACTCTCGTGGTTACACTATTGAAGACTGGGGTATGAAGCTGGTGGAAGCGACTAGCTGCTACCATGCCCAAGAGCGAAGCTAGCAAGATGTCTTGGGAAGCCTTTTTTTTGCAACTGAAAATGTAGTACTGCTCTGAGAAGGATCTTCTGGAAATCAATGAGTTTCAAAATCTGGAAAAGGGATGGATGAGTGTTACCGAGATATGTAAAATCTATGCAAAACACAGTGCAAATCGAACTTACCTTGAACATTATTACCATATCCAACAATGTTGGTAATCCTTTTCCGAGAGCACACTTCCTTTTGGGGTCGTGCGTTGATGGAATAAAAGGTTCTTAATCTCCACACTCAGTTCGAATGATTGTTTAAGGATCATCGGTTGGATGTAGAGGGTCAAACTTAATATACTAGTGTCCATAGGGAGAGATTGGCAAGTCGAGTTGATTAGCATCTTGAGTTGGAAGATCATAGTACATGAAGGGCACAAAATTTATATCACAAATAATTCCTTGTCGAAAGAGAAGAGAAATGCCCAACATTGGATTTTGATTATCTTTGAGAGCTTGAATCCGGATGCTTTCTTCCACAGCTTGTTGAATTTACTCACTTTACCAGCCCTCAGACTTTCAAAAAGACTTAATTGGGCTGCCTGAACTTGTAGCAATCTTTTTTTCTTTGTCTTCGGGATTGTCACCTTTGTTAAAAATGGAGGAGATGATTTGATGACCAAATTTAGTGATGAATTTCTTGGATGGAGGAGGAATCAGAGGCTCTGCAGGAATCTCATCAGGTTTCTGGGTGGGAGAACCTTCATCTATCTGAATAATCCTTGGAGCAGGAATTGGAGGAAGTATCGACTGAGTGTCTTGGAAGGCGACAATTATTAGATTGGTTTTTACCTTATCCATGTCTCGACTCTGTTGAAAGGTTTCGTATATAGATGATGGCCAACCAACCGAGGACCATTTAATCTTCTCTGCTTTGAAAAGGACTTTGATAGGAGGTTCCTCGATGGCTGGTAGTCCAAGAATCACATTTTTAACCAAATATTCATCATTATCATCTATTTCAAGAGCTTTAATAGTTTCTACTTCCAGGACTTCATCATTTGTTGATTCATCACGAAGTGCTTAATCCGAGATAGGTTTCCATTGCACATGTTTTTGTTCTTGTTCTCCCTCTCTTGCATAGGAAATCCCAGCCTCTGATGTTGTGACATCCCTTAAAATTCAAGTTAGGACGCATCTAGAACCTTGTCATTTCCATGCGTGCACATAACTTGGCATTAGATGCAAGAAGTTGAGCGAGATCGCGACTTAATTGATCCCTCAGAAGAGGTAGTGTAACTTACCTTGTACTAAGTAGTCACATTGATATGTGAATACTCCAATTAGGTTGTAAAGTGCCAAAGTTTAATCTCAAAACTAAACACAAAACCATGTTTAATAGATCACGACTCAAGGGCAAGTTAAATACCCTAATTTATTAATCAAAGCATATGACGTGCTTAACTAGTTTAAGTACTTATCAAACTTGTTGGAATATATTTTTGTATGTGACCATCACTAAAATAAGACGAACTGGTTTTATTTTATCTGACAAATATTATCAGTTATTTTAGGTTGCGTGGATTCGTGCTTAAATGTGAAATACAAAAATACGCGAAAGATGGAATACGCAAAGACGTAAAATAGCCGTATATTTGGTCGTTTGAAGACAACAAATCAAGGCTAAAATTGTCAAAGACTTCAAACCTCAAGGGACCAATATGGAAATTCAATTTCTTAATTGAATTTATGGGAGATCTTTAACTGTGAGTCAAAGACCCTACGTTCTCTTCCTACTACAACTTGCAAATTTCACAGCTACAACCTCAAAACCAACTTAAACTCAAGTGCTTTAGATATTTGTTTCACCATGTATATGTACGTGTGTATTTAAAGAGTTGTGTGTGTGTTCATTTTTCTTTTGTAATACCTCCAGCAACATCACCAAACAAACCCACTCCAAACCTCAAGAACACCAAGATCAACAAGCTAAATGAAGAACACCATCAACCATCTTCATCACATGTTCTTCATCAAACTTTAAGATCATCAACTTCACCACCTTTGTTCATCACACCACTTACCACCAAACACCTCTATTATATCAACCTCCTTCTAACCTCCAAACAACCTCAAAATAATCTCCAAACACTCTCAAAATACCCTCCTTAAACCTCCTCCAAAAACCCTTTTTAAATCACCTCAATTATCACCACCTTGCTGTTTTCGGGATCGAAATTTTGAAGTCAGAAACGAAGAGAACTGGGCACAACACAGCCAAGATACTACCAGGGAGATTTTCATCACATATTCTTCAGAAACTTACCTACATCTAGGAATTTTCGTGGACGATTTTGACCACGGGAAACCCCAAAGAGACGTGAGTGAGAATTCGCTATCCAGAGAGATTTCTATTTTAGAATCTTCTACTCATAAAATAAAAACCTGGGCAAAGCACAGCCAAGATACTACTAGGGAGATTTTCACCACAAATTGTTCATAACCCTACCTACATATAGGAATTTTCGTGGACGATTTTGACCACGGGAAACCCCAAAGAGACGCGAGAGAAGATTGGCTATCCAGAGAGATCTACTCCGAAAATCTACATTCATCACCACCCAAAGCTCCTTCAACATCACCATCTTTGCTCCCTTACACCACCAAAACTACAACCTTATTCCACCTCCTACCACCCTCCAAATACCCACTCCAACCTCATCAAATCTCCTCAAACACCCTATACCCGTATACAAATACATGACCCGTGTACTTTGCATTATTTTGTAAACAACCCATTTTACATGAAAATGAACTTTGTGTTACTTATCAAATACCGGATTGAACTATGAACAAATAGAGACACAGTCTATTAAGATCCAGTCCAACCCTAAGCCAGTTCAGTCATTTATTTGACGAACCTACTTGATAGACCAGTCGTTCCATCAGTCTAGTTCTAAACCAGTTCAGTCAATTTATTGACGAACCTACTTGATATATATTTATATATTTATATATTTTATTATAGTTTTACGTCATTTAAATACAGTTATTTATATTACTTATAGCTTTACGTCATTTAAATACAGTAATTTATATTATTTATAGCTTTACGTCATTTAAATACAGTCATTTATATTATTTATAGCTTTACGTCATTTAAATACAATTATTTATATTATTATAGCTTTCAGTCATTTATAGCTTTCATATTTATATTTATTCTGCAATTATTAATCTTTATATATCCGCATCTTATATCTTTAATTTATATATCTTTCACACAGTAACTGGTATTCGAGCCTTTATTTGTGGTGATTAGATCATATATTTTTAACAATTGGTATCAGAGCTTGTGTGATTTACTTTGAAATTTTTGTCGAAAACTTTTGGTTAGCGTTTATAAACCTTCCATAAGCTTTTCTTTAAATATTGCATTTTAATATCACTTGTTCAAAATCCTTTCAAAAAAAATCAAAAAATCAAAAAAAATGTCTTCTGGTAATTACTCCAACATGAACTCTGTCTCCATTGCTAATAGCTTAGGATCTGGTTCACGGGCACCCATACTTATCCCTGAAGAGTATAATTCGTGGGTTGGCCGTATGAATCTTCATCTTAACGCTATAAATGAATTCGTTTGGAAGTGCGTACAAGGAACATATATTACTCCAGAAAATATGGCTACTCTTGCTACAAATCAAGCCACTCAAGCTGAAATCAGAAAAAAGTTGGAACTCCAAGCCTAAAAGGAACTTGTTTCTGGAATACCTCACAGTATTCTAAGTCAAATGGATGGCATTATACTGTTAACCGCAAATCAAATTTGGGAAAATTTGAAAAATCGTTTTTGTGGGAATAAAAGAATTATCGGAAACAAAAGAACATCTGTTTTGAATGAATTCGATAATTTCAAAATGCTTTCACCAGAAACCATCCATGATGCTCATGATAGGTTCAATCTTATTATGGTCAAAATGAACAATTTGAGTATCAAAAAGACACAACATGAGATAAATCTCAAATTTTTAAACAATCTTTTCGAAAGCTGGAAAATGGTTAAACTCATTATTCAGGGAAATCCAACTATTCATACTGAAACTTTGTAAAATTTCTATGGAGAACTTCAATCATATTAATCCTCGATTGACCCACCAACCACTACAGCCTTTGGAGGACCACTTGGTCTTGTGTCCACATCTTCGCAAAACCAAACACCTTCCAATGATCAAAACTTTAATCATTTTAATCAGACTAAATCTTTTCAAAACCAAGCCTTCCAGTCTGATTCAAATGATGAAGCAGACTATCAACAACTGTGTGCGTTGGTTTCAAACACAAATCTCCAGAGATTTCTCCCAAATCAAGGTCAATCAAATTTTAGACCAAACTTTCAAAACAGACCATCTTTTGGACAAAACAACTCAGGTTTTCAACCTACACCTTACTTTGGACAAATTTCTCAAAGACCTTCCTTCCATAACAACTCAAACCAAGGTTTTCAAAACCAGGGATTTCAAAACAATCCCAACTCAGGTCATAATAACCATCCAAACAACAGTTTTCAGAATCAAAATAGAGGTTTCCTGTAACGCCCGGGTTTCGGGGCTAAGCATTAATAGATTATGTAATAGTCTAGGTCAACTATTGTAACTCTTTTTGAAGTAATAAAAATGAATTATTTGAGTATTATGTGAATTATGTGAATTTATGTGCTTTATACTTAATTATAAAGGTATAATTAATAAAGAATAAAAATAAGTGTAACATACACGTTTTGAAATCGTGTTATGTAGTTTGAGGAGTTTATAATATTATGAAATATTATGAGAAATTGAGTGTTGAGTTCTAACAGATAGTTTTTACTAGAAATGAAATAAAACTATGTTTAGAATCACTCATAAAATATTGAAAGTCTTATGAGATTCCAATTAAAAAGCCAAATAGTGAAATTTAGCGAAAATATAAAATTTGAAATAAGTTAAATTTTATTATTGAAAGTTGTACATAATCTCGTTAGAAACATGTAGGCGAAAACCTCGTCGAAATCCGAGTTATAACGAAGAAGTTATGACCAATCGAAGATCCGCGACAAAACCGACACGGTGCCGAATGACGTAAAAAGTGAGTTTTTGATAAACTACTTTTTAGCCTTAGTTATCTAAATGAAAGTCGTAGTATTCATTAAACCGAGAAGTTCGATAAAAAGAACGCCAAAATCTGACTTCGTATGAGGAAGTTATGATTTTTCTAAGTTTCAGCTTAGCAGTAGACAACTAAAAACTCGAATTTTAGATCGAGTGATTTTTAGCCGACACAACCTAAACGAGAATCGAAGGTCTCGTCATTAGCAGTACAACGGTAAAAAGTCTGACGAAAACGGACATCGGATGAAGAAGTTATGAATTTTTAACAGATTTTCCAGTCCCGGTCTGTTAAAAATAATAATATAAAAATAAAGTCAAAATTTTCCAATGAAGTCTAAACAAAAGTTGTAGAGCATAGTTTTCTCTACGCGTGCATATAAAGAACGTCAAAAACGGAGCCCGTATGAGAAAGTTATGGATTTACAAGATTGGGCACAATTTTCGAGAAATTTCGGAAGAGTCATCCTTGGACACGTCACCCTCGCATGCGAGGCTTCCACGTGTCGGACATGTGCTCGCTGCTGATTGGACCGCGGTCCGCGTGTCACCCGCTGATTGGTCCGAAGTGCTGGCCCGAACCGAGGAGTACCGCGTCATCCGACCAATCCGAAGCTCGCAGGTGTCCATCCGAAGCAAGCCAGCTGCAAAGTCCGAACCTCGCCCTTCTGCCGCGTGGCCTTCGCACCAGCTACCTCCTCGCATGCGAGCCACGTGCTCGCTTCTCGTAGCCTCGGATCCGAGCCTTCGGGCCTCCTCCCCTATAAATACGACCCATGCGAGCCTTCCCGGGTATTTTGAGAAATTTGCCACTTTCACCCCCCTTTTTGATATTTTTACTATCTCGACATCCCCCGAAGCCCCGATATCATTTTTAGTACCCGAAACGCGCCCCGAGATTCCCGAGAAGCCCGAAAAATTTATCTTTTCGGTTTCGAAGCTCTACCTTCGCAGAGCCCGGTTTTCAAGAAAACTCCCGGTTTTCAACGAAGAAAGTCATATTTAGAGCCGAAGTGCTGCCCAAATTACTATTTTAACACCTGGTTATTTCACGGTGAGTTTAATATATAGGAACAATTGTATGTTATGTGTTATATGTGCTAAATGCTTTCCTGAGTTATTTTGGTTTTTATACTCTTGATCATGTAGAGGATGTCTCGTATCACTTCTGGTATTGGCTTTGAGCCTCTGGCCATGTAGAGCTTGTCTCGTATTATTCTGGTATCGGGTTTATGCCTTTGGCCATGTAGAGCATGTCTAGTATCACTTCTGGTATTGGCTTTGTGCCTTGGCCATGTAGAGCATGACTCGTATAACTTCTGGTACTGGCATAGGCCTATGTAGGGCTGAAAGCCTGTATATTCTAGCAAAATGATATTCCTGAGTATTTTCGGTGCCATTTGGGCCAAAGTGTTATTGATGTATATCAAGTATGCAAATTGTTATGTCTCGGTGATTGTATATCTTTGAATCAAATCATTGATTGATATGGAAAGTTGGTCACATGATTCACATATGCCTTTGTTGTTCCTTGTTCCTCTTTGCTTCTGCCATACTGAAGTATATATATGGCATAACGTTATATTGTATCTATTATTGAACTCACTAAGCGTCACCGCTTACCCCTCTCAATGTTTAACAAATTTGCAGGAGATAAGTAACCAGTATGGTTATATACTATCGGAAGATGTAGAATACATTTTTGCTATTACTTTTGTACTTCGGTTTATGTATGTGTAAAATTACAATATCCTAGGTAGTTATGTAAAATATTAAAACATAGTCGGTTTGTATCCAATCCTTTGTAATCACTTTATCAATATAAGATATTGTTTTATAAATATGCATGTAGCATGTTTTGGAGTAACTATATTGTCAAGTATGAAAGTTTGGGTCTTTCAGAAATATGAAAGTATAGAAAGGGGTTCTTTCAATCATGGTATCAGAGCAGTGGTTTAAGTGAACTAAATCACATGGATTGTTATTTAGACTTAAACTATTGGAAGTTCAATATATGAACTAAATCATTGTAAATATATGGATACAAACCATAGGAAATACTTAAGTGGGGTATTGGGTAGTGATAAACCCTAGTATTCTAAGACATTAACTTACTTCAAAAATTTTAGAGAATTAGTATATATGAACTAGGAATTTTGGGAATTTCTAGATTTAAACACGAATTGTTAAGTGAAGATGATACAACATGTATCTGGTATATTTTAGGTTGAATACCTAATGGGGTAAGCACTAGAATATTAAGAGGAGATATGCCTTATATTCTATTAAATGTTAAATGATAAGTAAATATAGCATGCTTTAGGTTTCATACATATATTGCTATTATTTGAGAAAGTTTAAGGTCTGTTGCCGACCTTGGTTTAGAAAATTTTATGTTTAGAATTCTAAGAATTTTCGTTATAGAATTTACATGAAATTTTTCGAAGTAATAAAGATACTTATGATAATTGATATTGATAAGTTTATTGATAAACGATCAAAGGATATCGTGAAATAATAAATATGAAGTGTAATCGTAAATAGTGTATTAATACCAACAGAGTGGTATTATGCATTTAAAATATGTAAGATAATATAACATCTTTGGAAGAAAGATGTGCGTTTGAAATACATTTGGATAAGATAAATGTTTTGGCATAACCGATGAAGTTGTTCCACTGCTGTCCAGATTAAAGCAGTGATAGTTTATAGAGTCGGAAGAACCGAGGGTGGTGATAAATACTTCAACAGTATTGAAATTAATGTAGTAGAAGATTTAGAAGAATTAAATGAAGATCAAGGAAAACGCTAATGAAGTTTTTAGACTTATTAGGCCAAGACTTTGTGATGAAGTATGTAGTTCGAGTAGTAACCCTATACAGGATGCTCATACTTAGTATTTAATAATACTGAGTGATGATCGACTTCTATCACATCCTTATGGAAGTTCCATTGTGTGTTAAGCCGAGTTTAACATACAAGATTGGGATAGTGAAATAGGTTATTTGGTTGTGAAAAGGCTGAGTGGCTTACTTGTTAAAGTAAAGTAGAGTACTTAGTTGAAGAAGATATATACTCATATTATTATATGAGAAGAGATGTTGTAGTTAGGAATGGTAGAGAACCAAGTTGAAGCTAGTAGAGCTTGCTGAGATGCAGCTATAATGCAGACTTCTTAGGATAGACTCATATGAAATAGACTTAAAAGATACAACCATGAGAAGAAGACTTACTCAGATACAGGAATGACGATGTCATGAAAGAATAATGAAACCAACAAATATGCATGATGGTTTGCATGAGTTAGAAGATGATGTAAGTAGTTGGAAACTATTTGTCTTTAGACTGCTAGAGGAAATTTTGGGTGTAGTATGTCTTGCAGAGTAGACACTACCCGAGAAAGAATTTATATGAAGAAATGGAAGTAAAATTTCTATCGACCTATGGAAAAGTATTAGGATATATTAAATCGAGCATATGCATGAGAAGAATTTTAGAAGGCGAGTATAAGTAATCGAAGATATGTTTGATAGAAACGTGAAAACCCTAGTTGAGTCTAGGAGAAACTGTTGTATGTATTTGTTTGAACACACTTAAGTGTGAAAATTTGTTTTGTGAAAACTTTTGAATGGTAACTTGGGAACTGCGAGACAATACTTGGGACGAGTATGAGTAGGTGTGAATAGTAGTAGAGGCCTATACTACTGGAAGCACAGGACTCACACTTGGATCAGGAAAGTCATAAGGTTACCAAGAAGCTAGTAATCGATTCCGTTTTTGTTCGAGTATGTCATTACCTTTGTTTCGGTGATGACTAAGAAGATGATTTTCGTTCAGACCTTAATGGTCGTAAAGAATTGAGTCCGACTAAAATATAGATCTGCGAAGTGAATTGATTGGTTCAGAGAACCATGTCTCGCATAGTGGCGAAATTTCAGTCAGAAAATTTAAGAAGGAGATGGACAGACGGAGAGAAAAATCCGAACAATAGAAGATATGCTGTGTACATATGTCTTGAAGTGAAGTTCGTGCTTGTCAAGTGGAAACACCATCGAGCCCCAAATTATACTTAGGGAAAATAGGAATGAGATAAGAGCGAAATATCCTCATTTGTCTAATTGTTGTGATTTCGGGGACGAAATCCTCAAAAGGAGGAGGTATTTGTAACATACACGTTTTGAAATCGTGTTATGTAGTTTGAGGAGTTTATAATATTATGAAATATTATGAGAAATTGAGTGTTGAGTTCTAACAGATAGTTTTTACTAGAAATGAAGTAAAACTATGTTTAGAATCACTCATAAAATATTGGAAGTCTTATGAGATTCCAATTAAAAAGCCAAATAGTGAAATTTAGCGAAAATATAAAATTTGAAATAAGTAAAATTTTATTATTGAAAGTTGTACACAATCTCGTTAGAAACATGTAGGCGAAAACCTCGTCGAAATCCGAGTTATAACGAAGAAGTTATGACCAATCGAAGATCCGCGACAAAACCGGCACGGTGCCGAATGACGTAAAAAGTGAGTTTTTGATAAACTACTTTTTAGCCTTAGTTATCTAAATGAAAGTTGTAGTATTCGTTAAACCGAGAAGTTCGATAAAAAGAATGCCAAAATCTGACTTCGTATGAGGAAGTTATGATTTTTCTAAGTTTCAGCTTAGCAATAGACAGCTAAAAGCTCGAATTTTAGATCGAGTGATTTTTAGCCGACACAACCTAAACGAGAATCGAAGGTCTCGTCATTAGCAGTACAACGGTAAACGTTCTGACGAAAACGGACATCAGATAAAGAAGTTATGAATTTTTAACGGATTTTCCAGTCCTGGTCTGTTAAAAATAATAATATAAAAATAAAGTCAAAATTTTCCGACGAAGTCTAAACTAAAGTTGTAGAGCATAATTTTCTCTACGCGTTCATATAAAGAACGTCAAAAACGAAGCCCGTATGAGAAAGTTATGGATTTTACAAGATTGGGCACAATTTTCGAGAAATTTCGGAAGAGTCATCTTTGGACACGTCACCCTCGCATGCGAGGCTTCCACGTGTCGGACATGTGCTCGCTGCTGATTGGACCGCGGTCCACGTGTCACCCGCTGATTGGTCCGAAGTGTTGACCCGAACTGAGGAGTACCGCGTCATCCGACCAATCCGAAGCTCGCAGGTGTCCATCCGAAGCAAGCCAGCTGCCAAGTCCGAACCTCGCCCTTCTGCCGCGTGGCCTTCGCACCAGCTACCTCCTCGCATGCGAGCCACGTGCTCTCTTCTCCTAGCCTCGGATCCGAGCCTTCGGACCTCCTCCATTATAAATAAGACCCATGCGAGCCTTCCCGGGTATTTTGAGAAATTTGCCACTTTCACCCCCCTTTTTGATATTTTTACTATCTCGACATCCCCCGAAGCCCCGATATCATTTTTAGCACCTGAAACGCGCCCCGAGATTCCCGAGAAGCCCGAAAAATTTATCTTTTCGGTTTCGAAGCTCTACCTTTGCAGAGCCCCGTTTTCAAGAAAACTCCCGGTTTTCAAAGAAGAAAGTCATATTTAGAGCCGAAGTGCTGCCCAAATTACTATTTTAACCCCCGGTTATTTCACCGTGAGTTTAATATATAGAAACAATTGTATGTTATGTGTTATATGTGCTAAATGCTTTCCTGAGTTATTTTGGTTTTTCTACTCTTGATCATGTAGAGCATGTCTCGTATAACTTCTGGTATTGGCTTTGAGCCTCTGGCCATGTAGAGCATGTCTCGTATTATTCTGGTATCGGGTTTATGCCTTTGGCCATGTAGAGCATGTCTCGTATCACTTCTGGTATTGGCTTTGTGCCTTTGGCCATGTAGAGCATGACTCTGGTACTGGCATAAGGCTATGTAGGGCTGAAAGCCTGTATATTCTAGCAAAATGATATTCCTGAGTATTTTCTGTGCCATTTGGGCCAAAGTGTTATTGATGTATATCAAGTATGGAAATTGTTATGTCTCGGTGATTGTATATCTTTGAATCAAATCATTGATTGATATGGAAAGTTGGTCACATGATTCACATATGCCTTTGTTGTTCCTTGTTCCTCTTTGCTTCTGCCATACTGAAGTATATATATGGCATAACGTTATATTGTATCTATTATTGAACTCACTAAGCGTCACCGCTTACCCCTCTCAATGTTTAACAAATTTGCAGGAGATAAGTAACCAGTATGGTTATATACTATCGGAAGATGTAGAATACATTTTTGCTATTACTTTTGTACTTCGGTTTATGTATGTGTAAAATTACAATATCCTGGGTAGTTATGTAAAATATTAAAACATAGTTAGTTTGTATCCAATCCTTTGTAATCACTTTATCAATATAATATATTGTTTTATAAATATGCATGTAGCATGTTTTGGAGTAACTATATTGTCAAGTATGAAAGTTTGGGTCTTTCAGAAATATGAAAGTATAGAAAGGGGTTCTTTCAATAAGCGTCAAAATTAAAGTGTGAGATAAACCCGATATCTTTACATAAAGTGGTGGTGGTCGAAACAAGGATTCTGGGGATATAAAGAACGCCCAAATCTGACTTCGTATAAGGAAGTTATGATTTTTCTAAGATTTGGCATAACAGTGCACGACCCGAAACTCGAATTTTAGTTCGAGCGGTTTTTGGCTTACGCAACCTAAATGAGAGTTGAAGATCTCATTAATAGGAACTCAACGACAAAAAGACAGACGAAAACGGAGTCCGTATGTAAAAGTTATGAATTTTACGCAGACATTTAACAGTGTAATCACCTCCTACTGTTAAATTTAAGATTGGTCGAGAATTAGACGACATAGTAAAAAGGAAAGTTGTAGATTTTATTTTTACCAATGAGTGGATATAAATAATGTCAAAAATAGAGCTCGTATGCGAAAGTTATGGACGAAGCTTAGTTTCTACTTTTCGAGCGCGGCGAATTCGATACAGTTTTGTAAATCCGAGATAGAATAAGAATTAGCCAACGGGGTCTAAATGAAAGTTGTAGTACTCGTAAATACCAATGCGTGGATATAAATAACTTCGAAAACGGAGCTCGTATGCGAAAGATATGGACGAAGCTTAGTCGCTACACTTCGTGCGCGATAAATACGATACAGTTTTTGTAAATCTGTGATAGAAGGAGAATGAGCCGACGGGGTCTAAATGAAAGTTGTAGTGCTCGTAAATACCAACGCGTGGATATAAAGAACGTAGAAAACGGAGCTCGTACGCAGAAGATACGGACGAAACTTAGGGGCTACTTTACTATAAAATCCCTATAAATAAAGGGTGAACTCTTCATATTTTCTTCACAGCATAAGCCTTTCTTTCTCTCTCTAACTTCTCTCTAGCCTCCCTAAACCCCTCCCAAGTATAGGGAACCTCCCTAGCATGAGAAGGAAGCCCCGGAGCGCCCGACGGCTCCGAGAAGAAAAGCTTTCGGCTCGGAAACGCTGCTCCAGCGAAGCCCGGTTTTTAATAAAAATCTGTTGTTTTGTCGAGGAAAATTGTTTTAAGAGTAACGAAGCGCTGTCCGAGTGCAGAGTCACCATCTTTTCAGCTGAGTGCATAGTCACTTTCATCTTACACATAGATATGAAGTATTTAATATAAATTACGTACTATGTGTGCATATTGTCTGAATACTTGCTGTTTACGCTGATGAAAGATTTTTATACATGTTTTAAATGATTTAAACTGTATATGTACTTTATATCTACAAAATGTTGGGTAAAACATGGGTAGATGTAATAGAAGATGTGTGATAAAATGATGAGAGGCCTCGATGTTGTTGTTGTTGAATCTGTCATCTAGCGGAGTATGGATGACAACCATGAACTCTTCTAGACAATCTAGTGGAACGCTAGAAGGCTCGCAACCTGGAGGTGTTTGTTGACGCTGTGTTCACCAGTGTACTCCATCCCCCTCATGGTTGCCTTTAGGACATTTATTGCTGAGGAACCCCCTTAGCAGTAGTGTCTATCCCGATGATGATCCTTAGGCTAGGTCCCTTAGGATAGGTGTTTAGGGACGTAAAGTGAGGATAACGGGAACGGGTAATCGGGTTATTGTTGGTTGATGAAATTAATAAACTTATTTATTGTGGGTTGAAAACCCTATGTACTCACCAGGCTCCCAAGCCTGACCCACTCAGTTTATTGTATTACAGGTAGTGGTGCACGAGCATAGATATGATGTTTGGGATGAGAGATTACAGATATAGGCCTGTAGATATGAATAAATGTAGTAAGGCTTATATTGTATTGTTTATGCTTTTGATCTGTATCGAACATGACATCCCGAGGTTTTTAATGAAATACATTTCTACAGAAATGCTTTGATAAATATTTATCATATTTTATTTTAGGAACAAATTCCACAACACTTTTATTTAATATGTTACTCTGATTTTTAAACAAAGCATAAACAAAATCGGTCTTTTCTGGCCGTGAAAATGGGGATGTCACATTTCCAAAATCAAGGTTACCACAATCAAGACAATGTTTTCAAAACAACCAAAGTTTTGGATTCCAACAGAACCATTCTCAACCTTCCCAACAAACCCAAACCCAAACTCAAGCACCTGAAAGACTTCCGATTAAAAGTCAAAAGGATGACAGTGATGAAGAAATGATCATTTGTCACAACTGCAAATGAACAAATCACTATGCCAGAGAATGTCGAGCCAAAAACAAAACCAAAAATCAAAGACTCAGCATACTATGCTCAAAGAGCCGACGAATTGAAGAAAGTGGAAAACCAAGAAAATCAAAGAGCATTGATGGCAATCCATGAATCAAGCGTGGAATACTGGCCAACTTCTGATGACGAAGCTGACAATGAACCAGCACAATCAAACTTCTGCTTCGTAGCTGGTGTTGACATACCTTCAAGAGCTCCCAACGTCATAGAACAGGTATGGTCTATGATCTCTGAACTTGGTTTTTCCAAAACAATTTTTGAGTCCCACATAACCAAGATTGAGAAAAGTCTGGAAGCTGATCTCAAAACATATCATGACACTATGTTCAATTTTGATATTTGAAAATCTGAGTTACAAACCCTACAAATCAAATTTGGAGAATCAACAAGAACAAAAAGCAAATTGGAAAGAGACGTTGAAAGAAAATCGGAAGATTATAATCACGTCTTGGAACAATTAAATCAGACACTAATTCAGAAAAGGGATTTGGAACTAAAAAACCAGTCAGTCATTTCTTCTGAAATAAAAGATGTTTTAGAAATGGAAATCCTTTAGTTGAAACAAAACTTTCAAGAATCAACTGACAAATACAATATTTTAAATGAAAAACTGACTAATTCTTTAAAACAAATCAATTCTCTTGAAACCGAGAATAAAAGACTGATATGGAATATGGATTCTATCAAAGTTGCTAGAAAACTAAGTGATGATGTTTTCACCAAGGCAAACACCTTAGGAACTGGCAAAATTAATACGAATTACAGACCAGGAATTGGAAGAGAGTCCTTTGAAATTGACCAAGCAAAACAAGAAAACATGACGAATTGTGAAAACTCTGAATTCACTCTACCAGATCTTTTTGTTGGGTTTTGAGCATTCTAACACTTCCTAAGTGTACATGCAACCCTATTAAACCTTGGATCTATGTTTGTCTAAGATACATGCAAAATATTATTTTCCAAGGTTTATAACCTATCTAGCATGGCATGGGGTACTTTTAACCATAAAAGAACTAGATGAATTACATACCTTTTGTTGATTGTTGATTCCTTGGAGTTTGAGAGCCAAGCACCAATAATGTGAATGCCTCAAATGGAAATCACAAATCACCACAAACTTGGAAAATGTATGAGAGAGTATACTAACTCTTGATTTTGGCCACCACACTTACACACACACTTTTTTTAGTGTTTTTCATGCAACATAAGCTTCTTTATATAGTTTACATGGTTAGGGTGAAACCCTAATAACCCATGTCTTTTCCTCTTCCAAGGATCCATGGGTAAAAGCTCCATGGATCATCCATGGACTTCCATATAAGCTTAGCCCATTCCCAAATGAGTGTTAGCCCACACCATATAAATATAATAGCCCATGATTTAATTAGTCTTCCTTTTAATCACTAAATTAATTCATAATTAATTCAAGATTAAAACTAATTAAGTAACATGACTTTATATTAATATATTATAACTTATAATATATTAATAAATCGTAAGTATACAACTCTCATAAAATTATCCATAACTAGTTTGGGTGAAGTGCAACCCAAATGGACCATGCCGGGTCGGGTCAAGTATATACCAAATAATTTATGGACTTAGACACCTTATCCAACAGACTCCCACTTGGATAAGTCTAATAACTGTATTTGCCTATATTACTTCAAGAACCAACCGGCAATCGTAGCTCTCGAAAACTCTTGTGAACTATGAAGCGCCATTTTAGATAAGTGATCATATAATCCTCTGCTCTCATGATATCAGCCGGACAAATACATGGAACAATGTCTTACTTATTGTCTAGCAGTTGTTTCTCGATTTCTGATTTGTTTGACAAAGAACTTAACTGAACACATCAATTTAGTTCATGACCGGGCCCGGTACATGGATCAACACAAAATCATCGAGGGGCCCAGATATCGCTTCTATTTCTAGAAGGAACAGATAAACTTCGACTCATATGCTTGTTCTACTACTTATTGAATTGCACACAAGGGCACGTTTTATAACATCAAGTTACTGATGCGTTTACGTGCAATCAATGCACAACCAACTCATAGGTAACAACTCATATCTCTAGGTTTGAAGACTTATATGATATTACCGTCTCACGATCACTCGAGATAAATTCCATGAAGTGATACAAGTAAGCGTGGGTTTATTCCAATACTCATAACTTATGAGTACTCATGAATGTTGTAGCAACCATTGCTATGGCTAAACACCTTTAGTCATCTACAATCCCAATTCATGACAATCTTGATTCATACCTACTTCCGACGTATGACCGATTGTGGAGGTTTGAATAAATTAATTATTCTGGAAGTCAAAACATGCAAAACTGAAACAATAGTAAATAATTGACAATGATAGTAACAATTTACTCATAAATAAATCACACATTTTATTCATCATCAAACGTCGATTACATTTTACAAGTTTCAGAAAAATTATCTAATCTGTAAAACTAATATCGTCCCTCAGCCCGATGCGCCTCGCATGCTGCAAATGCATAACCCTCGTCAGTCCCTTCGTAAGGGGATCTGCAGGGTTCTCATCTGACGATACCCTCTTTGCCACGAGGAGTCCTTCTTCTATCTTGTGTCTTATGAAGTGATATTTTCTGTCAATGTGTCGGGATCTGCCATGATCTCTTGGTTCCTTGGCTAAGGCAACCGCACTATTGCTGTCACAGAAAATCTCCATAGGCTCCTTAATAGCTGGTACAACTCCAAGGTCTCCGACGAAGTTCCTCAGCCATATCGCCTCCTTTGCCGCTTCACTCGCTGCTATGTACTCTGATTCACAAGTCGAGTCAGCTACAGTCTCCTGTTTGGAACTCTTCCAAGTGATTGCCCCTCCATTTAAGGTAAAGACCCAGCCCGACTGAGAGCGGAAGTTATCCCTATCAGTCTGAAAGCTAGCATCACTATACCCTACTACTCTCAAGTCATCACTCCCACCAAGGGTAAGGATCCAATCCTTAGTCCTCCGCAGGTACTTGAGAATATTCTTTACCGCAGTCCAATGAGCCTTGCCAGGGTTCCCCTAATATCTGTTGACCATGCCCAAAGCGAAGGCCACATCAGGACGGGTACAAGTCATAGCATACATGATCGAACCAACAGCGGAAGCATAAGTTAATCAACTCATCTCAGCTATCTCATCTTCTGTACTCGGGCTCTAAGCCTTGCTCAGTTTGGCGTTGCTTTGGATCGGTAATTCTCCTTTCTTGGAATTCTGCATGTTGAACCTTTTCAACACCTTATCCAAGTAGATACTCTGACTAAGTCCAATTAGTCTTTTACTCCTTTCTCTTAATATCCTTATCCCTAGGATATATGTAGCTTCTCCAACGTCCTTCATAGCAAAGCACTTCCCAAGCCAGGACTTAACCTCCTGCAAGGTTGGGATGTCATTTCCTATGAGTAGTATGTCATCCACATACAGTACCAAAAAGCTAACTATACTCCCACTAGCTCTGACATACACGCAGGACTCATCTTCACTTCTTGAGAAACCAAACTCTTTGACCTTCTCATCGAAACAAAGATTCCAACTTCGAGATGCTTGTTTCAATCCATAAATGGATTTCTCAAGCTTGCACACTCTATTGGGGTACTCTGCACTGACAAAACCTTCTAGCTGATTCATGTAAACATCCTCAGCCAACTTTCCGTTAAGGAAAGCGGTTTTGACATCCATTTGCCATATTTCATAATCATGAAATGCAGCAATGGCTAGCATAACCCCAATAGACTTAATCTTTGCTACTGGTGAAAAGGTTTCATCATAATCAATACCCTGAGTCTGAGTAAACCCCTTCGCAACCAGTCGAGCCTTATAAGTGTGCACCTTCCCATCCATGTCGGTCTTCGTCTTGAAGATCCATTTGCACCCGACTGTCTTACGGCCTGGTACATTGTCAACCAAGTTCCAAACTTGATTGTCATACATGGACTGTATCTCGCTGTCCATAGCCTCCTTCCATTTAGCAGACTCCGGGCCTGCCATGGCTTCCTTAACACTATTAGGTTCATCCAGATTTACCAGTGTACTGTCACTGATAAATGTATCACCTTCCGTAGTAATATGAAATCCATAATAAAACTCAGGTGTGTTCCTAACCCTTGTGGAACGCCTCGGAGGTACAGACTCGTCAGCTGGATCAACAGGAGTTTCCTCAGGTTGATTGGTAGTGTCTGAGGTTCCTTCACCAATTGACTCTTGAATTTCTTCAAGGTCAATTTTCCTCCTACTGTCTCATTGGCTTATAAATTCTCTCTCTCGAAAGATCCCTCTCCTAGCCACAAAGACCACATTCTCACTGGGTCTGTAGAAGAGGTAACCAAAGGATTTTTGTGGGTAGCCGATGAAAATACACCTTTCACTTCGAGGTTCGAGCTTGTCATGAGTCTCGCACCTCACGAAAGCCTCGCAACCCCAAATCTTGATGTGGTCCAAATTCGGAACTTTCCCAGTCCACATCTCATGAGGTGTTTTGGCAACCTTCTTTGTAGGGACTAGATTAAGGATGTGGGCGGCAGTCTCTAAGGCATACCCCCAAAAAGAGATTGGTAGCGAAGCTCGACTCATCATAGAGCGAACCATGTCCAACAAAGTTCGATTGCGCCTCTCAGCTACACCATTCAGCTGTGGTGTCCTGGGAGGTGTCAATTGTGAGACAATCCCACACTCCTTAAGATAGTCGAGGAACTCAGTACTAAGATACTCACCACCTCGATCGGATCGAAGCATCTTAATGTTCCTGCCCAATTGATTTTCTACTTCCTGTTTAAACTCTTTAAACCTTTCACATAATAGGGATTAGCATCCCTTGTGGCGGTTTTGAATGGTCCACATACATCAGTATGTATAAGGTCCAACAAACCCTCACCCCTTGCACAAGTACCAGTGAAGGGTGATTTTGTCATTTTTCCAAGTAGACAAGACTCACAACTATCATCCGACTTGAGGTCGAACGACTCCAAGACTCCATCCTTTTGGAGCTGGCCTATGCGTTTCTTGCTTACATGTCCAAGACGACAATGCCACAAAGATGCTTTATCCAAGCTAGTAGAAGAATCAATATATAATACATTATTTCCTAAATTATCTACAACCGATACAGCTTCATACACACCATCACAAGGTAATGCTTTAAAATAACGAACATTATTAAAGAAAGCATTAATACTACCAACTTCATTATCAAAAGAAAAGGTAAAACCTTGTTTGTACAAAGCATGAAAGGAAATAATATTCCTCGCCATTTCATACGAGTACACACATTTATTCAAATCTAACTTTAACCCACTATCTAGCAACAAAGTATAAACTCCAATCTTGGTAACAGGTGCAACCTTCTTGTTCCCCATGATTAAGTTTATCTTTCCGTGCTCCACATCCTCACTTCTTCTTAGGCCCTGCAAGTCACAACAGATGTGAATACCACAACCTGTATCAAGAACCCAAGAATTAGAATATGGTGAGTTATTAGACAATATAGTGTAAATACCTGCATGGGATGGTTTCACTTTCCCATCCTTGACATCCTGCAAGTACTTTGGGCAGTTTTGCTTCCAGTGCCCCTTATTTTGACAGTAGAAGCATTCAGCATTCTTAGGGATGGCAGAAGGAGTGATAGAACCACCTTTGGTTCCAGATGAGGAGCCTTCAAGGGACTTTCCTTTGGTACCCTTCGAAGGGTGCTTCCTCTTCTTCCCTTTGCCTTGCCCGATAGCCAAAACAGGGGTAGTAGTAGGAGTAGGAGTAGCAACCGACTTACTCTTAAGACCACTTTCGGCAGTCTTCAGAAGTCCTTGAAGCTTACTGAGTGTGACTTCCTCCTTGTTCATGTGGTATGTCATACGAAATTGATCATAACACGATGGCAAGGAGTGCAAAATGATATCAATTGCCAACTCCTCAGGGAAGTTCACATTCAGTTTCATTAGACGGTCCACATACCTTTGCATTTTCTGCATGTGGCTCGTGATTGGTTCGCTATCCTTCATACGGGTAGTGATCATGGATGAGATTATTTCATATCGCTCTTGACGAGCACTCTGATGGTACCTTTCCATCAGATCCTGATGCATCTCAAAAGGGTAATAGTCCTCATAGGACTTTTGGAGTTCAGTTGTCATGGTGGCCATTATAATGCATGCCACCTTGGTGGCATCTCTTTCATGTGCCTGATACTCAGCGACCTCCTCAGGTGTGGCAGTGGACTCATCAAGCTCCTTTAGCTCCTTATCGAGGACATATTCCTTGTCCTCGTAACGAGTAACCATCCTGATGTTCCGGATCCAATCCATGAAGTTGGAACCATCAAAGATGACCCTCCCACAAAGGTTCATGAGGGAAAAGGAGCCAGTAGGGTTAGAGCCCGAAGCTTTGTTGTTGGTAGACATCTGAAAAGAAGAAAACAAGTTTAGACTAGATATATCGAATCCTTAATAATACACCCAAATGTAATATTAAGGCTAGGATCCAACACAATATATTATAACTTAGAAGAGGGATGCCGTAATCTAAGCTATAATATATTTGAAGGTAGGGGAATGACGATTCACCAATTTCCACAATGAAAACGAAATGAATTATTAGGTTTAATTGGTTTTTGAAATTCCTAGATTCCTTTGAGATTCATTGAACTTTTCAATGGCATGTTTCAATCTCGATTGTGCCCTTCAAGTTTTGTGACTGGGATGCCGAGGATCACAAAACAAGGTGTGAATAACCATGGAAATTCACTTAGTACCCTTAATATTATCACCTAATCAATGTGCCGGTTAACCACACACGCTCCACCGATCTATGATAAATATTAAGTCACCCTTCGTGATCCTTACTAGTCCAAGTTAGTGTGTCGGTTAACCACACACGCTCCACCAACGACTTGTTAAGGTACAAAGTGTGAATGTCATGGGTTAGCACCATATTCACATTTTCCTAAAGTAACTAAGATTGGGAATTTATAAAAGGTTTAGTTACTTTATAATATTCATCATACTTTTAATGAGAATTTATAAGTCCTTGTCCTACCCGTTCGGCTAACGACCCTCCACCAGTCAAGCAAGCGGTGGGTGAGAGTGGACACCCATTAAGTTGCCATTTTATAGGCAACAACCTTATACCCACCTTATAGACTGGCTTCGTGAGTGAGGCGTACTAGTGGTAAGACGACTTTGATCTTATACATATATATAATAATTAACCATTAATGTTATAAATAGTATAAGGGTTGAATTTTAACTTTTAAAACTCTAAGGGTTTGGAATTAAAGTATATTAAAGTGTGTGTAACTTTACAAATTCCAAAACTTGAGGACAAGTTTTGAAACTATTCAAAACCTTTCATTTCATAACTTATGAATTAAAGGTTCATAAAAATGAAGACTCTTCATTTCCATGTAAGTTATGTGTTTTAAGTGTGTGTTTAAAAGAAGTGACCTTTGGATATCCATAACTTGAGGACAAATTATGGACTCCATTAAAACACATAAATGATCAAGAATTAATCCTAAACAATTCAGCAAATAATTCCTATCATCTTCTAAATTCATAAGAACATGAACATGATTATCAAAATTTCAAAAATTATATGAACACATACAAAGCATGAAATTTTTATATATGCTATTGTAAATGGATTAGAACAACCATTACACCAACCAAAAACAAGTTTTAAAACACCAAAACAGTTTAGGGTAATGTTTCTAGTCCATTTCCAGCAGCAAAAGTCGAAAATCTGCATTCTGAGGCTCCTACTCGCCGAGTGCACGAACCTACTCGGCGAGTAGGATGAGTTTACACATGAACTCGGCGAGTCCCCCCATGGACTCGGCGAGTTCATCAGTTAGACAGCAAAAAATCGACTTTTTATCACTATTTTGCATCAAGTATCAAATAAACAAGCCTAGGCTCTGATACCACTGTTGGGTTTTGAGCATTCTAACACTTCCTAAGTGTACATGCAACCCTATTAAACTTTGGATCTATGTTTGTCTAAGATACATGCAAAATATTATTTTCCAAGGTTTATAACCTATCTAGCATGGCATGGGGTACTTTTAACCATAAAAGAACTAGATGAATTACATACCTTTTGTTGATTGTTGATTCGTTGGAGTTTGAGAGCCAAGCACCAATAATGTGAATGCCTCAAATGGAAATCACAAATCACCACAAACTTGGAAAATGTATGAGAGAGTATACTAACTCTTGATTTTGGCCACCACACTTACACACACACACACACTTTTTTTAGTGTTTTTCATGCAACATAAGCTTGTTTATATAGTGTACATGGTTAGGGTGAAACCCTAATAACCCATGTCTTTTCCTCTTCCAAGGATCCATGGGTAAAAGCTCCATGGATCATCCATGGACTTCCATATAAGCTTAGCCCATTCCCAAATGAGTGTTAGCCCACACCATATAAATATAATAGCCCATGATTTAATTAGTCTTCCTTTTAATCACTAAATTAATTCATAATTAATTCAAGATTAAAACTAATTAAGTAACATGACTTTATATTAATATATTATAACTTATAATATATTAATAAATCGTAAGTATACAACTCTCATAAAATTATCCATAACTAGTTTGGGTGAAGTGCAACCCAAATGGACCATGCCGGGTCGGGTCAAGTATATACCAAATAAGTTATGGACTTAGACACCTTATCCAACAGTTTTCACATCTGTTAATGAGGAAGATTCAGATGACGAAACAGTTATCAATTGTAGCCCAGATGATACTGCCTTCACTGTTTCCAAAAAGTCTTTGTTCAAAAGAGTTGTAAATTCTGAAACAGAATCTGCTAGTTCTTTAACTCACCAAATCAAACATACCGACGGAACCACCAAATTTAAAAAAAATTTGAATGGAGAAAATTCCTCTTATGAGGATGGTAGTACTTCTGTACCAACTGTTTTTCCTACAATGAGTTCATAAATTGTTGTAAAAACTAGTCCTGGACAAAAATACTCCAAGAATCAACAAACATGCAAAAAACCCATTCAAGTCAACAAAACCCCACTTGTCAAGCCAAACGTTTCTGACAACCAACCAAAGAAACCAGTTCAACCCTACGTCATACCTCAAAAACAAGTTTCCAAAAAAAACCAAAACCTTTTGAAAACCGCTTTCAAGATATCACTTTTAATCATTCAAGGAACTTTCAAAAACAATCACACCAGAGAGTTCCAAACCATCATCATCAAAAAGCTTTTCAAAACTGCCCTTCACATCCCAGATATTAAGAAAACTTTTTCAACAAACCTTCACATCTAGGATATCTTTCACCAAATCACAGATCTTATCAACCGACATATTTTCAAAAACAAATCACATTTTGGGTAAACTTGATAAATCAAATCAAACCTCAACCATTCCATCCTTATAAAACAAACCCTTACAACAACATGAAGTTAAATGCTAAAAGAAATTCATTAAGAAAAACACCCAAAATAACAACAACTGACAAACTAGGACCCATTCAGATTTGGGTACCTAAACTTTTTGTCTAATTACAGGTACTTAATGCTGGAGAACCCAATGATGATACATGGTATATTGATAGTGGCTGCTCCAAGGATATGACAGGAAACCGGAACTACTTACGTGACTTCAAACCTACACAAACCAATCAAGATGTTACCTTCGGCAACAACATGACAGCAAAAATCAAGGGTTATCGAAACATAACAAATGGTAATTTCACCATAAAGAAAGTTGCCTACGTTGATGACCTCAAACACAACCTCATCAGTGTTTCTCAGCTCTATGATAACAATATTGAAGTTCTGTTCACCAAACAACAAAGCTTGATTATGGACGCCAGAACCAAAGATGTTATAGTTGATTCTGACCGTGCCGGAAATATGTATCCACTTGACATGGATCTTATCTATGGTAAACCCGATATATGTCTGCTATCTAAAGCCCCAACATATATTCGTTGGTTATGGCACTGCCGCCTTTCCCGTCTAAACTTTGGGTACATCAACAAGTTGATCGGCAATGATCTTGTTCGAGGGCTACCACTTCTAAAGCTCGATAACGAGAGAAAAAGGATCTCAGAATCTCAGAATCTAGTGTATCCGAATCAACTCACAAAAGCATCTCAGAATCTAGTGTATCCGAACCACTAGAATTGCTGCACATAGACTTTTGTGGCCCTGCCAAAACCCAAACCATACAAGGGAAGAAGTACATTCTTGTTGTCATTGATGGTTTCTCGCGCTTTACTTGGGTCTTTTTCTTAAGACTAAAATCAGAAGCACCTGAATAGATGATCAACTTCATCAAACAAACCGAACTGAAGCTCAAAAGACCTGTTCGAAGAATCCTAAATGATAATGGTTTAGAGTTCAAAAACAAGACTCTAGATTCATTTCTCAAAGACAAAGGAATTGAACATAACTTCTCAGCCCCATACACTCCACAACAGAATGGTATTGTCGAAAGAAGGAACATAACCCTATGTGAAGCTGCAAGATCAATGCTTATCTTCGCTGATCTGCCACAATACTTTTCGGCAGAAGCAATAGCCACAGCTTGCTACACTCAAAATCATTCCTTAATCCATAAACATCTTCATAAAACACCATATGAAGTCATTAACAACCGAAAACCAAACATCAAATTTTTCCATATTTTTGGTTGTCGATGCTTCGTAAAGAACAATAAAGGTCACCTTTCAAAATTTGAATCAAGGTCGAACGAAGGAATTTTCCTTGGTTACTCGTTTTCCTCAGCTGCTTATCGGGTACTGAACAAACGTACCAGAGTAATTGAAGAAAGTACCGATGTTCATTTCGATGAATTTTATGTCAGGAAATTGGATCGTGAACATTTTGGTTCTAAAATGACTGATAATATTTTTCAAAATCCAATTCAAAAAACACCTTCTCCTGACATAGACATTGAAATCGATCTTGATTTACATTTTTAACATCCCAAAACCGCTTACAATTCTGAACTTCTAGCTACTTCAATTGATCCTACAGGAACACCCACTGAAAGAACTCCACAAACAAACCAAAATGATGCAGATCGATTTGAGGGGGAACCACCAACACATACTTCCTCCTTGGAACAAACACCAAATCCTCCTTTGAACACCCCATCCCCAAATAGCCAAAACAATCCCGATGCATCATTTATGGGGGAACATTCAAACCTATTCCAAGATCAAACACCCGAAGAAGAAAAATGGGATATTGAAACTCCAATTATTATAGCGGAAGAGAATCGCTTAATAAAGTGGACCAGAAATAATCCTACAGACCAAATCATCGGAGATCCCAACTCAGGCATTCAGACTAGAGCAGCATCCACAAATGAATGTTTATTTGGAGCCTTCTTATCCATGACTGAACCCAAAACCATACATTCTGCTCTCAATGATCCAGCCTGGGTAAAAGCTATGCAAGAAGAGCTAGCAGAATTTGAAAGAAACGACGTATGGAATTTTGTTCCTACTCCACCCGATGTTACTGTTCTATGCTCAAGATGGGTATACAGAAATAAAACTGATGATCAAGGAATCATTTGTCGAAACAAGGCACGTCTTGTAGTCAAAGGATTTTCACAACAAGAAGGAATCGACTACGATGAAAGATATGCTCCAGTTTCCAGAATTGAAGCAATTCGCATCTTTCTTGCATATGTTGCACATAAGAATTTCAAAGTATTCCAAATGGACGTTAAATGTGAATTCCTACACAGAGAGAGAGATCGCGAAGTTTACATTCAACAACCACCAGGTTTCGAAGATCCCAAATTTCCAGATCACAGCTTTAAATTGAAGAAAGTTGTCTATGGCTTGAAACAAGCACCCCGAGCCTGGTATGCCACGTTGTCAACATTCTCGAAGAATCAGGTTATAAAAGAGGTCCAATCGATCAAACCCTCTTCCGTAAAATATTTAATAAATATCTGTTAATCATACAAATATATGTTGATCACATTATTTTTGGTTCTATTGATGAATCTTTGAGTGTTAAGTTTGCAGATCTAATGAAGAGCAAATTTGAAATGAGCATGATTGAAGAGATGACTACTTTTCTCGGACTTCAAATCAAACCGTCAACTGATGGCATTTTCATCAACCAAGAGAATTATGTCAAACACCTACTCACTCGCTTTTCAATGGATAAATCCAATACCGTAAAAACCCCAATGGCTTTTGGATACAAAATCGATGCAGACTTAAATGACAAACCCGTTGACCATAAAAGATATCGTGGAATGATTGGATCACACTTATACCTCATTGCCAACAGACCTGACATCATGTTTTCTACATGTGTCTGTGCCAGATACCAATCAAATCCTATGTAATCCCATGTAGTTGCTGTGAAACGCATCTTCAAATACCTTAAAGGCACTCCTAAACTTGGCCTTTGGTATCCAGCTAAATCTGATTTTCAGCTGAACGCTTTCACCGACTCAGACTACGGAGGATGCAAGCTAGATAGGAAGAGTACATCTGGTAGCTGTCAATTCCTAGGAGGTAGACTAGTGAGTTGGACTTCAAAGAATCAGACTTGTATATCCACATCAACAATAGAAGCTGAATACGTCTTTGCCGCCAGCTGTTGTTCACAAGTCATATGGATGCAAACTCAACTGCGTGACTATGGCTTCAAAATCTCACAAATTCCCATATTTTGTGACTCAACCAGTGCAATTGCCATTTCTCACAATCCCGTTCACCATTCCTTGAAAAAGCACATCGACATTCGATATCACTTTATCAAAGACAACATTCAAAAGGGTCATATCGAACTACACTTCATCAACTCCGAAGATCAAATTGCCGATGTCTTCACTAAGGCTCTCGATGAAACAAAGTTTCAATACTTCCTAGGCCGTCTAGGAATGTTAAATCCAGATAACATCCATCCTTAAACTTTTACTTTTTGTTTGTAAAAAGTGTGTTTGCTTTCATTCAAAAAGAAAATTCAAAAACAATTGAAAACTGCTTTCTTTCAAAAATACCAAAACATTCAAATAACCAAAACTTCCAAAAACATTAAGAAAAACAAATCTTCAAAAATATACTAAAAGACTTGCCATAATAAGCTTTTATAGAATCTTATGATTAATCGTCTCTTGACTTAATTTTCAGATGCTTATGCTCGATGAAGATTTTAAGTCATTGATTCTCAATCGAAGTGAAGGTTCAAATCTCCTACTTTTCAAAATGTATATAACTTTATTTCTTTCGATTTTATTTCATTATTGACGATTTTAAACAATCAAGGGACATAAGGTTAGGAGGTTCAGATGAAACAAAAACCCATGTGAGAATTTGTGCCTCGTCAATCCGTATCACTTTGGAATTCATTTCTTGTGAGCTTAGGTGTGTCACTATTGCTTAAAAGGTATACCCAATTATACCTTGTCACGGTCTCATTTTTGCTTAGATATCAAAATGACCAGGGACGATACATTCATTTCAAACATACTAGACAAACTGTCTTTTATGCCACCTATCCCTACCTAGACAAAAGCCAACCGAAAATGAAGACTTGCGGTCCCATGATCCATCAATAAGAAAAGATGAAACGAAAAGGATTTCAAGAATCATCGATCAAAGACAGCCTCAAAATAGAAAGACTCCAAGCAAGGACATATCCTTACAAGAAAACCAAAGGAGAAACAAAGATCTATCAACATCCAATCCTCCAAGACGAATCTAGATAAAGACTAATCAACAAGAAAGCCAAATCATTCACCGAAGAAATACCAAACAAAACAAAAATATTCTACTTTTGGTATTTTCAAACAAACTTTCAACCAAATGGTTATTTCAAAACAAACATCATAAAATCTCGTGATTTGTTTTTAACCATTTTTCACAAAAGAAGATATCTCAATCACTTAAGACAGATACTCTCAAAAACCCAATTTTCTCAAATGTAGCAAATTCTCGATGCTAAAACAAAATATCTTTTTACAATAAGTCGATATTAATCAACAAATAGGATACCATCAAAGAACAAGCTGCAACAGCATTGGATTTCCCGGGATACTGTAGCTTTCATCACTAAAGATTCTTAGTTGCAAACTGCACTATGAAAATTGCTAAACCCCTCTACATGTATTTCCCAACGGAGAGAGAGTGAACATTAATGGCATGAATGAAGAAACCCGCTGAGTAATTCCAAAAGCAGTCTTATGTGATTGATTATCTAATAATGAGACTAAGTGACTTTACAGGAAAAGCATAGCTGAACACCTCCAATATGAGTGTGAGTCGTCAGAGAGAGATATCACTCATTTTTAGTGATCATTAACTTGTTCTGCTGCCAGAACAACCAAACACCCAAGTGAAGTGTGAGCTATACATATGAGCGTTCATCTGAATCGACCTGTTAGACCACTTGTCGTCATTAATAATGCTATAAAATCTTAGGAAATTTCTTTAGCTACATATATGGCTACCCTTTGATAACCGAACCCGAGACTTTGATTCGGAAACAAATTTCTGAAAATCTTTTACATAAGATATGATAAACCAAGTCACAAACTTTAAAATCGATTACTATGGTTTTATATATATCTTATCTATTGACATAACTTTTATTTCAAATCTTCAAAAGTTAAATTGTCAATATGATTAAATCATAACTGTCCTTATTTCAGTAATGATCACATAAGGAGAAATAGTTGGAATATATTTTTGTATGTGACCATCACTAAAATAAGACGAACTGGTTTTATTTTATCTGACAAATATTATCAGTTATTTCAGGTTGCGTGGATTCGTGCTTAAATGTGAAATACAAAAATACGCGACAGATGGAATACGCAAAGACGTAAAATAGCCGCATATTTGGTCGTTTGAAGACAAAACAAATCAAGGGTAAAATTGTCAAAGACTTCAAACCTCAATTGACCAATATGGAAATTCAATTTCTTAATTGAATTTATGGGAGATCTTTAACTATGAGTCAAAGACCCTACGCTTTCTCTTCCTACTACAACTTGCAAGTTTCACAGCTACAACCTCAAAACCAACTTAAACTCAAGTGCTTTAGATATTTGTTTCACCATGTATATGTACGTGTGTATGTAAAGAGTTGTGTGTGTGTTCATTTTTCTTTTGTAATACCTCTAACAACATCACCAAACAAACCCACTCCAAACCTCAAGAACACCAAGATCAACAAGCTAAATGAAGAACACCATCAACCATCTTCATCACATGTTCTTCATCAAACTTTAAGATCATCAACTTCACCACCTTTGTTCATCACACCACTTACCACCAAACATCTCTCTTATATCAACCTCCTTCCAACCTCAAAATAATCTCCAAACACTCTCCAAATACCCTCCTTAAACCTCCTCCAAAAACCCTTTTTAAATCACCTCAATTATAACCACCTTGCTGTTTTCAGGATCAACATTTTGAAGTCAGAAACGAAGAGAACTGGGCACAACACAGCCAAGATACTACTAGGGAGATTTTCATCACATATTCTTCAGAACCTTACCTACATCTAGGAATTTTCGTGGACGATTCTGACCTCGGGAAACCCCAAAGAGACGCGCGAGAGAATTCGCTATCCAGAGAGATTTCTATTTTCGAGTTCAGAATCTTTAACTCAGAAAATAAAAAACTAGGCAAAGCACAGCCAAGATACTACTAGGGATATTTTCACCACAAGTTATTCATAACCCTACCTACATATAGGACGATTTTGACCATGGGAAACCCCAAAGAGATGCGAGAGAAGATTGGCTATCCAGAGAGATCTACTCCGAAAATCTACATTCATCACCACCCAAAGCTCCTTCAACATCACCATCTTTGCTACCTTACACCACCAAAACTACAACCTTATTCCACCTCCTACCACCCTCCAAATACCCACTCCAACCTCATCAAATCTCCTCAAACACCCTATGCCCGTATACAAATACATGACCCGTGTACTTTGCATTGTTTTGTAAACAACCCATTTTACATGAAAATGAACTTTGTGTTACTTATCAAATAGCGGATTAAACGATGAACAAATAGAGACACAATCTATTAAGATCCAGTCCAACCCTAAGCCAGTTCAGTCATTTATTTGACGAACCTACTTGATAGACCAGTCGTTCCATCAGTCCAGTTCTAAACCAGTTCAGTCAATTTATTGACGAACCTACTTGATATATATTTATATATTTTATTATAGCTTTACGTCATTTAAATACAGTCATTTATATTACTTATAGCTTTACGTCATTTAAATACAGTCATTTATATTATTTATAGCTTTACGTCATTTAAATATAGTCATTTATATTATTTATAGCTTTACATCATTTAAATACAGTTATTTATATTATTATAGCTTTCAGTCATTTATAGCTTTCATATTTATATTTATTCCGAAATTCTTAATCTTTATATATCCGCATCTTATATCTTTAATTTATATATATCTTTCACACAGTAACTGGTATCCGAGCGTTTATTTGTGGTGATTAGATCATATATTTTCAACAAAACTCAATTTAATTAAATCATGATTTGATTTAACTACAAGTTGGAAATAATATCCAAATATCATAATTTGAATTATGAGCGAAAAGTAAAATTCAATGATTGTCTAATCCTACATTGGTATGTTATGAACCTTTATTTCATTTATTTGAAATATAAAAATTTGATTTTATGATAATTAAAATGATAAGTTATCATGTTGATAACTTAATTCAAGATAACACAAGTTTAAGAACCTATTTTTAAAAACAAAATACTAAAATAAAAACCAAGAGAAAAACTTTTGGAAATTTATAAAAATACCTAGAAATTTTATAAAAACTAAAGACCATTTTATAAAAATTGTAAAGAGGCAATATTTAAAAATGTTACCACCATCAAGAAGCCTCATAAAGCCTTTATTCACCCCAAAAATTCGGCCATACCAACCCCTCTACACTCCTCCTCTCACTCTCTCACTCATTATTGCTCCTTTACGAAAAATCCCGAGGTCATATTTTGCATGTCAATGTGAGAGAGAACAACCGATCTTAGGTACATATTCTGCGGGAGATATTTTCTCAGTTCATTTTTCATATGTTATTTAACATTTGTGGAGTTTTTTGGATGATTTGGATAGAGTATAGCCCCAAAGAGACGACGAGAGAGATGGTCTATCCAGAGAGACAGATATTCACCTTCTCTCTTTCTTTTCTCTAAAAACACTATCTACTTCTCTCAACTTTTTCCACCAAGAATCAGCCTGTAACGCACGAAAATAATGAGATACTTGGGTGTTTTTGATGCCTCAAAATCGAAGTCAAGTTAAGAGACGTTACTCTGTCCATCTTTCTCTTCATCTTGATGCAAGTTTTAGTTTGTTCTCTCTTTATCACTGGATTCTATGCCCTTTAAAGGCTAGAATCTTTCCTTTCCTATTTATGTTTGTAGATTATCACCATCACATTTGGCATGTATTAAAAATGGTGATAATCCATGATCAAACCAATGTTAAGATCAAAGATTAACCCATGCATGCTCTTACAACATCAAAAATCGGATTCTACTCCTTCATGTTCTTCAAACTCCGTTTTCTTATGGTTGAAATGGTTTTGAGAACATCATGGATGTGTTTTTACACCATCAATGTGTGAAAAATAAGGTTGCATGTTCATGAAATTAGCACACAATCGATTTTCAAGTTAAGAACATCAAGCCCATTTTCTAAAGTTCTTGAGGACAAACATTTTGTATTTGAAAGCATGTTTTTTTTATCATTTAAAAACACTTTTGTCTCTGGAAACATGACTAGAACATGCATTAATCATGATATATTCAAAATATTTTAAAATATTTTCTCAAAGTAATGATTAAAGCTTACTTTTCCAATCCACTAGCGTACATGCAATCTGCCAGATTTCTTTACCTGAATTTGAACTGTCATATCTCACTCATTTCTTAACCAAAACATAAGATTCTTTTTCTGAGAAGTAGTAATTTGAGTTAACTTTCGAAACCAAGTTGTCTCACTATAAAACATCAAGATTTTGATTTTCAACAAATTTTACAAAACAGTTGCTCCATCAGCACTTTTTCTGTGAATCTAGTATTTTATTGCATGATCAAAGGCCTTAAAACCCACAATAAATTGGAGAAAATTATTTTAGGAACTTAGAAACATTTCTCTCTGAAGACCAAAAATTTCATGAACAAAACGTTATAGAAGTTTCTAAAAATTTTTTTGAACTTCCAGCTACATTTGGAACTCATGCACTAGTTAGTGCTACATTTCTAAACTTGTTGGGGTTGAATACCCCCATTTAGCTCTGATTTACTTCCAAAACAAATTGTTTAATGAAACCACATGTCTTTAATAGATTTTCTGTGAAACCCCAAGTGCTTAAACAAAATACTTATTTTTCTACAAAAATAAAAATTTGATGGCCATAAAGTCAAATCATTATTTACGGATGAGATAAATATTTGAAAATTTTAGAACTGATGTATCTTCAAAACAAGGATCCCATATAAATTTTTATATAATTTAGTCACTTTTTGGTATGTTATTTAGATTTTTTAATAAATTAGAGAATGAATTTACAAAGCCAGGTCATATGACTCAAGGGCGTGAACCAATATTTTTCCCAACTTTGGTAACATTATGAGAGCCTGTAAAAATTAATTTGGGAATTGTTGCAACAGTTTGCTTTTCATTTTGAATTTTCCCTTTTATTTAGACTTAAATTGCAAATAAATAACAAATGACCTTCAAAAATTGCTATAAATTTTTTGACACTAATACCCTTTGCTAGAACCAGATTATAAATTTTTACAATTTTGGAGTTCATTTTAATGCCTTTATGGATTTTTGAACACAAGGTACCATGAATTCAATATTACCAATAATGAACCAAAAAAACTTTGGGCACTTTGCGACACCACTAGTTGGATAGGTAGTTCTTAGGTAATGGTTTAGTGAATTCTATCTCACTAGAAACTATTTTTTCCGTACGACACTAGTAGAAATCGATCTCTACAACACCGAACTATGAAGCTCGAACTACAAACTCCCCCTAGTGAGTATCCACAACCCCCTTTTTACTGTTTGCATGTTTTGTGGTGGAAATCATGCGACTATTTTATGAGCTATCCGTACTATTTTATGAACTTGTGGAAATTTGTTTTATGAACTTGCTGAACTTTGTTTTATGAACTTGTTGAGCCTTGCTTTATTAACTTATTGAACTTGGAATGATCTTGTTTTATGAACTTATTGAACTTGGAACAATACTCTTTTATGAACTTTGTGTTATGAACTTGTGCTATGAACTTTATGTTATCAACTTTTGATATGAACTTTGTGATAAGAACTCTATGTTATGAATATTGTATATTAAGTCCCCGAAAACCGAATTACAACCTACTAACTTGTATTCGATCCGATAGTCTTATGGATTTGGGGTCAATAGCCCCCACTCGCCCAGAACCACGAGTACATATTTCCATGAACTGACATAATGGGAAACATGGACATGATGGAATGGGGAAAGAACAATCGTTAGGCTTGGTAGTGAACAGAGTGCTTTAGCATTCAACACTCATTTTGAGTTGGAACTTTTGTTGAACAAATCTATTTTTTTTACTGAACTGATGTAGATTTACAAACCTGTGAACTCACCAACTATTTCATAGTTGACCCTCGTTTTTGCACGCTTTTCAAGGAACGATCAGCGATCTAAATTAGACGTCAACTTGATGCACTTTATGTTTTGTTGTTATGTATTAGACTTTTTATTAGGGAACTAAAATGTAATGTAAACATAAAAATTCTCAATGATTATGGTTGGTAATCCTATTTACCTTGTGTTATAAGACCTTAGCATGTCACCCTTCGTGTTTCTGCTTTAACGGGGTTTGATAGATTTGGTATCAGAGCCGAAGGTTATAGAGAATACCGTTTTTCCCTTTCCCTTGGGAAAACCAAAACTATAACAAACGAGTAAATGATCATGCTATCTAGTATAACTAAATCGGGTAGCGCACTACTGGACCCTAATTTTACATAGTTTGATCACCTATGTATAATTAAGGAAGAAGAAGTGCAAGACCAGAATTGGTTATAGTAAGTGGTATGAACAACCTAGGATCTTCTTAGACACTAAAGAAAAATACAAACCCTTAGGCGCGCATAGCTACCAAGTTACATTAGGCTACTGAAATGCTTCTAAACGCTATGATTCCTTATGTATAGTTTAGTTAGGTCGAACTTTATGTCTCGCGCTCCCGGATCGGGCGACGCGTGAGGATACATTATCGGATGTGCATTAGTTAACTAATCTCGTACTGAGAAAGAAAATGGACCCCCTCTATAGGATCAAAGTCCGGAGAGGAGGTTAGTAGTAAGTAACCAACCCAGGAAACCTACGCATCATTCAGTTGTGCCATCGACTCCTTAGGTCGACATCCTCACCATCATATTCCACTTACCTGATCGTGGACCATGCTATATCGCTAGTCCTCGTATGATGCTATGGACTTCACTCTCGTTACCTTGTAGTGTACTGGTAGCACACATATAAGTATCTTATAAAATTAGATACTCCCCAAGCTTTTACCTCAACCACTAAGGTTGGATCCCTTCCAACATTGTTCCAATTCAAAGGGTATAATGTGGAGAGAAATCAACCAATTATGACATTATTCGAGATCCGGAGGAGATATTACCTCTCGAATATCATTATAGAGAACTACCTCACGATGGAAGGTACCACTGTGGCATAGTTTTCTTATTCCATTTCGGGGACGTATCTGAACCTCACTTGACACCTATACAACCACATTTGGAGCATGTATGGCCACTATGATTTGTTATTTTAAACAACCTTAGAAATACCCTTCATATGACTCAAGGGCATGAACCAATATTTTTCCCAACTTTGGTAACATTATGGGAGCCTGTAAAAATTAATTTGGGAATTGTGGCAACTGTTTGCTATTCATTTTGAATTTTTCCTTTTATTTTGACTTAATTTGCAAATAAATAACAAATGACCTTCAAAAATTGCTATAAAATTTCTGGACACTAATACCCTCTGCTAGAAGCAGAATATAAATTTTTACAATTTTTTGAGTTGATTTTAATGCCTTTATGGATTTTTGAACACAAGGCACCGTGAATTCAATATTACCAATAATGAACCTAAAAAACTTTGGGCAATTTGTGACACCACTAGTTGGATTGATAGATCTTAGGTAATGGTTTAGTGAATTTTATCTCACTAGAAACTATTTCTTCCGTACGGCACTAGTAGAAATCGATCTCTACAACACCGAACCGTGAAGCTCGAACCGCAAACTCCCCTAGTGAGTATTCACAACCCCCTTTTTACTGTTTTCATGGTTTGGGGTGGAAATCATGCTACTATTTTATGAGTTATCCGTACTATTTTATGAACTTTTGGAACTTTGTTTTATGATGTTGATGAACTTTGTTTTACGAACTTGATGAGCCTTGCTTTATTAACTTATTGAAGTTAGAATGATCTTGTTTCATAAACTTATAGAACTTGGAACAATACTCTTTTATGAACTTTGTGTTATGAACTTGTGCTATGAAGTTTATGCTATGAACTTTTGATATGAACTCTATGTTATGAACTTTGTATGTTAAGTCCCCGAGAACCGAATTACAACCTATTAACTCGTATTCGATACGATGGTCTTATGGATAGCGTTATTTGGAGTCAACAACCCCCATTGCCCAGAACCGCGAGTGCATATTACCATGAACTGACATCATAGGAAACATGGACATGATGGAATGGGGCAAGAACGATCGTTAGTCTTGGTTGTGAACAGAGTGCTTTGGCATTCAACACTCATTTTTAGTTGGAACTTTTGTTGAACAAATCTATATTTTTTTACTGAACTGATGTAGAATTATAAACATGTGAACTCACCAACTATTTTATAGTTGACCCTCGTTTTTGAATGCTTATCAAGGAACGGTCAGTGATCTAAATTAGACGTCGACATGATGCACTTGATGTTTTGTTGTTATGTATTACACTTTTTAGTAGGGAACTAAAATGTAATATTGTTTCGAATATGATGTAAACATAAAAATGCTCAATGATTATGGTTGGTAATCCCATTTACCTTGCGTTATGAGACCTTTTCTTGTCACCCCTTGTGTTTCCACTTTAACGGGGTTTGACAAATTTGGTATCGGAGCCGAAGGTTATAGAGAATACCGATTTTCCCTTATACTTGAGAAAGCCTAAATTATAACCAACGAGTTAATGATCATGCTATCTAGTATAACTAAATCGGGTAGTGCACTACTAGACCCTAATTATGCATAACCTGATCACCTATGTATAATTAAGGAAGAGCGAGTGCATGACCGGAATTGGTTATATTAAGTGGTATGAACAACCTAGGATCTACTTAGACACTAAAGAAACATAGAAACCTTTAGGCGCGCATACCTACCAAGTTACATTAAGCTACTGAAATGATTCTAAACGCTAGGATTCCTTATATATAGTTTAGTTAGGTCAAACTTTATGTCTCGTTCTCCCGGATCGGGCGACGCATGAGGATACATTACCGGATGTGCATTAGTAAACTAATCTCGTACTGAGATAGAAAAGACCCCTCTATGGGATCAGAGTCCGGAGAGGAGGTTAGTAGTCAGTAACCTACCCAGGAAACCTACATACCATTCAACTATGTCATCGAGTCCTTAGGTCGACATCCTCATTGTCATATGCCACATACCTGATCGTGGACCATGCTATATCGCTAGTCCTTGTATGATGCTATACACTTCACTCTCGTTACCTTGTAGTGTACTGGTAGCACACATATAAGTATTTTATAAAATTAGATACTCCCCGAGCTTTTATCTCAACCCTTAAGGTCGGATATCTTCCAAATTTGTTCCAGTTCAAAGGGTATAATGTGGAGAGAAATCGACCGAATACAACATCATTCGAGATCCGGAGGAGATATTACCTCTAGAATATCATTACAGAGAACTACCTCACGATGGATGGTACCACCATGGCATAGTTTTCTTATTCCATTTCAAGGACATATCTAAACCTCGCTTGACACGTATACAACCACATTTAGAGCATGTATGGCCACTATGATTTGTTATTCCAAATTAACTTAGAAATTCCCTTCATATACCATGGCAACTAATCAACACCATCCGACTGTTGTCTCCTTGGATTATAGATAAAGTGACTCACTACTCCCAATGTACGGGGAACTTTTGGTCTAGTGCATATTGCCGTATACGTTATGCTGCCAACTAATAATATGAAAAAGGCCTTGGCCACTCCTTCTAGGTCATTCTCTCTCTTTGGAGATTGATTCTTTGAAAGTCTTAAGTGAATTCTCAAATGTGTATGTGTGGGCTAGCTCCTATCCATAAGAACTTCTTAGGAATTTTTGGGCATACTTCTTTCGAGCGAGTTTTAGAATACCATTAACTATATTTCTCTCTATACCCATTCCTAATACTTTTTCCAACCTTTTGATATCTAGCATGTAGACTAAAAAATCCACACGTTAGATGTCTCGCCTTTGACCCAAAAATAGTTCCAGAGGAATTTCCTAAACCTTCCATGCGTAGGCAAGTCGTGTTTAGAATTTACCTAATTTGTGGGGTAACACCTGTAGCTAAAGCATTATACCACTTAACACCATTCCAAAATACAAGATCTATCTGATCAACACCAGAAACCCCTTGGGAAAGGGTTCATTCTTCCAAATTCTTCATTATGGGGTGCTCTGGCGCTCTCCGTTAACGAGAAAGATGCATCGATCGAATGTACATCGATTATAAAGAACTAAATAAGCTGGCGATCAAACACTAATACTCCCTTCCCCGAATCAATGATCTGTTCGACCAACTATAAAATGCCTCGTACTTCTCTAAGATCACTCAACCACTAACTGCAGTGACCCAAAAGTTAGGAAGTTCTTTTGATAAAAACAATTAAAAGATGTATTCAAATTGGTAGAACACAAGTTGTGCAACACATTGGCCCTGATTGTACTAAATGGCATAGACAATGTCACAAATATTGTGACACATCGCACCAATCCCAGGATTGTGCATTGATGAAAAAGGACAATATTATTTCATACACATCGAGGCAATCGATGGTGCATGAGTAGAACTATATCGCACATGACCTAGAGTTAGGAATGTTGGATATAGTGTCTAAGTCTATAACTATATTTGGTATGTACTTGACCCGACTTGGCATGGTCCATTTGGGTTGCATGGCATTGCAATACTTGGATAGACCAAAATGAGAGAAAGGACACTTAAGTTTTATTAATATATTATAAGTACTAATATATTAATAATATTATTTAATTAGTATTGATCAAATAATTAATCTGGAATTAATTAAGTGATCAAAAAGAGACTAATTAAATATATGAGGTTGATTGTGTAAATAATCTATTCATGTATAGTTGGCTAATGATCCATGGTTTGTATGGATTGGGTTAAAACCCATAAGGTGCTCCATGGATAGTCCATGGAGGTTACAAACCCATGGATCATGGAATATGGAAAGCCATGACAATTAGGGTTTACATGATGTAACCCTACTTGTGTCACAACTATATAAAGAATCCTTGTCTAGCAAAATCGGTACTACTACAAGCAAGTAAGAGGGCTAGCCGATTTTTGAGTATAGTGAACTTCTCTCAAGGTTATTCCAAGAATTGTGGTGTTGTGAGAAGCATTTTGAGGCATCACATTTGGGGTGCTAGGCTCACAAAGTCATCAAGGAATACAAGCTACTAAAAGGTATGTTATTCTACTTGAATTTTGTATTACAAGTTCCCCATAACATGCTAGATAGGAAGTAAACCTTGGAAAATCAAATTTGCATGTATTTAGAGAAAACATAGATCCAAGGTTTCTAGGGTAGCATGTACACCATAGGAGTGTTAGAATGCTCAAAACCCAACAGTGGTATCAGAGACTAGACTTGTTTTCTTGATACTTGATGCAAACTTGTTGAAAAAGCTCAAAAATCTGGACTCTACAGCATTAACTCGCCGAGTCCATGGGGGGACTCGACGAGTCCATGTGAAAATTCATCCTACTCGTCGAGTAGGTTCTTGCACTCGACGAGTAGGTGCCCCTGAATGCAGATTTTCGAGTTTTGCGGTTGGAAATGGACTAGAAACATTACCCTAAACTGTTTTGATGTTTTAAAATTTGTTTTAGTTGGTGTAATGCTTATGCTAATCCATTTACAATGGCTAATATTAAAATTCCATGTTTTATATGTGTTAATATGATTCTTAAAATTTTGATATGAATGTTCATGTTCTTATGAGTTTTAGAAGATCATAGGAATTATGTGTAACTTGCTTGTAAGGATGATTCTTGATCTTAATGGCTAATGATGGAGTCCATAACTTGTCCTCAAGTTATGGATAACCAAAAGTCACTTCTTTAAGAGGTTACATAAAGTGAAGAGTCTTCACTTTAATGGACCATTAAACTCATAAGTTATGAAATGAAAAGTCTTGAATAGTTTCAATACTTGCCCTCAAGTTTTGGAATTTGTAAAGTCTTACACCCTAACACTTTAATTTCCAAATTGAACCTTAGAATTTTAAAAGTTTAAAATTCAACCCTTATACTATTATTATATTAAAAGTTTAAATATATAGATATGTATAAGAATAAGTCAGTCTTACCGTTAGTAGGCCTCATTTACGAAGCCGGTCTATAAGGGGGGTATAAGGTTGTTAGCCGAACGGGTAGGATAAGGACTTTAAATCCTCATTAAAAGTATAATGAAATTATAAAGTAACTACACTTTAATAATTCCCAATATTAGTTACTTTAGGAAAATGTGAAATAGGTGCTAACCCATGAAATTACACTTTGTACATTACCAAGTCGTTAGTGGAGCGCTTGTGGTTAACCGGCACACTAACAAGGACTAGTAAGGGTGGAAAAGGGTAACTTAATTTTATCATAGATCGGTGGAGCGCGTGTGGTTAACCGGCACATCGATTAGGTGATAAAAGTTAATGGTACCAAGTCAATTTGCATGGTTATTCACACCTTGTTTGTGATCCTCGGCATCCCAGTCACAAACTTGAGAGGGCACAATCGAGATTCAAACATGCCATTGAAAGTTCAATGTATCTCAAAAGATCAGGGAATTTCAAATACAATAAAACTTAATAATCTATTTCGTTTTCGTGGTGGAAATTGGTTAATCGTCATTTACCTACCTTCAAATATTTTATAGCTTGGATTACGGCATCCCTCTTCCAACTATAAATATTTTGTTGGGTCCTAGCGTTAATATTTCATTTGGGTGACTTATTAAGGACTCTTTATCTAATAAAACTTATCTTTCTTTCTTTTCAGATGTCTTCCAACACTGTTACTAGCTCAAACCCTACAGGCTCCTTTTCCCTAATGAACTTGTGTGGGAAAATCACTTTTGTTGGTTCCAATTTCAATGAATGGATTAGGAACATCAGAATGATTACTCGGTATGAGGGCAAAGAGTATGTCCTCGATAAGGAGCTTAAGGTTATCGATGAGTCAACTGCTACTCCTGAGGAGATTGCTGAGTACACTACCGATGAGAAAGATGCCACTAAGGTGTCTTGCATCATGTTGGCCACAATGACAGCAGAACTCCAGAAACCCTATGAAGATTTCTACCCTTTTGAGATGCACCAGGATCTGATGGATAGGTACCATCAGAGTGCTCGTCAGGAGAGGTATGAAATCATTTCCTCCATGATAACAGCTAGGATGAAAGAGGGAGAACCCCTCACCAGTCACTTGCTGAAAATGCAAAGGTTCGTGGACCGGTTACTGAAGCTTAATGTTGACTTTCCTGAGGACATGGAGATTGCATCATTCTCCATTCCTTATCTCCAAGTTATGATCAGTTTCGTATGACTTATCATATGAACAAGGAGGAAGTCACACTAAGTAAGCTTCAAGGACTTTTAAGGATCGCTGAAAGTGGCCTTAAAAGTAAATCAGCTGTTACTCCTACTCCTACTACTGCTCTTGTCTTGGCAATTGGGCAGGGAAAGGGGAAGAAGAGAAAGACCCCTTCGAAGAGTACCAAGGGAAAGTCTCTTGATGGCTCGTCTTCAAGTGGAACCAAGAAAGGTTCCATTCCTCCTTCTTTAAACGCAAAAGAAGCACAATGCTTCTACTGCCAGGAAAAGGGGCATTGGAAGCGAAGCTGCCCCGAACACTTGCAGGAGGTAAAGGATGGGAAAGTTAAACCCACCCATGAAGGTATTTACACTATATTGTCTAAAAACTCATTACATACTAATTCTTGGGTGCTTGATACAGGTTGTGGTATTCACATTTGTACTGATTTGCAGGGCCTAAGAAGAAGTGAGAAAGTGGAGCACGGGAAGATAAACTTAATCATGGGGAATAGGAAAGCATCACCTGTTACCAAGATAGGAGTTTATTCTTTATTGCTTAATAATGGGTTAATGTTAGATTTGAATAAATGTTGTTACTCGTCTGAAATGGCGAGAAATATTATTTCCTTTCATGGATTGTACAAACAAGCGTTTTCCTTTTCATTTGATAATGATAATGGTGCTATTAATGTCTATTACAATGATGTATTTTACTTTAAAGCATTACCTTGTGATGGTGTATATGAAGTTGTGAATGTTGTAGATAATCTAGGAAATAATGTGTTGTGTATTGATTCTTCAAATAGCTTAGACAAAACATACTTGTGGCATTGTCGTCTTGGACATGTAAACAAGAAGCGCATGGGCCAACTCCAAAAGTTTGGAGTTTTGGAATCATTTGACCTAAAGTCGGATGATAGTTGCGAGTCTTTTTTACTTGGAAAAATGACAAAGTCACCCTTCACTAGTACTTGTGAGAGGGGTGAGGGTTTGTTGGACCTCATACACACTGATGTGTGTGGACCCTTCAAAACTGCCACAATGGATGCTAATCGGTATTATGTAACTTTTACTGATGATTATAGTAGATATGGATATATCTATTTAATCAAGCATAAGTCAGAAACCTTTGAGAAATTCAAAGAGTTTAAGCAGGAAGTGGAAAATCAACTGGGCAGGAACGTCACGATGCTCCGATCCGATCGGAGAGGAGAGTATTTTAGTATCGAGTTCCTTGACTATCTTAAGGAATGTGGGATTGTCTCACAATTGACACCTCCTAGGACACCACAGCTAAATGGTGTAGCTGAGAGGCGCAATAAAACCTTATTGGACATGGTTCGTTCCATGATGAGTCGAGTTCGTTACCAATCTCATTCTGGGGGTATGCCTTAGAGACTGCCGCCCATATCCTGAATCTAGTCCGTACTAAAAAGGTTGCCAAAACACCTCATGAGATGTGGACTGGGAAAGTTCCCAATTTGGACCACATCAAGATTTGGGGTTGCGAGGATTTCGTGAGGCGTGAGTCTCATGATAAGCTCGAACCTCGAAGTGAGAGGTGTATTTTCATCGGCTATCCACAAAGATCCTTTGGTTATCTCTTCTACAGATGTAGTAAGAATGTGGTCTTTGTAGCTAGAAGAGGAGTGTTTCATGAGAGAGAGTTCATAAGCCAAGGAGATAGTGGGAGGCAAATTGACCTTGATGAAATTCAAGAGTCAAGTGGTGAAGGAACCTCAAATCCTAGCGATCAACCTGAGGAGGAAACTCCTGTTGATCCGACCGAAGAGTCTGTACCTCTGAGGCGTTCCACGAGAGTTAGGAATGCACCTGAGCATTACTATGGTTTCCATATTACTGCGGAAGGTGATACACTTATCAGTGATAGTACCCTGGTAAGTCTGGATGAACCTAATAGCTACACGGAAGCCATGGCAAGCCCTGAGGCTGTTAAATGGAAAGAGGCTATGGACAGCGAGCTACAGTCCATGTATGACAATCAAGTTTGGAACTTGGTTGACAATGTACCAGGTCGAAAGACAGTCAGGTACACACTTATAAGGCGCGACTGGTTGCAAAGGGCTATTCTCAAACTCCAAGAGTTGATTATGATGAGACCTTTTCACCAGTAGCAAAGATTAAGTCTATTAGGGTTATGTTAGCCATTGTTGCATTTCATGACTATGAAATATGGCAAATGGATGTCAAAACCGCTTTCCTTAATGGAAAGTTGGCTGAGGATGTTTACATAAGTCAGCCAGAGGGTTTTGTCAGTACAGAGTACCCTAATAAGGTGTGTAAGCTTGAGAAATCCATCTATGGATTGAAACAAGCACCTCGTAGATGGAATCTTTGTTTCGATGAGAAAGTCAAAGAGTTTGGCTTTTCGAGGAGTGAGGATGCGTCCTGTATATATGTTAGGGCTAGTGGGACTATAGTTAGCTTTTTGGTGTTGTATGTGGATGACATACTACTTATAGGAAATGACATTGGGGAAGCTGCCTATATCCTAGGGATAAGGATATTGAGAGACAGGAGTAAGAGACTAATTGGACTTAGTCCGAGCACTTACTTGGATAAGGTACTGAAGAGGTTCAGTATGCAGGATTCCAAGAAAGGGGAATTATCGATCCAGAATAACGCCAAACTGAGTAAGACTCAGAGTCCGAGTATAGAGGCTGAGATAGCTGAGATGAGTCATGTACCATATGCTTCCACTGTGGGCTCAATCATGTATGCTATGACTTGTACTCGCCCTGATGTGGCTTTTGCTTTGAGCATGGTCAGTAGATATCAAGGGAACCCTTGCAAGGCTCACTGGACTGCGGTAAAGAACATTCTCAAGTATTTGCAAAGGACTAAGGACTGGGTCCTTACCCTTGGTGGCAGTGATGACTTGAGAGTGGTAGGATATAGCGATGCTAGCTTTCAGACTGATAGGGATAATTTCCGCTCTCAGTCAGGCTGTGTCTTTATCCTAAATGGAGGAGCAATTACTTGGAAAAGTTCCAAGCAGGAGACGGTAGCTGATTCAACTTGCGAATCAGAGTATATAGAAGCAAGCGAGGCAGCAAAGGAGGTGATATGGCTAAAGAACTTCATTTGGAGACCTTGGAGTTGTACCAGCTATAAAAGAGCCAATGGAAATTTTATGTGACAACGAAAGTGCGGTTGCCTTAGCTAAGGAACCAAGGGATCAAGGGAGATCCAGACACATTGACAGAAAATACCATTTCATTAGACATCGAATAGAAGAAGGACTCCTCGTGGCTAAGAGGGTATCATCAGATGAGAACCCAGCAGATCCCCTCACGAAGGGATTGAGTAGGGTTAAACATTTATAGCATGCGAGGCGCATCGGGCTGTAGGATGATATTAGTTTTAATAATTAGATAGTTTTGAAACTTGTAAAATGTAATTGAAATTTGATGATTAAATAAAAGTTGTTGTTTATTTATGAGTAAAGTGTTACTATCTTATGTTAATCGTTTATTATTATTTCAATTTTGCATGTTTTGACTTCCAGGATAATTATATTATTCAAACTCTCCACAGTCAGTCATACTTTGGAAGTAGGTATTGAATTAAGACTGTTATGAATTGGGTTTGTAGATTGTCTAAGGTGTATTAGACATAGCAATGATTGCTGCCACATTCATGAGTGCTCATAAGTTCTGAGTATTGGACTCAACCCACGCTCACGTGTATCACTTCATGGAATTTATCTCGAGTGATCGTGAGACGGTAATATCATATGAATCTTCAAACCTAGAGATATGAGTTGTTGACTATGAGTTGGTTATACATTGATTGTACGAAAACGCATTGGTAACTCGATGTTATAAAACGTGCTTTTGTGCATAATTCAATAAGTAGTCAGTACAAGCATATGAGTCGAACTTTATCTGTTCCTTCTAGAATTAGAAGCGATATCTGGGCCCCTCGATGATTTTGTTTTGACCTATGTACCGGGCCCAGTCAGAACCTAATTGATGTGTTCAACTTAGTTCTACGTCAAACAGATCAGAGATCGAGAAACAACTGCTGGACAATAAGTACGACATTGTTCCATGTATTTTTCCGGCTGATATCTTGAGAGCAGAGGATTATATGATCACTTATCTTAAATGGCGTATCATCATCATCATCTTAGTTCCAAGAGACTTTGAAAGAGCTACGATTGCTAGTCGGATTCTGAAGTCATATCTGCAACTATAGTTATTAGACTTATCCAAGTAGGAGACTGTTGGATATAGTGTCTAAGTCCATAACTATATTTGGTATGTACTTGACCCGACCTGGCATGGTCCATTTGGGTTGCATGGCATTGCAATACGTGGATAGACCAAAATGAGAGAAAGGACACTTAAGTTTTATTAATATATTATAAGTACTAATATATTAATAATATTATTTAATTAGTATTGATCAAATAATTAAACTGGAATTAATTAACTGATCAAAAAGAGACTAATTAAATATATGGGGTTGATTGTGTAAATAATCTATTCTTGTATAGTTGGCTAATGAGCCATGGTTTGTATGGATTGGGTTAAAACCCATAAGGTGCTCCATGGATAGTCCATGGAGGTTACAAACCCATGGATCATGGAATATGGAAAGCCATGACAATTAGGGTTTACATGATGTAACCCTACTTGTGTCACAACTATATAAAGACTCCTTGTCTAGAAAAATCGGTACTACTACAAGTAAGTAAAAGGGCTAGCCGATTTTTTTGTATAGTGAACTTCTCTCAAGGTTATTCCAAGAATTGTGGTGTTGTGTGAAGCATTTGAGGCATCACATTTGGGGTGCTAGGCTCACAAAGTCATCAAGGAATCCAAGCTAATAAAAGGTATGTTATTCTACTTGAATTGTGTATTACAAGTTCCCCATAACATGCTAGATAGGAAGTAAACCTTGGAAAATCAAATTTGCATGTATTTAGGGAAAACATAGATCCAAGGTTTCTAGGGTTGCATGGAGACCATAGGAGTGTTAGAATGCTCAAAACCCAATAAGGAATGTTAGTATTCGCCCTTAAAATCAAGAGACAATACTTCTACGAATCCAAATGCACTATCTTTACTGACCACAAAGGCCTTCAACATATCCCAGAGAGAAGATGCACAACATGAGGCAAAGGCAATGAGTAGCCTGCAAAGGCAGTATACCTCATTGAAAGCTTGTAGACTTGAGTGAATCACTTGACTCCTCCTACTGATACGAATGAGACTTCAGGGACTACTATTGCGGATTCACTATCCGAAATTGTATATTTGGCTTCACTCCTACTCATCCCATTATCATTAGGTGCTCATTTCAGTTTTCATGTATGCTTTGTAAGGGCATAATAACCATCTTTGACATTTTTGACATTTTTCTCATTTAAGTATCCCACTTGTCCTAAATATATGTTCTCGAGTTAAAGCATGTCATTTCACAACCTTTTTGTCCTAATGTGTTTGTATTACATTACGAGGACGTCGATTTCAAAACATCTCCTATTTAAGTCTTTTATGCCACTTTTTGTCTTATAAATTGTGAAAGTTTCCAAAACTAGAAAAATTTATAAAACTTTTATATATATATATATATATATATATATATATATATATATATATATATATATATATATATATATATATATTTCATCAAATTACTACCATTATTCTATTAACTATTTTCAATTGACACGTGAAGTGTATGGTATCTCTTTTTCTGAGTATTTTATAATTCTAGTTTAAATTTTAAACAAGGAGCATGGATTTTTGGACTTTGCACACTTAACTTCTTGACCCAAGCATGTTATTTCTTTCCCTCAATGGAATTTTCTTTGTGATAAGAAAAACATAGTATCAAACCTTGGGTCATTTTCAAAATACTCACTTTTTGCTTTTAACAACTTAATTAATTTCCTTACAGAATTTCTAGCATCGCTCTTGTCAAACTTGGAGTGTTTACTTCTATTGATGTTCTTGCATCCTTATCAACCCTTTAGGACTCATTCTCTCTATGTAGTAAAGTATTCTTACTCTATCTATTATGATCAACTTCGTCATTAGCACATACTTCAGAACTAGAAGTTTCCCCCATATAGAGCGTACCCTATTTATGATCTCTGGAAACCAATAACTTTATTTATGCTACTTTACATGGCTAACCACCATAAATAGCTTGCTGACCCTCACCGTCGATTTGGTATACCTATATCGACATTATCTTAAGGACTGGAAAGAACTAGACTTTCCACAAGTTCTAAATTTGTACCAAAGGTTTCTTTGGGACCGCATCCCTAACGAGAACGATACCTCAGCTCATATTGTGTGCTACTCAAACTATCCCTTTGTAGTTCTTCGGATTCTTTATGGAACTTATGTAATGACTAGAAGGAAGCGACACCCCATGTCCTATTAATTAGAATTCTATTGAGTCATTAATACAGTAAATAAGAGCATCATAATGAGAATCGTTTGCAACATTCACCTCTTTCGTACTCTTACATCAGAAGCTCTGGTCATCGTTAGAGTTCCAACATGAGATGTCTTTCCTATTGTTCAGTTAACATCTTCTCCCCGACTTGGATGTTTTGCTTGGAACTCTATCTATAAATGTCCTAATCAAGGATCCAATCGTGAATGCTTTAAAAATTTAGCAATCCAACCCTAATGGAGCTTCTAACTATTGCCCCGGTACTAGGCAAACTATCAAGTAAATGATAATAATAGCAATTACAATACTACATCTTCTCACCCAACGTCAATAGAGGCTAGTCTTGAGGTAATTAAGTTGTGCTTATTCACATGAATCATCACAGAGCTACCCTTTCACATTAATGTTCCATAGCCAACGAATCAAGCGCACCTTGTTTGTAGTAGAGGATGTTTCATGCATTTTGGACAATGCTCATATCAAATTGTGGGTTGTCTCCACATTGGCAAGGATGTATGCACATCCTTCACCATTAATACTTTTAGGACTCCAAGTGCTTGTTGTTCTAGATGGTGCTGATCCTCTTGTGATTCATATGTGGTATTCAAAGCACCAGGATGGTAGAGATGTTTTATTTTATTGGAGATTGACAAGGACTGCTAAATGGAATGATCCGATTTGGATAGAGGTGGATCTATTGGCATAATCTGCGCACTTCCTTCCCATTCGAGAAGATTACCGAATGTAAAATCTTTCCTGGATTTACATAGTCATGGAGTACATATTTCCATTATTTTGGATAGGGAGTCTCCTTGTGTCACAAATACGGTAGTCACTTTATAAATCCTTTGTAAACGATTAAACATAAGTACTACCTACCATCCTCAGATGTATGGAAAAGCGAATGAACTATCCACACTTTGAAAGACATACTCTGAGCCTATATGATCAGTTTAGGAGGTATTTAGAGCACCCATTTACGATTAGTTGAGTTTTCCTATAACAACAACAATCATGCAAGTGTTAGATGTGCTCCCCTACAAAGCACAGTACGGGCTTAAGTATCGATCACCCCTTTGTTGGTTGGAAATTGGCGATAGCAATTAACGAGGCTTGGTAAAGATCAAGAGAGCACTGACAAGATCACGAAAATACGTGACAGACTAAAGTTCGCTCGCGATCGCAAGAAGTGCTATGCCAATAAGCACACAAAACCCTTGGAATTTCAAGTGGGAGATAAAGTACTCATAAAAGTATTGCTATGGAAAAGAATTCTACGATTTGGAAAAAGGGGAAAACTAATTCCTTGCTTGGAAGGACCCTTCGATATTATTGAAATGATCGGTCCAGTGACATGCAAGCTCAAGATACTAGAAGAACTTAGTGCAATACATGACATATTCCATGTGTCGAACCTCAAAAAAATCCTTGGCATAGGAATCCCTGAATGAACCTCTCGAGGACCTCTAAATTAATAATAATCTAAAATTCATGGATAAACCCATAGAAATCATCAATCGGGAAGTTAAGCAACCTACACAAAGTAGAATACCGATAGTGAAAGTTCGTTGGAATTCTAAGCATGAACCTGAGTTACACGGGAACAGGAATATTTCATAAAGAACATATATCCTCAACTATTTTCTACGTATGAACCAGTGATACCGACATTTGAATTTCGGGACGAAATTTCCACAACCAGGGGAGACTGTGACATCCGTCAAAACTCAGGTTAGGACGCATCTAGAACCTTGTCATTTCCATGCGTGCACATAACTTGGCTTTAGATGCAACAAGTTTAGCTAGATCGCGCCTTAATAGATCCCTCAGAACAAGTAGTGTAACTTAGCTTGTACTAAGAAGTCACCTTGATATGTGAATACTCCAACTAGGTTGTAAAGCGCCAAAGTTCAATCTCAAAACTAAACACAAAACCATGTTCAATAGATCACAACTCAAGGGTAAGTTAAATACCCTAATTTATTAATCGGAACATATGACGTGCTTAACTAGTTTAAGTACTTATCGAACTCAATTTAATTAAATCATGATTTGATTTAATTACAAGTTGCAAATAATATCCAAATATGAAAATTTGAACTATGAGCCAAAAGTATAATTCAAGGATTCTCTAATCCTACATTCATATGTTATGAAACTTTATTTCATTTATTTGAAATATAAAAATTTGATTTTATAAAAATCAAATCATAAGTTATCATGTTGATAACTTAATTCAAGATAATACAAGTTTAAGAACTTATTTCTATAAACAAAATACTAAAAATAAAAATCAAGAAATAAACTTTTGGAAGTTTATAAAAATACCGAGAATTTTTATAAAAACGAAAAACCATTTTATAATAACTGTAAAGAGGAAATATATAAAATTGTTACAACCATTAAGAAGCCTCGTAAAGCCTTTATTCACCCCAAAAATTCAGCCATACCAACCCCTCTACACTCGTGCTCTCTCTCTCTCACTCATTATTTCTCCTTTACGCAAAATCACGAGGTCAGATTTTGCATGTCAATGTGAGAGAGAAAAACCGATCTTAGGTACATATTATGTAGGAGAGATTTTCTCAGCTCATTGTTCATATGTTAGCTAACATTTATGGAGTTTTCTGGATGATTTGGGTGGAGTATAGCCCCAAAGAGACGACGAGAGAGATGGTCTATCTAGAGAGACAGAAATTCACCTTCTCTCTTTCTTTTCTCTAAAAACACTATCTACTTCTCTCAACTTTTTCCACCAAGAATTAGTCTTCAACTCATGAAAATAATGAGACATTTAGGTGTTTTTGATCCCTCAAAATCAAAGTCAAGGTAAGAGACTTTAGTCTCTCCATCTTTCTCTTCATCTTGATGCAAGGTTTAGTTTGTTTTCTCTTCATCTTTGGATTCTATGCCCTTTAAAGGCTAGAATCTTTCCTTTCATATTGATGTTTGTAGACTATCACCATCACATGCTGCATGTATTAAAAATGGTGATAATCCATGATCAAACCAATGTTAAGATCAAAGATTAACCCATGCATGCTCTTACAACTTCAAAAATCGAATTCTACTCCTTCATGTTCTTCAAAATCCGTTTTCTTATGGTTGAAATGGTTTTTAGAACATCACGGATGTGTTTCGACACCATGAATGTGTGAAAAATAAGGTTGCATGTTCATGACCTTAGCATAAAATCGATTTTCAAGTTAAGAACATCAAGCCCATTTTCTAGAGTTCTTGAGAACAAACATTTTGTAATTGAATGCATGTTTGTTTTTGATCATTTAAAAACACTTTTGTGTATGGAAACATGACGAGAACATGCATGAATCTTGATATCTTTAAAATATTTTAAAAGATTTTCTCGAAGTAATGATTAAAGCTCACTTTTCCAATCCACTAGTATATATGCAATCTGCCAGATTACTTTACATGACTTTGAACTGTCATATCTCACTCATTTCTCAACCAAAACATAAGATTATTTTTCTGGGAAGTAGTAATTTGAGTTAACTTTCGAACCCAATAAATATGGAGAAAATTACTTTAGTAACTTGACACATTTTTCTCTGAAGGCCTAAAAGTTCATGAACAAAAACGTTATAGAAGTTTCTACATTTTTAAACTTGTTGGGGTTGAATACCCCCATTTAGCTCCAAAACAATTCTAAAAAAATTTGTTTTATGAAACCTCATTCATTTAGTAGATGTTCTGTGAAACCCCAAGTGCTTAAACAAAATCCCTATTTTTCTACAAAAATAACAATTTAATGCCCTTAAATTCATTATAATCATTTACAGATGAGATAAAAATCTGAAAAATTGTAGAAATGATGTATTAAAAAAATAAGGATCCTATATAAATTGTTATATAATTTGGTCACTGTTTGGTAACATTATGAGAGCCTGATCATAGGACGCAAGGACGTGAACCAATATTTTTCCCAACATTGGTAACTTTATGAGAGCCTGTAATTTCTTCAAAATTAATTTAGGAATTTTTGCAACTGCTTGCTATTCATTTTGAATTTTTCCTATTATTTAGACTTAAATTGCAAATAAATAACAAATGACCTTCAAAATTTGCTATAAATTTTTTTGACACTAGTACCCTCTGTTAGAACCAGAATATAAATTTTTATGCTTGTGGAATTCATTTTCATGCCTTTATGGATTTTTGAACACAAGGCACCGTGAATTCAGTATTACCAGTAATGAACCGAAAAATCTTTGGGCTCTTTGCGAAACCACTAGTTGGATAGGTAGTTCTTAGGTAATGGTTTAGTGAATTGTATCTCACTAGAAACTATTTATTACGTATGGCACTAGTAGAAATCGATCTCTATAACACCGAAACGTGAAGCTCGAACTGCAAACTCCCCCTAGTGAGTATTCACAACCCCTTTTTACTGTTTTCATGTTTTGGGGTGGAAAGCATGCTACTATTTTATGATCTATCCGTACTATTTTATGAACTTGTGGAACTTTGTTTTATGAACTTGCTGAACTTTGTTTTATGAACTTGTTGAGCCTTGCTTTATGAATTATTGAACTTGGAACGATATTGTTTTATGAACTTATTGAACTTGGAACACTACTCTTTTATGAACTTCGTGTTATGAACTTGTGCTATGAACTTTATGCTATGAAGTTTTGATATGAACTTTATGATATGAACTCTATGTTATAAACTTTGTATGTGAATTCCCCGAGAACCGAATTCAAACCTGTTAACTCGTATTCGAGCCAATGGTCTTATGGATAACGCTATTTGGTTCGACAACCCCCACTCGGCTAGAACCACGAGTTCATATTTTTATGAACTGACATCATGGGAACCATGGACATGATGGAATCAGGCAAGAACGATCGTTAGGCTTGGTTGTGAACGGAGTGCTTTGGCATTCAACACTCATTTTGATTTGGAACTTTTGTCGAACAAATCAATAGTTTTTTACTGAACTGATGTACCTTTATAAACCTGTGAACTCACCAACTATTTTATAGTTGATCCTCGTTTTTGCATGCTTTTCAGTGAATGGTAAGTGATCTAAATTAGACATCAACATGAATTTACACTTGATGTTTTGTTGTTATGTATTAGACTTTGTAGTAGGGAATTAAAATGTAATATTTTTTCGAACATGATGCAAACATAAAAATTCTCAACTATTATGGTTGGTAATCCTATTTACCTTGTGTTATGAGACTTTGCTTGTCACCCTTCGTGTTTCCGCTTTAACGAGGTGTGACAGATGCAAACATTTGATTGGACTTAAGCTTTTTTAATCTTTCATAAACTTTCTGAAAGCTGATGTTGATTTGTTTAGAAAGCGATTCATATGTGTCGACAGTAGGAGCTAGAGCTTTGAGATGATCGGAGGTTTCATCAAGGATTCAAAGCATTTTATCAAACTTGTAGTTCCAAATATCCAGGTGATGTTGAGTTCTGTGAATAACCTTGATGACCACTTCCTGCATAACCATGTTCATTGCGTCTTTAAGACAAATTTCTTTCTCCAACCTCTGAATTTGTTTTCACGTCAGACATGAGTTTGCTTGATTAGAGTGTTGGTGGTAGAAAGCATGTCATCGTGAACTTTAAGCATTGTGGTGATAGTGGATATGTGATAATCCATGTTTTCCTTTAAGCGTGCTTCAGCATCTTCAAGATTGCGATTGAGACGAAGCAAAATAAGCTGATCTAACTGATTGGCTAGTTCAAGTTCCGAGGGAGCGACAACTTGAATCTCGGAAAGAGACTTGAGGTTGAGCTCGAGCTTCGAATCAAGACCTACGACTTTCTGATCCAGTTTTGTATCAAGACCTATGACTTTTCTGATCAAGTGTATCAACTTTGGAGTTGGCCGAGGAAATGTTATCTCGGAGTTCCAACAAGGAAAAAGGATCCACAATGTTCTCATCGGAGGATCCTATGTTCGAGGTGGAACTTTCATATTTATTATCGTCTTCATTGTCATTGATCTCATCATTTGGCTGTGCAGTCTTAGAATCGTCAACTGGAGTATCTTGAGTTTTGTCACCTTGATCACATTTCAAGGTACCTTCAGGAGGAGGAAAGGAGTGCTACTTTCCTTCAAGATTTTCTTATTCTTCAGATTCCTCGGAGGACGAGGAGAGACCGAAATGAAAATGTGGTTTGAAGAAGAAGGTTTTTGCAGAAGATTGAAGTTAGTGGGAATCGGAATAGCACCAATTGTAGTATTTGTTGGATAAGGTGTCTAAGTCCATAACTTATTTGGTATATACTTGACCCGACCCGGCATGGTCCATTTGGGTTGCACTTCACCCGAACTATTTATATGGATAACATTATGAGAAGAGTATATTTGCGGCCTACTAATATATTATAAGTTATAATATATTAATATCAAATTGTATTATTTAATTAGTATTGATCTTAAATTAATTATGAATTAATTTAGTGATCATAAGGTGACTAATTAAATAATGGGCTATTGTACTTATATAGTATGGGCTAACACTCATAAAGGAAATGGTCTAAGCTTGAATGGGAGTCCATGGATGATCCATGGAGCTTTTAACCCATGGATCCTTGGAATAGGAAAAGACATGGGTTATTAGGGTTTGCATGGTTCATAACCCTAATCATCTACACTATATAAAGAGGCTTATGGTGCTTGAGAAGACACTATGTGTGTGTGCATAAGGTGTGGCCGATTTCTAGAGAATTAGAGTGCTCTTTCATAAGTTTTCCAAGTTTGTGGTGATTTGTGATTTCCATTTGAGGCATTCACATTATTGGTGCTTGGCTCTCAAACTCCCAAGGAATCAACTCACTAACAAAGGTATGTAATTCTTCTAGTATCTTTTATGTTTAAAAGTACCCCATGTATGCTAGATAGGTTATGAACCTTGGAAAATTATTTTGCATGTATTTTAGACAAACATAGATCCAAGGTTTCTAGGGTTGCACGAACACCTTAGGAGTGTTAGTTTGTTCAAAACCCAACAGTGGTATCAGAGCCTAGGCTTGTTTGTTTGATACTTGTTGCAAACTTGTTGAAAAACTCAAGTTTTCTGCATTCTGCAGCATGAACTCGCCGAGTCCATGGGGGGACTCGCCGAGTCCATGAGTAAATTCATCCTACTCGTCGAGTAGGTTCATGCACTCGACGAGTAGAAGCCTCAGAATGCAGATTTTCGAGTTTTGCTGCTGGAAATGGACTAGAAACATTACCCTAAACTGTTTTGGTGTTATAAAACCTGTTTTAGATAGTGTAATGTTTATGCTAATCCATTTACAATGGCTTATATCAACATTGCATGATAATATGTGTTCATATGTTCTTGGAATTTTTGATATGATGTTCATGTTCTTATGAATTATTGTTAGATCATAGGAATTATTTGCTAAATTGTTTATTGATAATTCTTGATCATTTATGTGTTTTAATGGAGTCCATAATTTGTCCTCAAGTTATGGATTTCCAAAGGTCACTTTCATTTATGCACACTTAAAACACATAAGTTACATGAAAATGAAGAGTCTTCATTTTATGAACCTTTAATTCATAAGTTATGAAATGAAAAGTTTTGAATAGTTTCAAAACTTGTCCTCAAGTTTTGGAATTTGTAAAGTTACACACACTTTAATATACTTTAATTCCAAACCCTTAGAGTTTTAAAAGTTAAAATTTAACCCTTATACTATTTATAACATTAATGGTTAATTATTATATATATGTATAAGATTAAGTCGTTTTACCGTTAGTAGGCCTCATTCGCGAAGCCGGTCTATAAGGGGGGTATAAGGTTGTTGCCTATAAAATGGCAGCTTAATGGGTGTCCATTCTCACCCACCGCTTCCTTGATCGGTAAAGGGTCGTTAGCCGAACGGGTAGAACAATGACTTTAAATTCTCATTAAAAGTATAATGAATATTATAAAGTAACTAAACCTTTAATAAATTCCCAATCTTAGTTACTTTAGGAAAATGTGAATATGGATCTAACCCATGAAATTCACACTTTGTACCTTACCAAGTCGTTGGTGGAGCGTGTGTGGTTAACCGACACACTAACTTGAACTAGTAAGGATCACAAAGGGTGACTTAATGTTTATCATAGATCGGTGGAGCGTGTGTGGTTAACCGGCACATTGATTAGGTGATAATATTAAGGGTACCAAGTGAATTTGCATGGTTATTCACACCTTGTTTTGTGATCCTCGGCATCCCAGTCACAAAACTTGAAGGGCACAATCGAGATTGAAACATGCCATTGAAAAGTTCAATGAATCTCAAAAGAATCTAGGAATTTCAAAACCAATTAAACCTAATAATTCATTTCGTTTTCATGGTGGAAATTGGTGAATCGTCATTCACCTACCTTCAAATATGTTATAGCTTAGATTACGGCATCCCTCTTCTAAGTTATAATATATTGTGTTGGATCCTAGCCTTAATATTACATTTGGGTGTATTATTAAGGATTCGATATATCTAATCTAAACTTGTTTTCTTCTTTTCAGATGTCTTCCAACAACAATGCTTCGGGCTCTAACCCTACTGGCTCCTATTCCCTCATGAACCTTTGTGGAAGGGTCATCTTTGATGGTTCCAACTTCATGGATTGGATCCGGAACATCAGGATGGTCACTCGTTACGAGGACAAGAAATATGTCCTCGATAAGGAGCTAAAGGAGCTTGATGAGTCCACTGCTACTCCTGAGGAGGTCGCTGAGTATCAGGCACATGAAAGAGATGCCACCAAGCTGGCATGCATCATGATGGCAACCATGACAGCTGAACTCCAAAAGTCCTATGAGGACTATTACCCTTTTGAGATGCATCAGGATCTGATGGAAAGGTACCATCAGAGTGCTCGTCAAGAGCGGTATGAAATAATCTCCTCCATGATCACTACCCATATGAAGGTTAGCGAACCAATCACGAGCCACATGAAGAAAATGCAAAGGTATGTGGACCGTCTAATGAAACTGAATGTGAACTTCCCTGAGGAGTTGGCAATTGATATCATTTTGCACTCCTTGCCCTCATGTTATGATCAATTTCGTATGACATACCACATGAACAAGGATGAAGTCACACTCAGTAAGCTTCAAGGACTTCTGAAGACTGCCGAAAGTGGTCTTAAGAGTAAGTCGGTTACTACTCCTACTCCTACTACTACCCCTGTTTTGGCTATCGGGCAAGGCAAAGGGAAGAAGAGGAAGCACCCTTCGAAGGGTACCAAGGGAAAGTCCCTTGAAGGCTCCTCATCTGGAACCAAAGGTGGTTCTATCACTCCTTCTGCCACCCCTAAGGATGATGCATGCTTTTACTGTCAAAATAAGGGGCACTGGAAGCGAAACTGCCCAAAGTACTTGCAGGATGTCAAGGATGGGAAAGTGAAACCATCCCATGCAGGTATTTACACTATATTGTCTAATAACTCACCATATTCTAATTCTTGGGTTCTTGATACAGGTTGTGGTATTCACATCTGTTGTGACTTGCAGGGCCTAAGAAGAAGTGAGGATGTGGAGCACGGAAAGATAAACTTAATCATGGGGAACAAGAAGGTTGCACCTGTTGCCAAGATTGGAGTTTATACTTTGTTGCTAGATAGTGGGTTAAAGTTAGATTTGAATAAATGTGTGTACTCGTCTGAAATGGCGAGGAATATTATTTCCTTTCATGCTTTGTACAAACAAGGTTTTACCTTTTCTTTTGATAATGAAGTTGGTAGTATTAATGCTTTCTTTAATAATGTTCGTTATTTTAAAGCATTACCTTGTGATGGTGTGTATGAAGCTGTATCGGTTGTAGATAATTTAGGAATAATGTATTATATATTGATTCTTCTACTAGCTTGGATAAAGCATCTTTGTGGCATTGTCGTCTTGGACATGTAAGCAAGAAACGCATAGGCCAGCTCCAAAAGGATGGAGTCTTGGAGTCGTTCGACCTCAAGTCGGATGATAGTTGTGAGTCTTGTCTACTTGGAAAAATGACAAAATCACCCTTCACTGGTACTTGTGCAAGGGGTGAGGGTTTGTTGGACCTTATACATACTGATGTATGTGGACCATTCAAAACCGCCACAAGGGATGCTAATCGCTATTATGTGACTTTTATTGATGATTTTAGTAGATATGGTTATGTCTACTTAATCAAACATAAGTCAGAAACTTTTGAAAGGTTTAAAGAGTTTAAATAGGAAGTAGAAAATTAATTGGGCAGGAACATTAAGATGCTTCGATCCGATCGAGGTGGTGAGTATCTTAGTACTGAGTTCCTCGACTATCTTAAGGAGTGTGGGATTGTCTCACAATTGACACCTCCCAGGACACCACAGCTGAATGGTGTAGCTGAGAGGCGCAATCGAACTTTGTTGGACATGGTTCGCTCTATGATGAGTCGAGCTTCGCTACCAATCTCTTTTTGGGGGTATGCCTTAGAGACTGCCGCCCACATCCTTAATCTAGTCCCTACAAAGAAGGTTGCCAAAACACCTCATGAGATGTGGACTGGGAAAGTTCCCAATTTGGACCACCTCAAGATTTGGGGTTGCGAGGCTTTCGTGAGGCGCGAGACTCATGACAAGCTTGAACCTCGAAGTCAAAGGTGTATTTTCATCGGCTACCCACAAAAATCCTTTGGTTACCTCTTCTACAGACCCAGTGAGAATGTGGTCTTTGTGGCTAGGAGAGGGGTCTTTCGAGATAGAGAATTTATAAGCCAAGGAGACAGTGGGAGGCAAATTGACCTTAAAGAAATTCAAGAGTCAATTGGTGAAGGAACCTCAGACACTACCAATCAACCTGAGGAAACTCCTGTTGATCCAGCTGACGAGTCTGTACCTCCGAGGCGTTCCACAAGGGTTAGGAACACACCTGAGTTTTATTATGGATTTCATATTACTACGGAAGGTGATACATTTATCAGTGACAGTACACTGGTAAATCTGGATGAACCTAACAGTGTTAAGGAAGCCATGGCAGGCCCGGAGTCTGCTAAATGGAAGGAGGCTATGGACAGCGAGATACAGTCCATGTATGACAATCAAGTTTGGAACTTGGTTGACAATGTACCAGGCCGTAAGACAATCGGGTGCAAATGGATCTTCAAGAAGAAGACCGACATGGATGGGAAGGTGCACACTTATAAGGCTCGACTGGTTGCGAAGGGGTTTACTTAGACTCAGGGTATTGATTATGATGAAACCTTTTCACCAGTAGCAAAGATTAAGTCTATTAGGGTTATGCTAGCCATTGCTGCATTTCATGATTATGAAATATGGCAAATGGATGTCAAAACCGCTTTCCTTAACGGAAAGTTGGCTGAGGATGTTTACATGAATCAGCCAGAAGGTTTTGTCGGTGCAGAGTACCCCAATAGAGTGTGCAAGCTTGAGAAATCCATTTATGGATTGAAACAAGCATCTCGAAGTTGGAATCTTTGTTTCGATGAGAAGGTCAAAGAGTTTGGTTTCTCAAGAAGTGAAGATGAGTCATGCGGGTATGTCAGAGCTAGTGGGAGTATAGTTAGCTTTTTGGTACTGTATGTGGATGACATACTACTCATAGGAAATGACATCCCAACCTTGCAGGAGGTTAAGTCCTGGCTTGGGAAGTGCTTTGCTATGAAGGACCTTGGAGAAGCTACCTATATCCTAGGGATAAGGATATTAAGAGAAAGGAGTAAAAGACTAATTGGACTTAGTCAGAGTATCTACTTGGATAAGGTGTTGAAAAGGTTCAACATGCAGAATTCCAAGAAAGGAGAATTACCGATCCAAAGCAACGCCAAACTGAGCAAGGCTTAGAGCCCGAGTACAGAAGATGAGATAGCTGAGATGAGTCGATTACCTTATGCTTCCGCTGTTGGTTCGATCATGTATGCTTGACTTGTACCCGTCCTGATGTGGCCTTCGCTTTGAGCATGGTCAGCAGATATCAGGGGAACCCTGGCAAGGCTCATTGGACTGCGGTAAAGAATATTCTCAAGTACCTGCGGAGGACTAAGGATTGGATCCTTACCCTTGGTGGGAGTGATGACTTGAGAGTATTAGGGTATAGTGATGCTAGCTTTCAGACTGATAGGGATAACTTCCGCTCTCAGTCGGGCTGGGTCTTTACCTTAAATGGAGGGGCAATCACTTCGAAGAGTTCCAAACAGGAGACTGTAGCTGATTCGACTTGTGAATCAGAGTACATAGCAGCGAGTGAAGCGGAAAAGGAGGCGATATGGCTGAGGAACTTCGTCGGAGACCTTGGAGTTGTACCAGCTATTAAGGAGCCTATGGAGATTTTCTGTGACAGCAATAGTGCGGTTGCCTGAGCCAAGGAACCAAGAGATCATGGCAGATCCCGACACATTGACAGAAAATATCACTTCATAAGACACAAGATAGAAGAAGGACTCCTCGTGGCAAAGAGGGTATTGTCAGATGAGAACCCTGCGGATCCCCTTACGAAGGGACTGACGAGGGTGAAGCATTTACAGCATGCGAGACGCATCGGAATGAGGGACGATATTAGTTTTACAGATTAGATAGTTATTACTGAAACTTGTAAAATGCAATCGACGTTTGATGATGAACAAAAGTTGTAATTTGTTTATGAGTAAGGTGTTGCTATCATTGTCAATTATTTACTATTGTTTCAGCTTTGCATGTTTTGACTTCCAGAATAATAAGTTTATTCAAACTCTCCACAGTCGGTCATATGTCGGAAGAAGGTATGAATCAAGACTGTCATGAATTAGGATTGTAGATGACTAAAGGTGTTTAGCCATAGCAATGGTTGCTACAACATTCATGAGTACTCATAAGTTATGAGTATTGGAATAAACCCACGCTCACTTGTATCACTTCATGGAATTTATCTCGAGTGATCATGAGACGGTAATATCATATAAGTCTTCAAACCTAGAGATATGAGTTGTTACCTATGAGTTGGTTGTGCATTGATTGCACGTAAACGCATCAGTAACTTGATGTTATAAAACGTGCCTTTGTGTGCAATTCAATGAGTAGTAGAACAAGCATATGATTCGAAGTTTATCTGCTCCTTCTAGAAATATAAGCGATATCTGGGCCCCTCGATGATTTTGTTTTGACCTATGTACCGGGCCCGGTCAGAACTAAATTGATGTGTTCGATTAAGTTCTTTGTCAGACAAATCGGAAATCAGGAAACAAACTGCTAGACAACAAGTAAGATATTGTTCCATGTATTTGTCCGGATGATATAATGAGAGCAGGGGATTATGTGATCACTTATCTAAAATGGCGCTTCATAGTTCAACAAAGTTTTCGAGAGCTACGATTGTCGGTTGGTTCCTGAAGCTATATAGGCAAATACAGTTATCAGACTTATCCAAGTGGGAGACTGTTGGATAAGGTCTCTAAGTCCATAACTTATTTGGTATAAACTTGACCCGACCCGGCATGGTCCATTTGGGTTGCACTTCACCCGAACTATTTATATGGATAACATTATGAGAAGAGTATATTTGCGGCCTACTAATATATTATAAGTTATAATATATTAATATCAAATTGTATTATTTAATTAGTATTGATCTTAAATTAATTATGAATTAATTTAGTGATCATAAGGTGACTAATCAAATAATGGGCTATTGTACTTATATAGTGTGGGCTAACACTCATAAGGAAATGGTCTAAGCTTGAATGGGAGTCCATGGATGATCCATGGAGCTTTTAACCCATGGATCCTTGGAATAGGAAAAGACATGGGTTATTAGGGTTTGCATGGTTCATAACCCCAATCATCTACACTATATAAAGAGGCTTATAGTGCTTGAGAAGACACTATGTGTGTGTGCATAAGGTGTGGCCGATTTCTAGAGAATTAGAGTGCTCTTTCATAAGTTTTCCAAGTTTGTGGTGATTTGTGATTTCCATTTGAGGCATTCACATTATTGGTGCTTGGCTCTCAAACTCCCAAGGAATCAACTCACTAACAAAGGTATGTAATTCTTCTAGTATATTTTATGTTTAAAAGTACCCTATGTATGCTAGATAGGTTATGAACCTTGGAAAATTATTTTGCATGTATTTTAGACAAACATAGATCTAAGGTTTCTAGGGTTGCATGAACACCTTAGGAGTGTTAGTTTGTTCAAAACCCAACAATATTGTCCTCTTTAAACATGATTTCATTGGAATGATCATCTTCGACATCATGCTTAGGATCTTCTGCACTGGTAAACGTTGGAGGATCATCTGAAACATTGATAGAATCTGGTACATCTCCTTCTATAGTGACAACATTCCGAGGAGAAATATTCATTGTGTTTTCAGGATTTAGAACGTCTTCACTCGGAGTCTTCTTCATGGAATCGATGAAAGGTTGAAGATCTTGATTTGTCTCTTCGATCGATGGAAAAGTGAATGGAATATGACTTCGGGGAGCTCGTTGACGCATGTAAATGAACGTGTACTCAACGTGTTATGTGGTGAGCTCTGAATGCCTCGTATGAGCCCAGTCTACAAAATCTGACCAACCTTTATCAAAAATACTCGATCGTCCTGTACCTGAAGCAGGTATCATACCGATTGTGGCTTTTGAAGTAGGAGGGACTACTCCAGCTTCGGAAAGCTTGGAATCAGAGGTACGTACCCTTGATTGTGCATGTGTAGAAACGAGAGGGATTTCAAGGATGACTCGTGAGTGTGTCCTAGGGGGCTTAAAGGGACTTTTTTCAATACCAACACCATATGTTTGAGAATATGGGGGTAGATTATAAGCAGACTCCCCATATGTGTGTAAGTAATTTTGAAGCTCCGAAGGGTACTTTGGAAGAGTGTTCGGGAGGGGTAAGTTGTGACCTAGAGTCAGGTCGAACGTTGATTTATGAATCCAGTTTAGAGGATTCACCAGCTTTGGGTTCTCTTTTTGGCTCGGACTTTTGAAGGCGATCCACTCCGTTTGGCAATTTTTTGATATGTACTCTTGAAGTGGTGGATTTTTTCTCATTCAAAGTTGTATCATCCGAGATCGGGCTGGTTGTCTTGGGAAAAACACAAGCGAGATCTCAGGATGATGTTCGAGATGTGGTGAGTTGGATGGAACGGTGGATAACATTTGTTCAGGTAGACATCTAATAGGTCCGAAAGCATATTGACTCGGTAAGCTATAAGTCTTAATATTTTTGAAAGAGTAGTATACTTCTCGGATGTCCGAGTTGAGTGGAATGGCTTCACATTTCTCGGAGTAGAGTTGTTGCAGAGTCAGAGCCTAGAATCTCGGACTTGGAATTTCATTAGGTTTCCTCTTGACTACAAACTTGCAAAAATCTTGCCATAGAACCTCCAGTAGACCGACAACGTTAGCTATTCTTATGAAGATGCTGTATACCAAGTTGTAGAAACAATAAAACTAAGTTCGACAGATTTTATAAGAAACGTGAAATAAATAACAAGAAAAATGAAGATAAAAGTAGTGTCGAATGCTTTAATTATAATAGCCCTAGAAGAGTTCAACATGAACTTCTCTATGAGAGCTAGGTAAGGCGAGTTCGAATGCTTTAATTACATAGAACCTCCAGTAGATCGACAAACCGGCACGTCGTGAGTGAGCTTGGGCTCCAAGTCACAGCCTGGTGCTGACACGTGGCATCGCACACAGGGTGGAAATCAGCCGATTTTCAAAATTCCATAACTTTCACATACGAGCTCCGATTTCGACGTTCTTTATATCCACGCGTAGGTAAAAATAAGATCTACAATTTTCGTTTTGACTCCGTCGGCTAGTTCTTGATCAATCTTAAATTTAACAGTAGGAGGAGATTAGACTGTTAAATGACCGCGAAGAATTCGTAACTCCTTCATATGGACTCCGTTTTCGTCTGTCTTTTTATCGTTGAGTTCCTATTAATGAGATCTTCTACTCTCATTTAGGTCGCGTAGGCCAAAAACCGCTCGAACTAAAATTCGAGTTTCGGGTCGTACACTGCTATGCCAAATCTTAGAAAATCCATAACTTCCTCATACGAAGTCAGATTTGTGCGTTCTTTTTTTTGTATGTTCTCGGTTTAACGTATACTAAAACTTTGGTTTAGATTACTAAGGCCAAAAAGTCTTCTATCATAAACTCACTATTTACGTCTCCCGGTGCCGTGCCGGTTTTGCCGTAAAACTTCGACGGTCCATAACTTCTTCGTTATAACTCGGATTTCGGCGTTCTTTATATGTACGGAACCCTTGAGACATATTCTACAGCTTGGTTAAGATTATTTATTCTAAATAATCTTTTGTCGAAAAGTCGTTACAATTATCTCCCCCTTAGGATGATTACGTCCCGGAATCATCAAAGAAACAGGGCTGTATAATGACTCTATACGTTATCTCTTTATCCTAGGTAATAATCGTAACTTCTATGTTCCTTCGAATGAGTATCTAACTCTTGGACTCCTTGACTGCAGGCGGTGCTCGATCTTGCACCTGCTCCTTATCTCACGTTAGACTCCAAATTATGACCTTCAAGTCACAATCTTGATCCTCTCCGGATACGGACTTAAGATAAGTTCTTTTATTACTACAATGGGACGACGTGTCATATTCTAATAACCTATCATCGTATGTTGCAACGCTTAGACTCAGGTCTCTTAGAGTCTTCCATAACAAACTATACCTTCCTTCATGTTCTATTGTGATATAATCACATCTTAAAAGGTAGCATTCCTAGCTACAAGCAACTATCGCGATACCTCTACTGATCGCTTTGATTGTCTTTCACTTCAAGCTTCTAGCTTAAGTCAGATGCTACATCGGACTTGGTTCTCTGAACCATTTAACATACTCATCTTGGTCGGACTCGATATGATAAGACCACTAGGGTCGAAATTACAATCATCATTTTAATCATTACCGAAACAATGGTAACGACATACTTGAATAAAACGAAATGAATTACTAGCTTCTTGGTAACCTTGTGACTTTCCCTGATCCAAGCGTGAGTCATGTGCTTCCGGTAGTATAGGCCTCTACTACCATTCACACCTACTCATACTCGTCCCAAGTATTGTCTCGCAGTTCCCCAAGTTCTTATCTCTTAAAAGCACAAAATAATTTAACACATACGAATGTGTCCAAATAATCATTAATATTTCCCTAGAATCTACTAGGACTTCTTCCATGCATATCTTCAACAACGATTCTGCTTCAACTTGGTTGGTGATGGAAGCGTCAGACGATGGGATAACTTCATGGATTATACCAAAAATCTTTCTTTCTGCTAATCAAAAGTATACTTCTCCCGTACTAAACGTATGATTTATTAGACGCATTCTAAAGGCAAGATATCACTCTTACGATATCTTCCGATAGGTATCATTCACTATCGTAAGCCTTCTCATTTCCTCCATTTGCTCAGTTTGCTATGAGTCCTTATCATGACATTCTATACACCAAAGCAGATGTTCGGTGTATCGAGACAAGAATATAGATAGAGGAAGATTTAGATGCGTATTCCTCCTTATTACTCCAAAAAGTTACATGCCAGTTCTAATATCGTAATTAAACGTTTAGAAACCTGAGCACATAAAATTTCCAGATCTGGTCGGCAACAGACCATAGATCCGATCAAACGATAGCATCATAAAGCATCACAAATCATTTAGCACATAAAAGCAATTTAGGCATCCTTCCCTAATAAGGTAGTGCTTGTGTCTATTCATGTGTATTTATTAGACACACTCCTCACAATCATCGCTTAGCATTCTAAGTTTAAGTCTAGAAATAAATCTGTATTCCTAGTTCGCTTAAACTAATGCTCTGATACCAACTTTGACATCCCCATTTTCACGGCCAGAAAAGACCGATTTTGTTTATGCTTTATAAAAATTAGAGTACCTCTTTTAATAAAAGTGTTGCGGAATTTGTTCCCAGAAAAACATGATAAATACGTTATCAAAGCATTTCCGAAGAAATGCATTTTTATTCATTTTAAAACATTGGGATGTCATCGTCAATACAGAAACATAAGCATAAACAGAACTTACATTCATTTACACTAGTGATCTACATCTCTTTTGAATCTCTCAATGTAAAGTAACTTCATATCGACACCTGTGACACAAATAAACTGAGTGGGTCAGGTTGGGAAACCTGGTGAGTACATAGGGATTTAAATCCCACAATGTTATACCATATATATAATTTAGAACTCACAAAATATACAATTTCACCATATATATATATATATATATACATATATATATATATATATATATATATATATATATATATATATATATATATATATATATATATATATATATATATATATATATATATATATATATATAAGCAACTCTTACCCCACCCCGTTAATCCTCACAACAAGACTATCCATACTCTCGGACCTAAGATTAACCGTTTTACCTAATCCATACTCCCGGATCAGAAATGAACGGCTTTACCTAATGCATACTCTCGGACTAGGGACGAATGACTAATCCATACTCTCGGATTAATGACGAATGATTATGCCTAATCCATACTCTCGGACTAGGGACGGATGACTAATCCATACTCTCGGACCTTAAAATTTACCTCTTACTTAACCCTTACTCTCAGATCTAATTTATGCTCTCGGATCAATAATTGTGCCCGTTCCATACTCTCAGATTAGGGACAAGTGTCTACGTGTAAATCCATTCTCCCAGATTAACGATGAATAACTATGTCCTATCAATACTCTCGGACTGAGGACGACTGACTATGTCTTAATCCATACTCCCGGACTAAGGACAACTAACTATGTCTTAATCCATACTCCCGGATTAATGACAGTTGACTATGTCCATTCCATACTCTCGGACTAGGGACAATGACTATGTCTAATCCATGTTCCCGGATCAATGACATATACTAAAGTTCTATTCTCTGAGTATAACTCACTCGTACTGGTAAGAAAATACTACCCAATATTCCTCATAATTAATTTAGGTTTACTCTTTATCCTAAATCATCATATATAATCAGGTATGTTCTTTAACACGTATTTCAGGCAACATCAATTAACTCGCACATAAACATATAATTAATACGTCAATCAATACTTGTATTAAAATCATGTTTATGAAAGGGACTATGCACTCACTTGTTAAGGTGGTGATTCTGAATTCAGACAGCGCTTCGTTACTCTTAAAACAATTTCCCTCGACAAAACCTAGTATCATTACCACTAGGGTTTAGTTTAATATTCACCGAGACTAATTAATAGTCTAGCTATTATTACTATTATATAAGCGTTAAACAACACTATTATATAACTCATAGTAATAGCCCAAATAATTATTTTAAGGTCCTAATAATGTTACTATAATTAAATAAAAGCTATATTAAAAATAGCGTAGGCGTAGCTCACTTACAGCGGGTTTTATAGAAAACCAGGCTTCGTTTGGAGCAGCGCTTCCGAACCGAAAGACCCTTTTTCTCGGGACTCCGGGAGCCTCGGGGCTTCCTTCGGGTGCTAGGGGGTTCACCTAGGCTTTAGGGGGCTTAAGGGGGCTTAGAGAGAGACTCTAGAGAGAGAAAGAAAGCTTGAGAGGTGTGAAGAATGCTCTACCCCTGACCATCTATTTATAGGAGGCTGAAATGGCTCTCACGTCGTGAATTTCTTGATGTTCACGTCGTGAGTGAGCTTGGGCTCCAAGTCACAGCCTGGTGCTGACACGTGGCATCGCACACAGGGTGGAAATCAGCCGATTTTCAAAATTTCATAACTTTCACATACGAGCTCCGATTTCGACGTTCTTTATATCCACGCGTAGGTAAAAATAAGATCTACAACTTTCGTTTTGACTCCGTCGGCTAGTTCTTGATCAATCTTAAATTTAACAGTAGGAGGAGATTAGACTGTTAAATGACCGCGAAGAATTCGTAACTCCTTCATACGGATTCCGTTTTCGTCTGTCTTTTTATCATTGAGTTCCTATTAATGAGATCTTCAACTCTCATTTAGGTCGCGTAGGCCAAAAACCGCTCGAACTAAAATTCGAGTTTCGGGTCGTACACTGCTATGCCAAATCTTAGAAAATCCATAACTTCCTCATACGAAGTCAGATTTGTGCGTTCTTTTTTTGTATGTTCTCGGTTTAACGTATACTAAAACTTTGGTTTAGATTACTAAGGCCAAAAAGTCTTCTATCATAAATTCACTATTTACGTCTCCCGGTGCCGTGCCGGTTTTGCCGTAAAACTTCGACGGTCCATAACTTCTTCGTTATAACTCGGATTCCGGCGTTCTTTATATGCATGGAACCCTTGAGACATATTCTACAGCTTGGTTAAGATTATTTATTCTAAATAATCTTTTGTCGAAAAGTCGTTTTCGACCCCTATTATCTCTAAATTGACTAGCCCGGATCTACGGGCGTTACAATTATCTCCCCCTTAGGATGATTACGTCCCGGAATCATCAACGAAACAGGGTTGTATAATGACTCTATACGTTATCTCTTTATCCTAGGTAATAATCGTAACTTCTATGTTCCTTCGAATGAGTATCTAACTCTTGGACTCCTTGACTGCAGGCGGTGCTCGATCTTGCACCTGCTCCTTATCTCACGTTAGACTCCAAATTATGACCTTCAAGTCACAATCTTGATCCTCTCCGGATACGGACTTAAGATAAGTTCTTTTATTACTACAATGGGACGACGTGTCATATTCTAATGACCTATCATCGTATGTTGCAACGCTTAGACTCAGGTCTCTTAGAGTCTTCCATAACAAACTATACCTTCCTTCATGTTCTATTGTGATATAATCACATCTTAAAAGGTAGCATTCCTAGCTACAAGCAACTATCGCGATACCTCTACTGATCGCTTTGATTGTCTTTCACTTCAAGCTTCTAGCTTAAGTCAGATGCTACATCGGACTTGGTTATCTGAACCATTTAACATACTCATCTTGGCCGGACTCGATATGATAAGACCACTAGGGTCGAAATGACAATCATCATTTTAATCATTACCGAAACAATGGTAACGACATACTTGAATAAAACGAAATGAATTACTAGCTTCTTGGTAACCTTGTGACTTTCCTTGGTCCAAGCGTGAGTCATGTGCTTCCGGTAGTATAGGCCTCTACTACCATTCACACCTACTCATACTCGTCCCAAGTATTGTCTCGCAGTTCCCTAAGTTCTTATCTCTTAAAAGCACAAAATAATTTAACACATACGAATGTGTCCAAATAATCATTAATATTTCCCTAGACTCTACTAGGACTTCTTCCATGCATATCTTCAACAACGATTCTGCTTCAACTTGGTTGGTGATGGAAACGTCAGACGATGGGATAACTTCATGGATTATACCAAAAATCTTTCTTTCTGCTAATCAAAAGTATACTTCTCCCGTACTAGACGTATGATTTATTAGACGCATTCTAAAGGCAAGATATCACTCTTACGATATCTTCCGATAGGTATCATTCACTATCGTAAGCCTTCTCATTTCCTCCATTTGCTCAGTTTGCTATGAGTCCTTATCATGACATTCTATACACCAAAGCAGATGTTCGGTGTATCGAGACAAGAATATAGATAGAGGAAGATTTAGATGCGTATTCCTCCTTATTACTCCAAAAAGTTACATGCCAGTTCTAATATCGTAATTAAACGTTTAGAAACCTGAGCACATAAAATTTCCAGATCTGGTCGGCAACAGACCATAGATCCGATCAAACGATAGCATCATAAAGCATCACAAATCATTTAGCACATAAAAGCAATTTAGGCATCCTTCCCTAATAAGGTAGTGCTTGTGTCTATTCATGTGTATTTATTAGACACACTCCTCACAATCATCGCTTAGCATTCTAAGTTTAAGTCTAGAAATAAATCTGTATTCCTAGTTCGCTTAAACTAATGCTCTGATACCAACTGTGACATCCCCATTTTCACGGCCAGAAAAGACCGATTTTGTTTATGCTTTATAAAAATTAGAGTACCTCTTTTAATAAAAGTGTTGCGGAATTTGTTCCCAGAAAAACATGATAAATACGTTATCAAAGCATTTCCGAAGAAATGCATTTTTATTCATTTTAAAACATTGGGATGTCATCGTCAATACAGAAACATAAGCATAAACAGAACTTACATTCATTTACACTAGTGATCTACATCTCTTTTGAATCTCTCAGTGTAAAGTAACTTCATATCGACACCTGTGACACAAATAAACTGAGTGGGTCAGGTTGGGAAACCTGGTGAGTACATAGGGATTTCAATCCCACAATGTTATACCATATATATAATTTAGAACTCACAAAATATACAATTTCACCATATATATATATATATATATATATATATATATATATATATATATATATATATATATATATATATATATATATATATATATATATATATATATATCAAAGCATTTCCGAAGAAATGCATTTTTATTCATTTTAAAACATTGGGATGTCATCGTCAATACAGAAACATAAGCATAAACAGAACTTACATTCATTTACACTAGTGATCTACATCTCTTTTGAATCTCTCAGTGTAAAGTAACTTCATATCGACACCTGTGACACAAATAAACTGAGTGGGTCAGGTTGGGAAACCTGGTGAGTACATAGGGATTTGAATCCCACAATGTTATACCATATATATAATTTAGAACTCACAAAATATACAATTTCACCATATATATATATATATATATATATATATATATATATATATATATATTATATATATATAAGCAACTCTTACCCCACCCCGTTAATCCTCACAACAAGACTATCCATACTCTCGGACCTAAGATTAACCGTTTTACCTAATCCATACTCCCGGATCAGAAATGAACGGCTTTACCTAATGCATACTCTCGGACTAGGGACGAATGACTAATCCATACTCTCGGATTAATGACGAATGATTATGCCTAATCCATACTCTCGGACTAGGGACGGATGACTAATCCATACTCTCGGACCTTAAAATTTACCTCTTACTTAACCCTTACTCTCAGATCTAATTTATGCTCTCGGATCAATAATTGTGCCCGTTCCATACTCTCAGATTAGGGACAAGTGTCTACGTGTAAATCCATTCTCCCGGATTAACGATGAATAACTATGTCCTATCAATACTCTCGGACTGAGGACGACTGACTATGTCTTAATCCATACTCCCGGACTAAGGACAACTAACTATGTCTTAATCCATACTCCCGGATTAATGACAGTTGACTATGTCCATTCCATACTCTCGGACTAAGGACAATGACTATGTCTAATCCATGTTCCCGGATCAATGACATATACTAAAGTTCTATTCTCTGAGTATAACTCACTCGTACTGGTAAGAAAATACTACCCAATATTCCTCATAATTAATTTAGGTTTACTCTTTATCCTAAATCATCATATATAATCAGGTATGTTCTTTAACACGTAATTCAGGCAACATCAATTAACTCGCACATAAACATATAATTAATACGTCAATCAATACTTGTATTAAAATCATGTTTATGAAAGGGACTATGCACTCACTTGTTAAGGTGGTGATTCTGAATTCAGACAGCGCTTCGTTACTCTTAAAACAATTTCCCTCGACAAAACCTAGTATCATTACCACTAGGGTTTAGTTTAATATTCACCGAGACTAATTAATAGTCTAGCTATTATTACTATTATATAAGCGTTAAACAACACTATTATATAACTCATAGTAATAGCCCAAATAATTATTTTAAGGTCCTAATAATGTTACTATAATTAAATAAAAGCTATATTAAAAATAGCGTAGGCGTAGCTCACTTACAGCGGGTTTTATAGAAAACCAGGCTTCGTTTGGAGCAGCGCTTCCGAACCGAAAGACCCTTTTTCTCGGGACTCCGGGAGCCTCGGGGCTTCCTTCGGGTGCTAGGGGGTTCACCTAGGCTTTAGGGGGCTTAAGGGGGCTTAAAGAGAGACTCTAGAGAGAGAAAGAAAGCTTGAGAGGTGTGAAGAATGCTCTACCCCTGACCATCTATTTATAGGAGGCTGAAATGGCTCTCACGTCGTGAATTTCTTGATGTTCACGTCGTGAGTGAGCTTGGGCTCCAAGTCACAGCCTGGTGCTGACACGTGGCATCGCACACAGGGTGGAAATCAGCCGATTTTCAAAATTTCATAACTTTCACATACGAGCTCCGATTTCGACGTTCTTTATATCCACGCGTAGGTAAAAATAAGATCTACAACTTTCGTTTTGACTCCGTCGGCTAGTTCTTGATCAATCTTAAGTTTAACAGTAGGAGGAGATTAGACTGTTAAATGACCGCGAAGAATTCGTAACTCCTTCATACGGACTCCGTTTTCGTCTGTCTTTTTATCGTTGAGTTCCTATTAATGAGATCTTCAACTCTCATTTAGGTCGCGTAGGCCAAAAACCGCTCGAACTAAAATTCGAGTTTCGGGTCGTACACTGCTATGCCAAATCTTAGAAAATCCATAACTTCCTCATACGAAGTCAGATTTGTGCGTTCTTTTTTTGTATGTTCTCGGTTTAACGTATACTAAAACTTTGGTTTAGATTACTAAGGCCAAAAAGTCTTCTATCATAAATTCACTATTTACGTCTCCCGGTGCCGTGTCGGTTTTGCCGTAAAACTTCGACGGTCCATAACTTCTTCGTTATAACTCGGATTCCGGCGTTCTTTATATGCACGGAACCCTTGAGACATATTCTACAGCTTGGTTAAGATTATTTATTCTAAATAATCTTTTGTCGAAAAGTCGTTTTCGACCCCTATTATCTCTAAATTGACTAGCCTGGATCTACGGTCGTTACAATTATCTCCCCCTTAGGATGATTACGTCCCGGAATCATCAACGAAACAGGGTTGTATAATGACTCTATACGTTATCTCTTTATCCTAGGTAATAATCGTAACTTCTATGTTCCTTCGAATGAGTATCTAACTCTTGGACTCCTTGACTGCAGGCGGTGCTCGATCTTGCACCTGCTCCTTATCTCACGTTAGACTCCAAATTATGACCTTCAAGTCACAATCTTGATCCTCTCCGGATACGGACTTAAGATAAGTTCTTTTATTACTACAATGGGACGACGTGTCATATTCTAATGACCTATCATCGTATGTTGCAACGCTTAGACTCAGGTCTCTTAGAGTCTTCCATAACAAACTATACCTTCCTTCATGTTCTATTGTGATATAATCACATCTTAAAAGGTAGCATTCCTAGCTACAAGCAACTATCGCGATACCTCTACTGATCGCTTTGATTGTCTTTCACTTCAAGCTTCTAGCTTAAGTCATATGCTACATCGGACTTGGTTCTCTGAACCATTTAACATACTCATCTTGGCCGGACTCGATATGATAAGACCACTAGGGTCGAAATGACAATCATCATTTTAATCATTACCGAAACAATGGTAACGACATACTTGAATAAAACGAAATGAATTACTAGCTTCTTGGTAACCTTGTGACTTTCCTTGGTCCAAGCGTGAGTCATGTGCTTCCGGTAGTATAGGCCTCTACTACCATTCACACCTACTCATACTCGTCCCAAGTATTGTCTCGCAGTTCCCCAAGTTCTTTTCTCTTAAAAGCACAAAATAATTTAACACATACGAATGTGTCCAAATAATCATTAATATTTCCCTAGACTCTACTAGGACTTCTTCCATGCATATCTTCAACAACGATTCTGCTTCAACTTGGTTGGTGATGGAAACGTCAGACGATGGGATAACTTCATGGATTATACCAAAAATCTTTCTTTCTGCTAATCAAAAGTATACTTCTCCCGTACTAGACGTATGATTTATTAGACGCATTCTAAAGGCAAGATATCACTCTTACGATATCTTCCGATAGGTATCATTCACTATCGTAAGCCTTCTCATTTCCTCCATTTGCTCAGTTTGCTATGAGTCCTTATCATGACATTCTATACACCAAAGCAGATGTTCGGTGTATCGAGACAAGAATATAGATAGAGGAAGATTTAGATGCGTATTCCTCCTTATTACTCCAAAAAGTTACATGTCAGTTCTAATATCGTAATTAAACGTTTAGAAACCTGAGCACATAAAATTTCCAGATCTGGTCGGCAACAGACCATAGATCCGATCAAACGATAGCATCATAAAGCATCACAAATCATTTAGCACATAAAAGCAATTTAGGCATCCTTCCCTAATAAGGTAGTGCTTGTGTCTATTCATGTGTATTTATTAGACACACTCCTCACAATCATCGCTTAGCATTCTAAGTTTAAGTCTAGAAATAAATCTGTATTCCTAGTTCGCTTAAACTAATGCTCTGATACCAACTGTGACATCCCCATTTTCACGGCCAGAAAAGACCGATTTTGTTTATGCTTTATAAAAATTAGAGTACCTCTTTTAATAAAAGTGTTGCGGAATTTGTTCCCAGAAAAACATGATAAATACGTTATCAAAGCATTTCCGAAGAAATGCATTTTTATTCATTTTAAAACATTGGGATGTCATCGTCAATACAGAAACATAAGCATAAACAGAACTTACATTCATTTACACTAGTGATCTACATCTCTTTTGAATCTCTCAGTGTAAAGTAACTTCATATCGACACCTGTGACACAAATAAACTGAGTGGGTCAGGTTGGGAAACCTGGTGAGTACATAGGGATTTCAATCCCACAATGTTATACCATATATATAATTTAGAACTCACAAAATATACAATTTCACCATATATATATATATATATATATATATATATATATATATATATATATATATATATATATATATATATATATATATATATATATATATATATCAAAGCATTTCCGAAGAAATGCATTTTTATTCATTTTAAAACATTGGGATGTCATCGTCAATACAGAAACATAAGCATAAACAGAACTTACATTCATTTACACTAGTGATCTACATCTCTTTTGAATCTCTCAGTGTAAAGTAACTTCATATCGACACCTGTGACACAAATAAACTGAGTGGGTCAGGTTGGGAAACCTGGTGAGTACATAGGGATTTGAATCCCACAATGTTATACCATATATATAATTTAGAACTCACAAAATATACAATTTCACCATATATATATATATATATATATATATATATATATATATATATATATATATATAAGCAACTCTTACCCCAACCCGTTAATCCTCACAACGAGACTATCCATACTCTCGGACCTAAGATTAACCGTTTTACCTAATCCATACTCCCGGATCAGAAATGAACGGCTTTACCTAATGCATACTCTCGGACTAGGGACGAATGACTAATCCATACTCTCGGATTAATGACGAATGATTATGCCTAATCCATACTCTCGGACTAGGGACGGATGACTAATCCATACTCTCGGACCTTAAAATTTACCTCTTACTTAACCCTTACTCTCAGATCTAATTTATGCTCTCGGATCAATAATTGTGCCCGTTCCATACTCTCAGATTAGGGACAAGTGTCTACGTGTAAATCCATTCTCCCGGATTAACGATGAATAACTTTATCCTATCAATACTCCCGGACTGAGGACGACTGACTATGTCTTAATCCATACTCCCGGACTAAGGACAACTAACTATGTCTTAATCCATACTCCCGGATCAATGACAGTTGACTATGTCCATTCCATACTCTCGGACTAGGGACAATGACTATGTCTAATCCATGTTCCCGGATCAATGACATATACTAAAGTTCTATTCTCTGAGTATAACTCACTCGTACTGGTAAGAAAATACTACCCAATATTCCTCATAATTAATTTAGGTTTACTCTTTATCCTAAATCATCATATATAATCAGGTATGTTCTTTAACACGTATTTCAGGCAACATCATTTAACTCGCACATAAACATATAATTAATACGGCAATCAATACTTGTATTAAAATCATGTTTATGAAAGGGACTATGCACTCACTTGTTAAGGTGGTGATTCTGAATTCAGACAGCGCTTCGTTACTCTTAATACAATTTCCCTCGACAAAACCTAGTACCATTACCACTAGGGTTTTGTTTAATATTCACTGAGACTAATTAATAGTCTAGCTATTATTACTATTATATAAGCGTTAAACAACACTATTATATAACTCATAGTAATAGCCCAAATAATTATTTTAAGGTCCTAATAATGTTACTATAATTAAATAAAAGCTATATTAAAAATAGCGTAGGCGTAGCTCACTTACAGCGGGTTTTATAGAAAACCAGGCTTCGCTTGGAGCAGCACTTCCGAACCGAAAGACCCTTTTTCTCGGGACTCCAGGAGCCTCGGGGCTTCCTTCGGGTGCTAGGGGGTTCACCTAGGCTTTAGGGGGCTTAAGGGGGCTTAGAGAGAAACTCTAGAGAGAGAAAGAAAGCTTGAGAGGTGTGAAGAATGCTCTACCCCCGACCATCTATTTATAGGAGGCTGAAATGGCTCTCACGTCGTGAATTTCTTGATGTACACGTCGTGAGTGAGCTTGGGCTCCAAGTCACAGCCTGGTGCTGACACGTGGCATCGCACACAGGGTGGAAATCAGCCGATTTTCAAAATTTCATAACTTTCACATACGAGCTCCGATTTCGACGTTCTTTATATCCACGCGTAGGTAAAAATAAGATCTACAACTTTCGTTTTGACTCCGTCGGCTAGTTCTCGACCGATCTTAAAATTAACAGTAGGAGGAGATTAGACTGTTAAATGACCGCGAAGAATTCGTAACTCCTTCATACGGACTCCGTTTTCGTCTGTCTTTCTATTGTTGAGTTCCTATTAATGAGATTTTCAACTCTCATTTAGGTCGCGTAGGCCAAAAACCGTTCGAACTAAAATTCGAGTTTCGGGTGGTACACTGCTATGTCAAATCTTAGAAAATTCATTACTTCCTCATACGAAGTCAGATTTGGATGTTCGTTTTTTGTATGTTCTCGGTTTAACGTATACTACAACTTTGGTTTAGATTACTAAGGCCAAAAAGTCTTCTATCGTAAATTCACTATTTACGTCTCCCGGTGCCGTGCCGGTTTTGCCGTAAAACTTCGACGGTCCATAACTTTCTTCGTTATAACTCGGATTTCGGCGTTCTTTATATGCACGGAACCCTTGAGACATATTCTACAACTTGGTGAAGATTATTTATTCTAAATAATCTTTTGTCGAAAAGTCGTTTTCGACCCCTATTATCTCTAAATTGACTAGCCCGGATCTACGAGCGTTACACTGCTGTAACCAAAGAACTTGACACATTGAAAATTCGTTTTGAAAATGTTGATTTTAATTTTAAGAAGTTCGATGGGTCAACTGAAAAGGTTGCAAAAATAATTGAAAAATAAATGCAGTGGAAAGACAAAAAAAACAAGTAGGTATAGGATATGAGAGTGTCCCTCCTCCATTTAATCATTCGTATTATGTTAATCCTTTAACAAAAGAAGAGATAGAAAGAGAACCTTATATGGTTTATGGTAAACCAGCTGCCGAACAGGCAACAAGACCTAGTGCTAGGGTTTTGGATACTAACATTTCTACTTCAAATGCAGATGTGTCAGTAAACCAGGAAAAGCAAGGGGATGAGAAGTTTGAGTCAAATAATTTGGTGTCTAAGTTTGGTGTTCCTATTTGTGATGAGTCTGTGTCTAATGTTAAGACTGATGTTTTTACTTGTGATGATGTGATGTCAAACTTAAATGTTTCTGATGTTTCTAATGTTGTTTTTGAGCAACCTGCCAAATCTGACACTAGCACATCCACACCTTCTACATCTGTCACACAATCTAACTCCTGCACGTGCACATGTGGAAAAGTTAGAAAAATAGATAAGAGCATGAAATATGATAAGGGCGGTATCAGGTCTAGTGATAATAAGCAAATTTGTTTCAACTGTGGTACTGTTGGTTACATCGCTCGAAATTGTCCCAATAGGTCATTTGTGCATTTTTCCTCACCAAGGAGAGAGAACGGGTCTCGAGGAAGGTCTTTAACTAGAAAGTCCTCGAGATCTCTCCCTCAAGATGATGATTGGAAGGTTAATCATAATAAAACAAGGGCTGTTTTTCAATCAAATAAACAGGTTTTCACTAAATCAGCCACTGGTGCTTTGCCGGAATCGATTGCGATTAAGTCGAGATCGATTTCGTCAAAGGGTGCGTCTGGATCTTCGACTAATTTTAGCTGGAAATCTAAACGCTCAAAGCTAAAGAAAACCATTTCCAAATCACCTGTGAAATCTTCAAAACCTAAATACCAGTGGGTGCCCAAATCTACATCCGACCAATCATCATCACCCTCTGAAAGTGTATCCAATAATGGTACAAAATCAAAAAGTACAAAGGATAAATTTGTGAATGTTAAGGGTCAACCCAGGGTTGTAATGACCTGGGTCCCCAAATCTAAATAATCTCGCTCATTGTGCAGGGACAGTTGCATAGGAATCTCGCCAGACCTTGGTATGTCGACAGCGGCTGTTCCCGGCATATGACATGAGACATCTCCCAGCTAAACGACATTCAAACTTTTAATGGGGGATATGTTTCCTTTGCGGGAGGTGAAGGCGGAAAGATCACTCAAAAAGGAACAGTATCAAATGGAGTGCTAAGCTTCGAGAATGTCAACTACGCTCCCGAGTTAAAGCACATCATGTTGAGTGCTTCTCAAATTTGTGACAAGGGTTATTCAACTCATTTCACCGATAAGGAGTGTCTGATTCTAAAGCCAGGCATTGTTATCCCGGAAGACTGGATTCTTGTGAAATCAAAGCGGGATGGAAATGCATACATCATTGACATGAACAGAAATATTCCAGAACAAGTCACTTGCCTCTTCTCAAAAGTTTCCGAACAAAATGCTATGCTGTGGCATCGAAGACTTGGACATGCTAACGCAAAGAACTTGAATCGTCTTGCGAAGAATGATATGGTGCGTGGACTTCCTGTCAAATACTTCATCACATTTGAAAAATGTGTGTCATGCGCCCAAGGAAAGCATCACAGAAAACCACACCTGCCAAAAGAGGTCAATTCAATCAACCAGGTGCTCCAATTACTACATATGGACTTATTTGGTCCGGTCAATGTCCTTAGCATCAAAAGAAATTCATATTGTCTTGTTGTGATCGATGATTTCTTGCATTTTACGTGGGTCTTCTTCTTGTTCAACAAAGTTGGGGTTGCTGATCTAATTAAGAAGTTCATTGTGATGATCGAGAACCAAACCAACCACCGGGTGAAGGAGCTCAGAACTGATAACATGATGGAATTCAAAAATGATGTCCTTGATCATTTTTGTGCAGAAAAAGGGATTGTGCGTCAATATAGTGCTGCTCACACACCGCAACAAAATGGTGTTGCTGACCGGCGAAATCGAACGTTTGGTGGTCCGTGTACAAGCCATCTGTCAGTCATTTCCGTATTTTTGTGCGGAAAAAGGGATTGTGTCTTGATCAACAAGGCTCAGATGAAGACTCCATACGAAATTTTGTACGGTCACAAGCCATCTGTCAGTCATTTCCGTATTTTTGGCTGTCCGTGTACCCTCCTTCATCTGGAATCCAACCCCAAATTCAATGCCAAAGCCGATGATTGTTACTTTGTGGGGTATGCTGCTCGCACGGCGTACAGGGTCTACAATAAAAAGACAAAGCAAATCGTAGAATCCTTCGACGTGCGCTGGTTGGAGGAGAACGAGACGGATGCTAGAGTCGGTCCAGATTGGTTATTTGACTACACATCTTTTTTCAAATCATTCAATGGGTCTTCAAATGATTTATCTGGTTCCAGTTCTGGTTCGAAGACTGTGATTGAAGATGAAGACGAAGAAGTTGTTTACAGACCGCTGGTGGTGTCCTCTTCGACTCCTCCAGTGGATGAACCTGTTCCACGTGATTTGTCAGAGTCTCCATGTCAACAACATATTGCAGATGCTGATGCTACTCCTCTTACTCCTGATGAAAGAGAGTTCATGTCTAAAGATGCTTCCGCTGTTACTCAAACATTTATGGAACTGCTCTTTCCTGAACCAATCGCTAACGAGTTTGTGGCAAGCCCCTCTCACGATGCAAGACCGTCGAAGGTGGATCACTCAGCAGATGATGGATTTGTAAATATTCACAACCTTCCCGTAACGCTCAATGACATCAGCCAGGAGATACCTTCCAGAATTCAACGCGATCACCTGATCGAAAACGTGATTGGTCAGTTGGGCGACGGTGTTCAAACGCGGAGTCAGAGTGGAGATGTAAATACATGTCTCTATTCTTGCTTCATATCTCAAATAGAGCCAAAGAATGTTCAAATGGCTTTGATTAAGCCCAACTGAGTGGATGCTATGCATGAGGAATTGAATCAATTTGAAAAACTTGGGGTATGGAAGATGTTTCAATTACCTAAGGGAAAGAAGTCACTCGATACGCGCTGGGTCTATCGGAACAAGCAAGATGATTCAGGGGTCATTGTGCGAAATAAGGCTCGATTGGTTGTACGTAGATTTCGCCAAATTGAGGGTCTTGACTACACCGAAGTTTGTGCTCCGGTAGCTCGCTTGGAGGCCGTTCGCATCTTCCTTGCGTATGTTTCCTACATAAATTTCACGGTTTACTAGATGGATGTCAAGACGGCCTTCCTGTATGGCGCTGTGAAGGAAGAAATCTATGTTGATCAACCTCCTGGGTTTATCAATTCGAAGTTTCCGAATCACGTCTACAAGTTGGACAAGGATTTATACGGGTTACATCAAGCTCCAAGAGCTTGGTATGCAACTCTTACAAAGCACTTGCTTAAGCACGGCTATTCACGGGGAACAATTGATCAAACCCTATTCATCAAGCATGTTGGTACCGATCAAATTCTGGTTCAGATCTACGTTGATGATATCATTTTCGGGTCCACGTGTCCACAGCTGTGCAAAGAGTTCGAAAACGTTATGAAGAAGAGGTTCGAGATGAGTTCCCTGGGAGAAATGACCATGTTTATGGGGCTTCAGGTCAAACAAGACTCAACCGGAATCCTGATACATCAAGCCAAGTATGTTGAAGATATGCTAGAGAATTTCGGGTTTCGAGACGCAAAACCTGCACTAACGCCGATGACTGAGAGACCCCTGTTGACTCCGGATATTGACGGCGAATCCGTAGATCAAACTGACTACAGATCAATGATCGGATCGTTGATGTATCTAACCGCAAGCAGGCCAGATATTATGTTTGTGGTTTGTCAATGTGCTCGATAACAGGCTAATCTTAAACTTTCACATCTTATAGCTGTCAAAAGAATTTTTCGGTATCTTAAAGGCAGCCCAAAATTGGGTCTTTGGTATCCGAAAAATTCTGAATTTGATTTATATGCTTTTGCTCACAGTAATTACGGAGGCTGTGAGCTTGACAGGAAATCAACCTCTGGTGGATGTCAATTTCTTGGTGACCGGCTGGTGTCATGGCAGTGCAATAAACAGCACACCGTCTCAACCTCAACAACAGAAGTGGAATATGTCACTGCTTCTGTCTGTTGTTCTCAAGTTATCTGGATACAACATCAGTTGTTGGATTACGGTTTGTTTTGTGACAATGAGGCTACAATTCAGATTGCCAAAAATCCAGTCTAACACTCGAAAATCAAGCACATCGATATCAAAGTGCATTTCATCAGAGATTGTTATGAGCGTTCGCTCATTCGGTTGGAACAGGTTCCCACTGCTAATAATGTGGCGGATCAGTTCACAAAACCGTTTAACAAAGCTCGATTCGATGTGCTTGTGGGATTCTTGAAAATGATACGTTTTGAGGACTAATTTTTTTTGTTTTTTTTTGTTTAAGGTTAGTTTAAATTTGCACATTTTAATTTCATTCTCACCCATGCACAAATTTAGGGGGAGAAATAAACAAAAAGCAAACAAAAAATAGAAAATAAAAAACCAAACAAAAAAAATAGAAAATCAAAAAGCCAAAAGTATAGTGTATTTTTGTAGGTGTTGTGACTGGGGAAGTGATATCAACAAGTGAAGACGGGCAATCTGAATCTGTGTAAGGTACCAAAGCTAAATTGTCTAGACTCTGTGTTCGATGCGCTGGTAGGCATGAAAGATTTAAATGGACTTGACTAGGTATATATGAACTTAAGGAATCTAGAGATTTGACAAATCTTAACTTAGTTAGTTCCATTTAGCCTGACAATACGATGCTTGGGTAGATTGAGCAGGGAGATATACATGATAATCCACCGGTCACACTAAGTAATCCGTATCTAGAACCGTGGTTTAACTCTTCCTTGATGTACGGACTCTGTCCTTAATTCCGGTATTGATGGGGCGACTGGTGAATTCCGATAAAGTAGGTTTGTAGGAAATTATTTTCTTGCTTTCTTTCTGTTAGTCATATGTTGCCTCCTCTGTGTGATCGAAAGATCCAACCTGGACTGCAACATATGCAATTCTATTTCTCTGCATCTTCTATCTATGCTATTCTTTTTGTTTGTTAGTCATATGTTGTCTCCTTTGCGTGATTGAAATACATCCAACCTGGTACACAACATATGCACCATTCTACTTCTCAATCCCTCTAAATATGGTTAGTCATATGTTTCACCCTCTGCGTGATCGAAAGATCCGACCTGGATGTATAGCATATGCATTCTAAATCTGACTTCTCCCATAATAATTGTCTACTCACCTAAAGTAAGGAGTACTTTGGAAGTTCCTAATTATTGGGGAATGTCAGGAAGCGGGAAACATGTTCTAGTACAGTTAAAATTGAACTATCACTAGGTTGTCTGTAGATCTCGCTGCTCAATTTAGGTGGACAACAATACCCTTGGTCGTCGTCAGCTGAATAGTCCTTTAGAAATTTTATCTAGGAACATAGGATCAAAAACTGTCTTGTCACTTATAGCATGTCCAAAATCTTGTCACAATTTTTCGTGCTTAAGTGGACTACAATACCGGCGATCGACCAGATTTATTCATGAAAGGGGAGGTACCGACAAGTGGATGAAGGTTGTTCAATAACTTTGATCCCAATTTCACAATTAGTGACATTTAATTTCAATATTATTTTATTTTATTTTATTTTATCTTATTGTCCTTGAAATGTATTATTTTTATTTCTATTGTGTTGTTGGGCTTGAGTTCAATGCTAGTTGGGTTGCAGCCCATAACCGGGTTAGGGGAGTATATAACTCGTGTATGGCCGGACACTCTTATTCTTCTTCTCACTTTCTGAGTATGGTCGTACACCCGACGAGCTCTCTCTCTCTCTCTATCTCTCTCTCTCTCTCTCTCTCTCTCTCTCTCTCTCTCTCTCTCTCTCTCTCTCTCTCTCTCTCTCTCTCTCTCTCTCTCTCTCTCTCTCTCTCTCTCTCTCTCTTAAAGCCTTAAAAAGTCTCGATTTTCTTGAAATTAACCAATCAGCTGTGTAGGTAACTCATTAACAACCCTTGTGATGTTATTCTTGAGCAAAATCGACCAGAAATTCAGGGTTTATTGAAGGAAAAACGGGTTTTCGGCACCAATAAGGCGTGTACGGCCGGACACCCGTGTACGGCTGGACACCCGTGTACGGCCGTACACCCCAATTTTGCCCTAAAAATGAAATTTTCTCCATTGAAAGCTTAATTTAACTGTCAAACGGGAAAACACTTGATGTTTATTGATAATTTTTTTTTGTGTTTCTCTCACTTAAGCTTGTTTTGTGCAGATCAATATGGCAGGACTTGAATTTGCTAAATTTCACAACTTGGCCATTTACCTAGTTGATCCACTAGAGGCTCACTCCGATTTCCAATTCATAGTCAATGGCTTAAGAAGATGCTGCTTGTTCACTGCTCTCACCACCAGTCCGGTCATCTATCAACGATTGGTTAAGGAGTTTTGGAGCAACGCAGCTGTGATAAAGGATGATAAGGGCACAAAATATCTTGAAGCTTTTGTGCAAGGAAAGAAAGTCTTAGTTACTGAACAAATCCTTCGAGAAACTTTGCAGATCAGTGACGAACCTGAATTCCCGAAGGAGATGGATCTATATCAGACTCAAGAGATTTTGGATCAAATGGGATACGAAGGGATTTTCCCTCCCACTCTCAAGAAATTATTGCCTCCGTACTAGAGATACTTAGCTCATGTATTTGTGAGCTGTATCTTCGGTTGGAAATCAGGAGCTGATGAAATCTCTCTGATCAACACCGGTGTAATTGCTGCTTTAGCTTCAGGAATAGAGTTCAACTTCTCAAAGTTCATTTTGCACGAGATGATTGTGAACATTGAAGGAAACAAAATATATAAGTTCCTCATGTATCCAAGATTCCTTCAGTTAATCTTCAATCTCATGCACCCAGAGTTAGAAAGAGGAGGAGAGACCTTGGACCTTAAGTCTGTTGGCTCAAGTGCCTTTGGAATGATGAAGCAAAATCGAAAAGGAAAGTTTAATTTTGAAGGAAAGTATCCTCTGATCAAGTTTGGCATCTTTGCTGAAGAGAGTTATCACTCTGTGTCTGATGATCTCTCAAGCCCCACAGAAACCGAGGATGTTGTTATCTCGACTTCAGAGCATGAAAACGAAGAAGATCGTGTTCCTCCTGTCGCAGTCGTGGCAGAGGAGCATGACCAACTGCAAAACGTCGAGGCTCGGAGTGATTACGATGGAGATGGTGATGATGAGGATGAGTTTGAAAAAAATTTAATGGATAATATGATGGTAAATGACGATGATGGAGTTGATGATTTTATGAAGGACATGGACTTTACAGGCTTTAACAATGAGGAAATTCCCCTTAACATTGGTCTTGAAGATGATGACTTTGGTCCAAGTTCGGATTTCGTTGACAGGTTCTTTACAAGGGTCAATAAAGTTATTCAATCAGCAACTGAGACTAGGGTTGTTGATGAGACTCTCGAAACTATGTCTCCTACGTCAAGATCGATGGAAGATACTTCAAGCCAAAGGGATGCAACTTCAAGGATTCCTCCCCTTGATTATACTATTCCTACATCTGTGCCATCCACAAGTGATCCGACATCGACACAAACCTCCCTGCCTTCTGTAAAAAGAAGACGACTCGATATGAGGCAGGGAGTGTTTATTCAAGATCAAGCACCGCCAGTTCCATCCACAATCACCACCACAACAGTTACTGCACCACCTGTATCTACCCAACAAGGCCCAAGTACGATATATGAAACTGGAACATCTTCTGATGTTCAAGGATACTCCCCTACAAGGCCTTCGCTAGATGAAGCCTCCATCGGTCTAGCAAGGCACTTGGCACAACATAGTTCAGAACCTTCCTCACATGGAAAAGGGATATCTATTGAGGAAGGTCATTCAGGGGATGTTGATCATGTTGTGTCTAACCTCAAAAAAGAAATTGGCATTCTCAATCAGCAAAATATTGAGAAGGACATTTTGATTGGAAAACATGATGTCAGGATCACTAAGCTTGAAGCAGACAATGCATTAAAGTCAACAGATTTCTGATTTGCAAACTAATCTTGGATCCTTGACTGCTTTCAACTTCGGCTTGAAGAACAAATTGATTGAAGATTTTGGTGATAACTTCCAGTCCTTGTTTCAACAGTCCTCCTACTGCTCCCGTCCAGCCTTCCGAAAGCGAAAATCCTGTTGATCAACCACCCCCAAGAACAACAAGAATTGTCAATCTGTTTGAGAAAGATCCTATGAATGTCAATCCCTGGATCACAATTAAGCATGGGAAGAGAACAGTCACAGCTGAGAAGAAAGTAGGTTTGCTCTTCATGAAGAACTCAAATGAGAATCGTAAAGCAAATGAACCTCAACTCACTGTGACAGATCTTACAAAGATAAAATTTGGTGATCGATTTGGTGATCGTATATGGATCAAAATGTGGGCCTACAAAGTACTACAAAAGCATTCATGACTTCAACTCCTGGACAAAGGTTGATCTCTCTGAACTCTCAAGGGCTCCATTCCACAATCCTTCAAAAAATCCTAGTGCTTTCAACTTCAAACAGTTTATAGATAGACATGTCAGGGATAATTTCCCCATGATGAAGACAGCGAAAGCTTTGGTTAGAAAAGACAAAGATATTCTTGATCCTGAAACTGAGAAATCGATGAAGATAATGTTGTGGCCAGCTACAAACCAATTGAAGGAGATTCCAATCCCACAACATTTTCATGATGGATATCTTGATGATATGGATTTTTGGGCCTTTGATGATGAAACAGCAATTGCAGCCATAAAATTCAAAAACAAAGAAGGAGTTCTCAGGCTCGTTAGCGCTAAGGATCTTCTGAGATTCAGAGAGAGAGACATTCACACATTGGCCCGTCATCAAATCTTATGTAGGAGGGAGATCATGGAGGCTTCTGCAAAAGAATTTACATGAATGGTTGCCACAATTATCAAGGATAGGCTCTGGCTGGGATCTATGGGAAAATATGACCTAAGGCTATTCGAGAAACCAAAAGATTGAAGACCAAGTCTATGCTAGCCTCAAACCAAGGGGGAGATTGATAGGTCATAATATAGTGGTTTAGGCTAGGCATCCATCTTGTATAGGTCTTGGTAGGATTTTGGGCTTTGTAATGGTGTTTGTAGCTTGTTGTGTGGCTAAGTACGGCCGGACTCGTGTGTACAGCCGCACACCCTGTGTACGGCCATACATGGGTGTATGGCTATACGCGCGTATACAGCTGGTGGTCCTATAAATAGAGTGTGTCTGTGTCAGTTTTAGGGTGACTTATGTGTGTGTATCCAAGGTGTACCTAACGTTTTTGTGATATTAACGTGTGCATGCTTGGTTTAATCTTTCCTCTACTCCATTCTTATTCTGATTGATTGCTATCTGTTTGATCACTGGTTTGGATAATTGAAATCGGGAGTTACATCAACATTCTGGTCAAAGTGAACGTTCTGGTTTGACTCAACTCGCCGAGTTGACTCATCAATTCGTCGAGTTCTATAAATCAGAAATCCTGAAACCGCGATCCAACTTCCCGAGTTGACTCATCAATTACTCGTAGTCGTGATAAAGGGAGTCAACTCGTTGAGTCCCTCCTCGGACTCGTCGAGTTCTACCTGGTATAGAATCAGGACAAATTGACTCAACTCGTTGAGTTCCTCTATAGACTCGAAGAGTACCTCATTCTGTTTGGGCCTTCTTAATGGATTAACCCCCTACTCTTCAGATCTAAGCTTCTTATTTCTCATGCACACTGGAAACATCCTTTTAAGGGTAAAGTTTCCAACTTTACCTGTTAATACCTCTACTTCATGGGTCTAGCTCAAACCCTAACCCTTTAGGACCTAGATCTTGGTCCACAAGTCATCCATACACCAAACTAATGAATTACAAACAGAGATCTAGACCCAAAACACCCCATGAACATGTAAAGCTTCCACCTTTCACTCCATGCATGGCCTTTTGGAGCATAAAAGGCCAAAATGACACCCTATGGCTTGCATGGGGCTTTAATGGTCATAAAGTTTGCACCTTTATGCCTTGAAAACCCTCCATGATTCCAGATCTAAAAGTATACTCACTTGGCACGTCCATGACGCAAAGATCAAGATTCTTGGACCAAAAACCCCATAAAATGATGATTAAGAGATCTAAGATGCTACTAGGCAAGTTTGAGACTTGCTTACCAGAAAATGATGAGGAAGAAACGCAGTCTCTGGATCTACTATCTTCTTTTTGAATCCCCAAGCTTCTCCTTCCTTCACAATCTTCAAAACACACAAAGTTTCACTCACAAAAAGGCTCACAAGATCACAAATGCATTAGGGTTTATGAATCTAGGCTTTGGAACTTGGAGGCTGGAAATAAGGCCATCAAGTGGGGATTAAGATGCTTAAATAGGGTTCAAAACCCCAAAATTAGGGTTTCATTCGGGCAGCCCTACTCGTCGAGTCGGGGGCTCTCAACTTGTCGAGTAGGTTGCTTAAAAACCCACGTCCCTTCTAAACTCTACTCGACAAGTTTTGGGATACCAACTCGTCGAGTTGCTTTTATAAAAATTAATGAATTATTATTTAAATGCATACCAGGAACCAGGCGTTACAAGAAAATTCTGCAAGTGTTTGAACGTTACTCATTTCTTTGCACCTAACCTATTTATAGGGTATATCAGACTCAAAAAGTTATAAGGACTAATCATCAAAGTGTCGAAATGACATTGCCTCGTAAAGTAGATAGAGTGTCGAAGTCATACATCATTCGAAACCTTATAGACTCAAATTACATTTGAGTCCTCACTATAGACATTCAACCCCGACAATCTCTCCCTTAGTGAGAGTAGTCGAAAGTTAAGCAATCAGCTTTAAAGTCTGTAGAAGTGCTCTTCAGATCTCCATATACCATAAAATGGTTTTTTTGAATCTTAGCTTTGTCTTCACTGTCATTCTTCTTGTAATTGTTGATTCGAATACGGAGATTAGTGTGACAACCGTAAAAATTTGAGAAACAACTCCAGGTAGTGCTCCCTCATTTCCTCCTCGGGCTCCCAAGTCCACTCTGAGCCCTTGCGGTGCTGCCACTACACATTTTCTAGCTCCACCCTCTTGTTCCTCAGCTCCTTCGTCTTCTTGTCGAGAATAGATACCGTTTATCGATGTAGTTCAGGCTCTCATCAACCTGAATATCCTCTACTGGCACAACCACTGAGTCATCTACTAAGCACTTCCGTAGCTGAGAAACATGAAAAGTGTTGTGGATCTGGCTGAGCTATGCAGGAAGATCCAAATGGTAAGCAACCCGGCCTACCCGAACCAAAACCCTAAACGGACCGATGTATCTGGGGCCCAGCTTGCCCCGCTTCTTGAACCGGATGACACCTTTCCAAGGTGACACCTTCAGGAGGACCATGTCACCCACCTAAAAATCCAAGTCTGAACGCCTTTTGTCGGCATAACTCTTCTGCTGACTCTGAGCAGTCTGGAACCTGCTCCGGACTTGCTGGATCCTCTTAGTAGTCTTCAGTACTACCTTACTACTCCCCATGACTCTCTGACCGACCTCGCCCCAATAGATTGGGGTCCTATATTTCCTCCTGTGGAGCATCTCGATGAGAGGTCGGTCTATGCTGGCCTGGTAACTGTTGTTATATGAAAATTCCGCTAACGGAAGATACATATCCCCACTGCCACCGAAATCCAAAACACATGCGCGCAGCATGTCCTCGCGAGTCTAAATCGTCATCTTGCTCTGCCCATCTGTCTGAGGGTGGAAAGCGGTGCTGAAGTGGAGACGAGTACCCATCTCGTTGTGGAACCGCTTTCAAAATCTGGAAGTGAAACGAACATCCCGGTCCGACACAACCGAAACAGGCACTCCATTTCGTGCCACTACCTCACGTATGTAGATCTCATCCAGCTTCTCGGCAGATATCACTCCTGAATCAGGATGAAGTGAGCACTCTTGGTTAATCGGTCCACGATGACCCATATCGAATCTACCCCACGTTCGGTCCTGGGAAGCTTCGTGATGAAGTCCATAGTGATATCTTCCCATTTCCACACAGGAATGTCTAATGGATGCATCTTGTCGTGTGGGCGCTGGTGTTCGGCCTTGACGTTCCTGCAAGTCAAGCACCGCTCTACGTACCATGCTACGTCCCGCTTCATACAGGGCCACCAGTAATCTAAGCAAAGATCCTGATACATCTTCGTCGCCCCGGGATGGATGGAGAACCTCGACGTGTGGGCCTCATCCATCAGAACCAGTCGTACTCCGCCCCAATACGGAACCCATACTCTCCCATGCAGGGTCAACAACCCACGATTGTCGTAATCAAAGGAGGCCATATGGCCTATGATCCGCTCATACTTCCGGTGCTCCTCATTCAGGCCCTCGACCTGCGCCTCCCGGACCTGCCCTAGAAATGGAGTAATCACTGTCATCCTCAGACACATGTCTCGAATCGGGGCAACCACATCCTTGCGGCTCAGGGCATCGGCCACCACATTGGCCTTGCCCGGGTGGTAAAGGATCTCACAGTCGTAATCCTTCATCACATCTAACCACCGATGCTGCCTCATGTTTAGATTCGGCTGATCTATGAGGTACCTCAAACTCTTGTGGTCCGTGTAAATGGTACAACGAACCCCGTAGAGGTAATGTCGCCTAATCTTGAAGGCGAAAACCATAGCCCCCAGCTCTAAATCATACGTCGGATAGTTCGACTCATGAGGGTTCAACTACCTCGAAGCGTATGATATCACGTGACCTTGCTGGATCAACACCACACCCATTCCCGTGATTGAAGTGTCACAGTAAACCACGAAGTCGTCGACGCCCTCTGGCAAGGTCAGAATCGGTGCCTCGCATAACCGTTGTCTGAGAGTCTCGAAGGCCCCCAGCGGAATGTTAGCGACTACTTGGTCAGTCCGGTCAAAGGAACAACGATCTTGGAGAAATCCTAGATTAGTTTCCGATAGAAACCCGCTAAACCAAGAACAATCCGAATCTGATTTGGAGACCTCGAAACCTGCCACTGCATCATGGCCTCTATCTTGGCCGGATCGACCAAAATACCCTTTTGGTTGACAATGTGCCCCAAAAACTGCACCTCGTGCAACTAGAACTCACACTTTGAGAACTTTGTGAAAAGTCTCTCATTCCTTAGAGTCTCCATCACCTTCCTTAGGTGCTCCTCATGCTGCTCCTGAGTCTAGGAATAAACCAAGATATCATCGATGAAGACTATCATAGACCGATCTAGCATCGGTCTGCACACGTGGTTCATGAGGTCCATGAATGCGGCAGGAGCATTGGTGAGCCCAAACAGCTTCACCACAAACTCATAGTGACCATAGCGAGTCCTAAAAGCTGTCTTTTGTACATCGTCGTCTCTGACTCGCATCTGGTGATAACCCGATCGCAGATCAATCTTGGAGAACCAAGATGCACCCTGTAGCTGGTCAAACAAATCATCAATCCTTGGGAGGGGATAACGGTTCTTCACCGTTACCTTACTCAACTCCCGGTAGTCTATACACATGCGATGCGACCCGTCCTTCTTCTTCACAAACAGGATCGGGGCTCCCCATGGCGAACTGCTCAGCCTGATAAATCCCTTTTCTAACAGCTCCTGCAGGTACATAGACAACTCCTGTATCTCGGGAGGAGCCAACCGATATGGTGCCTTGGCTATCGGAGCCGCACCAGGGACTAGTTCAATCCTAAACTCGACCGGTCTCTCCGGAGGTATCCTAGGCAGATCCTCCGGGAATATGTATGGGTACTCTCGCACGACTGGTACATTATCCACTGTCGCCTTACCCTTATCATGGGTGTCCATTACATAGGAGACATAACCTGCGCAACCCTGCTGATGACAGCGCCTCACTCTCGCTGCTGAACATTGGGTCAGTCCACCCTGCGGCCTCTCGCCCTAAATCACTAACCCTCCCCCACTAGGAGTTTGAACCCTCACTAGCTGCTGCTCGCAGTCGATCACTACCCCATTAGGGCTCAACCAGTCTATACCAACTATAACCTTATTCCCTCGCAGGGGAATAGGGACTAGATCCACAGAAAACTGCTCATCGAACAACTGGAATGTACATCCTCAATGAACCCTCGCGACCCGAATGGTCCTACCATCTGCTATCTCTACGTCAAGTGGGCAATCCAACTCCCCTGGGGCCCCTACGAATCGCTTGCTGAGCGCGAGCGACAAAAAGATTGGGTAGCACCCGAATCAAACAGTACCAAACCTGATATATCGTTCACTAAAACGATCCTATAACAAAACACATAAACATAAGAAATAGTTAATATAAATAAAGAGATAATGAGAAGATACATACCCATCACCATGTCGGGTGCTGCACGTGTCTCCTATGCGGTCAACTGGAAGGCTCTGCTCTTCGCCACTGGCGCCTCCGCCCAGCCTTGGCGGCCTTCGGTAATCCTCAAGGTAGCAGGAGTGGGTTCCGTCACCTACCCTGCTACTGCTAAAATCGGACATTGGGACCTCTTGTGGCCCTCTGATTGAACTGAAAGCAAATCAGATAAGATATTGTCGTAGTGGGGGTGGTAGTAGTACATTCCCTGCTAACATGCCCAGTTCGACCGCACTTGAAGCAGCCCGAACTACCAGCCCTGCACATCCCCTCGTGCGACCTCCCAAACTTTCCGCAGCGGCCTCGGCTCTGCTGGCTCTTCCCTCGGGAATCTACCTTGGGCTTCTTGCCCGAACTCTCCATACCAGATGCCACATCTGGTTTCCTCTTCCTCTGCATCTCTAAATCAATCTCTCTCTCTGGCCCTGGCAATGATATCGCCCAGCGTCTTGCAGCTGGATCGACTCACAAATTGGCAGATATCACTCTGCAACATCTCATGATATCGGGCCTTCTTCATCTGCTTGTCCTCCATATACTGCAGAATGAGAAGGTCCTTGTCCTTGAATATAGCGGTGATCTCAGTCACCATCTTAGTCATCTGCTGTAAGTCCTAGAACTCCCTAGCAAGTTGTTGCACCTCTATCATAGGTGCAAACTCCGCTCTAAACCTAGCCGAGAAATCACTCCAGGTCATAGGGTCAAGGGCAGCATCACCCACAGCATGCCCAACCTCCTCCCACCAGTCGCGTGCCCTGTTCTTCAGAAGACAGGAAGCAAGTTGGACGTTGTCCCCCTCAAGACATCTACTGGTACAGAATGTGTTGGCGACATTAGCTAACCATCTGGTGCTAGCAATGGGATCCCAAGCCCCATGGTAGTGGGGAGCTCCACAAGCTGTGAACTCCCTGAATGTCAGTGTGCGCGGCCCCATCATGGCCGCCACCTCGGTGCGGAATGCACTCAGTCTCTCGTCCAAAAGCTCCAAGATACCCTCCTTGATCGTGCTGAAGATCATAGGAGTCTGATCCAGAATACTGCTCGTGACCTCAGATGAGATGAACTCCCTCATCTGGTCATCTAGCTGCCCGGCTCCAAAGCCCGAGCCTGATCAATCACCGGCGACTGAACCACCATACTGAAAAACACTTCATAACGTACGTCAGAATTCTCATCATATCTCGAGGTATCCCATACACTACAAGTTCCCTGGATTCATCTCAGCCTTCCTTGATTCGAGTACGGATGCTCTGTTTTCAGTAGTACGGGCCCATACTACCTTCCACATCTATCCATACTTTCCTCAAGAACTGCCTTGACTTCACAAAGTCCCTTCTACTACTACTACTTCCCGCGCTAATCTCATCCTAGGCTTGCGCTAGGGTAATCACCATCCCACTCTCCGGCATCATCTACGTAAGGATTCCATGCTATCTCCCATAACTAGCTCGCGAATACTATTACATATCACTAAGACTAGATAATTCTTCGAATGAGAGATCCTACCCTACAACGGTTGGACTCAAACAAGAGCTGTGAAATAGAGCTAGACCTAACCTTCTGAAATTATTTAGTCCTTTCAATATGTAACTTAACATATTCGTTTACTAGTTAGTAAAAGATAACTAGAACTCCTAAAAGCACAAAGCAAGCAGCATTCGAGCATTGAGTAACATACTCATCATATCCTAATCAAGCCATCATATCACTGACTAATCTGTACTAGCATGCAGTTCATAAAGCTCATACACATAAAACAGGCACATAAGGCATCCTTCCTAGATCCTTAGCCCAAATATATCATGCAGTTCTCATAAACATATCAAAACATAAACTTGTATGGGTAATTTGGGAGTACTTACTTGAGCTCAGCTGATTACATGCACCACACCCTTTTCTCTTTTCAAAATTCTTTTTATGAAAATGATTTTCTTTTTGAAAATTTTCATACCAAGTCCTCAGTTTGAGTTCTGATACACCCGAGAGTGTGCCTGAATCCCTCAAACCAAGACTCTGATACCAACTTGAAACATCCCAAAAATACGGTCCAAATTTAATTTTTTTATTTATAAACAAAACCATAGTAATGTTGGGTTTTGAGCATTCTAACACTCCTATGGTGTACATGCAACCCTAGAAACCTTGGATCTATGTTTTCTCTAAAATACATACAAATTTGATTTTCCAAGGTTTACTTCCTAACTAGCATGTTATGGGGAACTTGTAATAGAAAACTCAAGTAGAATAACATACATTTTAGTAGCTTGGATTCCTTGATGACTTTGTGAGCCTAGCACCCCAAATGTGATGCCTCAAATGCTTCACACAACACCACAATACTTGGAATAACCTTAAGAGAAGTTCACTATACTCAAAAATCGGCTAGCCCTCTTACTTGCTTGTAGTAGTGCCGATTTTGCTTGCATAGGGTTCTTTATATAGTAGTGGCACAAGTAGGGTTACACCATGTAAACCCTAATTGTCATGGCTTTCCATATTTCATGATCTATGGGTTTGTAACCTCCATGGACTATCCATGGAGCACCTTATGGGTTTTAACTAGGGATGCAAACGGGGGCGGATATTAACGGATAATACAAAACCCGTCCCCGTACCCGAATTTTATCACTATAACCATCCCCGTCCCCGCCCCATAGAAAACCCGACGGGTTCGGAGGTGAAAATCCCCATCAGGTATAGAAAACCCGATGGATATCCATTTAGTAAGAAAATCAAAGAAAGTTTAGCAATATTTTTCTAGTCAATTTATTTTTAAATTGTTTTGCTCAATAATTTTTATATTAAGCGCACAATTAACAAATTAACAAATTACTTTTAACTATTTGTTAATTCATTAAAGTAAGTTGGAATAAGAATACAAAGAATTCATATGCATCGCTGATAATTATAAAGTCTTCCTACTTGGTTTATTTCATACATGGATCAATGTGGGATGAGATTCTACAATTTTCTATTTAATCATATATATCCCATACCGTTAAAATCTAAAAAGTAAGAGGTGGGGAAGGACAATAAAATAGATGCATTGCACGATCAATTGAACGTCAAGCTCAATGCAAAAATGTTATGTTAATGGTTTTATTAATTAAGTTACAATATAGATTTTGTAATTGTCTGATTGACTTTTATTAATTACGTTATATATATATATATATATATATATATATATATATATATATATATATATATATATATATATATATATATATATATATATATATATATATATATCGGGTATTAAATGGACGGATAGTGGTATACCCGTCCCCGCCCCGTACCCGCTTCGGGTATGAAAGCTAATCCCCATATCCGCCCCGTTACCCGACAAGACGGGGAATACCCGCCCCGTTAGGGTCGGGTATCCACGGGTACCCGAATCCGCGGGTCAAATTTTCATCCCTAGTTTTAACCTAATCCACACAAACCATGGATCATTAGCCCACTAAACAAGAATAAATTATTTACACAATCAACCCCATATATTTAATTAGTCTCTTTTTGATCACTTAATTAATTCCAGATTAATTCTTTGATCAATACTAATTAAATAATATTAGTAATATATTAGTACTTATAATATATTAATAAACCTTAAGTGTCCTTTCTCTCATTTTGGTCTATCCAAGTATTGCAATGCCATGCAACCCAAATGGACCATGCCGGGTCGGGTCAAGTACATACCAAATATAGTTATGGACTTAGACAATATATCCAACAGTCTCCCACTTGGATAAGTCTAATAACTATAGTTGTAGATATGACTTCAGAATCCGAATAGCAATCGTAGCTCTTTCAAAGTCTCTCTGAACTAAGATGATGATGATGATACGCCATTTAAGATAAGTGATCATATAATCCTCTGCTCTCAAGATATCAGCCGGACAAATACATGGAACATGGTCTTACTTATTGTCCAGCATTTGTTTCTCGATCTCCGATCTGTTTGACATAGAACTAAATTGAACACATCAATTAGGTTCTGACCGGGCCCAGTACATAGGTCAAAACAAAATCATCGAGGGGCCCAGATATCACTTCTAATCCTAGAAGGAACAGATAAACTTCGAATCATATTCTTGTACTGACTACTTATTGAATTATGCACAAAAGCATGTTTTATAACATCGAGTTACCAATGCGTTTTCGTACAATCAATGTATAACCAACTCATAGTCAACAACTCATATCTCTAGGTTTAAAGATTTATATTATATTACCCTCTCACGATCACTCGAGATAAATTCCATGAAGTGATACAAGTGAGTGTGGGTTGAGTCCAATACTCAGAACTTATGAGTACTCATGAATGTTGCAATAACCATTGCTCTGTCTAATACACCTTAGACATTCTACAAACCCAATTCATGACAATCTTAATTCAATACCGACTCCCAAAGTATGACTGACTGTGGAGAGTTTGAATAATATAATTATCTGAAGGGTTATGAGCATTCTAACACTCCTAAGTGTACATGCAACCCTAAATATCTTGGATCTATGTTTTCTCTATTATACATGAAAATATGAATATTCCAAGGTATTAACCTATCTAGCATACAATCTATGATACTTGGGTAATAAAAACAAGTTTGAAGATATACCTTTTTATGTAGCTTGATTCCTTGATGCTTAAGAGCCGAGTGCCCCAAGTGTGACACCTCAAATGGTTCACACAACATCAAATACACTTGGAATAACTTAGAGAGAAATGAACCACTTCATGAAATCGGCTAGCCCTCACCATCCTCACATAGTTCTCTCATGGTGGCCGATTTTGACAAGAATAAGATGCTTATATAGTTTGTCACAATTAGGGTTACACCATGTAAACCCTAACTGTCATGGCCTTTCATTTCCATGATCCATGGGTACAAAAACACCATGGAGCATCCTATGGGTTTTAGCCAAACTTGATGATCCATGAAGCATTAGCCCACTATACAAGTATGGATGATTTACACTATCAACCCATATATTTAATTAGTCTCCTTTTGATCACTTAATTAATTCCAAATTAATTCTTGATCAATACTAATTAAACATCGAGTTACCAATGCGTTTTCGTACAATCAATGTATAACCAACTCATAGTCAACAACTCATATCTCTAGGTTTGAAGATTTATATTATATTACCCTCTCACGATCACTCGATATAAATTCCATGAAGTGATACAAGTGAGTGTGGGTTGAGTCCAATACTCAGAACTTATGAGTACTCATGAATGTTGCAATAACCATTGCTCTGTCTAATACACCTTAGACATTCTACAAACCCAATTCATGACAATCTTAATTCAATACCGACTCCCAAAGTATGACTGACTGTGGAGAGTTTGAATAATATAATTATCTGAAGGGTTATGAGCATTCTAACACTCCTAAGTGTACATGCAACCCTAAATATCTTGGATCTATGTTTTCTCTATTATACATGAAAATATGAATATTCCAAGGTATTAACCTATCTAGCATACAATCTATGATACTTGGGTAATAAAAACAAGTTTGAAGATATACCTTTTTATGTAGCTTGATTCCTTGATGCTTAAGAGCCGAGTGCCCCAAGTGTGACACCTCAAATGGTTCACACAACATCAAATACACTTGGAATAACTTAGAGAGAAATGAACCACTTCATGAAATCGGCTAGCCCTCACCATCCTCACATAGTTCTCTCATGGTGGCCGATTTTGACAAGAATAAGATGCTTATATAGTTTGTCACAATTAGGGTTACACCATGTAAACCCTAACTGTCATGGCCTTTCATTTCCATGATCCATGGGTACAAAAACACCATGGAGCATCCTATGGGTTTTAGCCAAACTTGATGATCCATGAAGCATTAGCCCACTATACAAGTATGGATGATTTACACTATCAACCCATATATTTAATTAGTCTCCTTTTGATCACTTAATTAATTCCAAATTAATTCTTGATCAATACTAATTAAATAATCTTATTAATATATTAGAACTTATAATATATTAGTAAACCTTAAGTGTTATTTCTCTCATTTTAGTCTATCCAAATGCATGATGCCATGCAACCCAAATGAACCATGCCAATCGGGTCAAGTACATACCAAATATAGTTATGGAGTTAGACACCAATCCAACAGTCTCCCACTTGGATAAGTCCAAAACTATTATTGAGTATGACTTCAAGAACCGACTGGCAATCGTAGCTCTTTAAGCCGCTGTCGAACTCTGACGTTGTAACTGAACTCTGATCTCTTCAATGACTTATCCATTAGATAAGTGATCATATACTCCTCCATTCTAGATATCATATGGACTGAGACATGGATTATAAATCATTCTCTCTGTCCATTTGTTGTTTCCCGATTTCCGATTCATGATGACTGACTGATTCAACAGATCAAATCAATCGTGGCTTGGCCAAGCACTCACATGTGTCATCATTAAATCATCGAGGGGCCCACAGATATCGCTTTTGTCCTGAAGGTAAAAGGAATGGAAAAACTTCGACTCATATGGCTTGTTCTACTACTTGTTGAGTCATACACAAAGGCACGTTTTATAACATCGAGTTACCAATGCGTTTTCGCGCAATCAATGTACAACCAACTCATAGTAACAACTCATATCTCTAGGTTTGAAGAATATAAGATATTATCGTCTCATGATCACTCGTGATAAAATCCATGAAGTGATTCAAATGAGTGCGGGTTGAATCCAATACTCAGAACTTATGAGCACTCATGAGTGTTGTAGCACCATTTGTCCAACATCTTAGATCTCTACAAGCCAACCCATGATAGTCTTGATTCATATCTACTTCCAACATATGACCGACTGTGGACGGTTTGAATAACTTAGTCATTCAGGAAGAACGACCTAGTTATTCTGGAAGTCAAAACATGCAAAGTGAAACACAAGAATAATCGAAACCAATATGGTCTCAGAACTTATGAATATAAATAAAACACCTTTTATTTATCACCAATTGATTACCCATTATTCATTGTATACTGTTTCAACTGTCAACATTATACTTGAATTAAAACAATAGTTGTCCCATGCTCCAAGCATGTACACTATGTTTTCTAAACACTAGTCATGCCATACACCAAGTATGCACACTATGTTTGTCTAAACATTAGTTATGCCATACATCAAGTATGCACACTAAGTTTGTCTATGAACTTTACTCTGTGAAATAGATTGATTGAACATAATTCCAATGATTCTCGTTTCACAATCCCAATTCCTTACCGCAAATGCAAGAATCCCAAATCCTGCCATTTACCTAAATCTGTTAGATTCTAAACTTATATGCATTGATCCTCTTGTAATGATTATGCACAAAGTCACAAAGACTTGTCAACAGACATTACAGAGTATTCCAATGGAGATCAACTCCATGGAAATATCCTTCTTGCATTAAGTTTTTTTCCTAATCTTACACAGATTGAATCCACCTATGGAGACAACTCCATATTCCCATTTTGACTATCACTTCTGAACAAGAGTTGCCTCTTTTCAGAATATGTCAATATGATCCTTCCAAAATTAACATTATACTTCCAACTGTCCCTGAGCAACCAATCTTTGGTAAACCTTAGATTGTTCACGACAATTGCTTAATCACTTTAGTCATATCCAATTCTAGACATTTTTCCCTTCTTAATGACCCAAGCATTTGGATAAATTAGAAAGGATAAATATTATAGCACATGTAATCGATCCTATACCCGAAGCATATGGGACACGATTCATGCTATAAAATTTTATTTTCCATGTTCTCAAAATTTGACTATGAGGAGGGATGCCGTATCGTAATCGAATTTTGAGAACGCAATATATAGGATTTTCTTATGTTGAACCATTCCAACATAAAATTCATATATATATTCTTGACTAAAGGTGATTAAAATCTCAATCTAAGCTTTTAGAAATGAAATGAAGTATATCTCTCCCTTAATTATAGCAAAACAACTTTTTCAACCCCTACAACTTTAAGAATTGAAACTTTTGTTTTCTATAATTAACATTGCTAACTTGCAATACTTACCATAATTATCATGCTCCCACTAACATGATGATTATTAGCATAATACTTATGCTCCCACTAGCTTTGACATGTATCCATAAATTAGCTGGACTTCTAGAAATCAATAGTTTATTGACTTTCTTACCAAAGTTCAGATTTCTGATATCAGATTGCTTTGATAAAACTTTCTCAAAATCATACACCTTTCTTCAGATAGCACACATATGTGTCTAAACAATTTCAGAACTATGAAAAGGGATGTCGTAATCATAGTCTCAACTGTTTAGAGCTTTGCCATTTCTCACAAGTCCATGTTAGTGTGTCGGTTAACCACACACGCTCCACTAACGACTTTGAGAATGCAAATATCACAATTGCTATCTACTAAAAAACTACTCAGTGAAAGCATTTCCTTACCATCATTTTCATGAATCGAAGAGAAACCTTATGACACTTTGATTTTATGGTGTATGTGTTCCTATCCATGTGAATTTGTAAAAACCATAATCACAAGACAAGGTTAGTGACAAATCCAAACTCATATGGATTGAACTTGTGCAATCTTAACTTCTTGCCACCTGGCAGCACACGGGCCTGTCGTTGCTTCCAAGTTGTTATGCAACCAATTGAGATCTCTCAGAACTCATATGCAAAGCCAACTTTCACTGGAATGGGCACAGAAATAGAAATATGTCAACACAATAGGTTATAAACCTCATGTCGTGTGCTAGTGATAAACTACAGGTTTTTACTCTTGATTAGATCTGGAAATCTTTCAGGATCTTTAAGACTCCCACTGTCCTCTTGACATATAAGACTATCTTGCCAAATATTCAAGAGATGGTGCGGATTCTTTATCAAGACAAACACTTCACATAATTGGCCTTAGTTGGTCTTTGTTTTATCCAAAACATCACAACTTACCAATTTCAAATGTACAAGAGTAGGACACTTTTACTCTTACATTTGACAAGTGTTATAAACCTTTATTTAAGATATGTCACTCAACTTACAGTCTTGGAGTATGACTCTAAGACTTGTTTTGGAACGAAGTATGACTCATCTTCTTGATTTAACCATTTCAACAATTCAAGATTCCTCTTCTTAGTCATAAGAATGCACTAAGATGTCCTTAGAGGACCAATTGTGATATGATTTCTTAATCATTGAGATGATCACAAAACTTGACACTAAAGTACTCTCCCATCTTTTCAGTTTTGAGAAACTTTTATCCTTCTGCCTAATTTGATTCTTCTCATTCGTTCTGCCATACATCGAAACTTTTCCAATGTTTCAGAATTATACTTAAACTTGTAAGTATAACCATATTTACTAAACTTTAGTAAATCATGACGAATAGTCTTAACAATCTTTTGCGGTGGACTGGACTAGTGCACAAGAATGTGTACTTGATCCTTTAGTCCTTCACTTGACTCACATATACATGTGAACAAGGAATTAATCTTAATTTTCCAAAGATGAAAATTCTCATTCATCATACTATACAACTTTCATGATTTCCAAGTTTCTATCCAACTGAAACCTTGGGTGATGAGAATCTTTCCTTATTTGGTAAATTTAGACACTACCACAAATGAAAGAATCAAATTCATATTTCCATTATTGCTAGAAATATACAAACATCAATTTTCCATAAGTGTCATTGCAAGGACATATAAAATAAAACAAAATTTTATTTATTTATCAAATGCGGAAAAACTTTCCTTACAATGCAACTTTAAATGGAAACTATGCTATTACATATTTCCTAGCAATCTATCATAACTCTCTAAGTAGTAGCTCAAGAATCCGATCTTCGAACCATGCGATTGAAATCCATCTTCGCGATCAAATTCAACATACTCTTTTTCTAATTTCCCTTCCCTTTGCTTGATCCTGCCATACATTAAAAATGTATTAAGAATCTTCAAATAGGAACTTAAGAGAGTTAGATAGTGGACTTACCTGAAGCAGAGTCAAGCTTTTTGACTAGACCTTCTCTCAGATCTTTCAGGTAGTTAAGGCATCTTCGCAACCAATGCCCCTTCCTTTGGCAACATAAACATATGGACCCTTTGGGAATGGTGCACTGGACTATCTCAGACTTGCCTTTCTCTTTACCATTTGGTCAACTGAGTTGACTATGGCCAATCCCTTTCCATTGGGAAGAGAAAGCTTTTTCTGGATATCCAATGTTACCATTTTCAAAGTCCATGGAAGTTTGGGAAGTTAATCTTCTAATCAAATTTGCTCTACCAGTGCTCCAAATCATTGCTGATTCAGCAACACAAAGCAAATAGATAAGATCATTAAGGGTCATGTCATAGTCTTTTACATAGTAGTCCATAAAGAACTCACTGTGTGTCTTAGGAAGTGATTAGTCAACATCCAACTTCCTCAAGACTTTGACACCCAACACTCCCGACTTGTCAATATGTGACTTCATCTCCAAGATGTGAGCACATATAGACCTTGCTTGCCAATAGGGCTTAAGTGACCTTGAACTTGTGGGTTAGGGAGAATAATTGGAGGAGGTGGAGGGAGTGAAGAAGGATTTCTGGGACATCATCTTCATTAGGAAAGCTTGTTCCAAAAGTTTTTGGGAAGATCATAGATGTCTGAACCAGACATCTTTTGGGAGATATTCAAGATAGTGGATTTAAAGTCCTTAACATAACACCCAATATGAAATATTAAGGCTAGGACCCAACACAATATTTTATAACTTGGAAGAGGGATGCCGTAATCCAAGCTATAGAATATTTGAAGGTAGGCGAATGACGATTCTCCAATTTCCACCATGAAAAAAGAAATAATTTATTAGGTTTTAATTGGATTTGAAACTCCTAGATCTTTTGAGATTCATTGAACTTTTCAATGGCATGTTTCAATCTCGATTGTGCCCTCTCAGGTTTTGTGACTGGGATGCCAAGGATCACAAAACAAGGTGTTAATAACCATGCAAATATACTTGGTACCCTTAATATTTACCCCCCAATCCATGTGTCGGTTAACCACACGCGCTCCATCGATACTATGATAAACATTAAGTTACCCTTTTCCTACCTTGTTAAATCAAGCTAGTGTGCCGGTTAACCACACGCGCTCTACTAACCGACTTAAGCAAAGTGCAAAGTGTAATTTCATGGATTAGCACCAAATTCACATTTTCCTAAGTAACTAAGATTGAGAATTTATAAAAAGTTTAGTTACTTAGTATTTATCATTAATACTTTTAATGAAGGGAGAATTATAGTCCTTGTCCTACCCGTTCGGCTAACGACCCTCCACTAGTCAAGGAAGCGGTGGGTGAGAGTGGACACCCATTAAACTGCCATTTTATAGGCAGTAACCTTATACCCCCCCCCCTTATAGACCGGCTTCGTGAATGAGGCCTACTAATGGTAAGACGACTTGCTCTTATACATATTTATAAATATTATTAACTTATAATATTATAAAGTATAAGGGTTGAATTTTAACTTTTAAAATTCTAAGGGCTTAACTTGGAATTAAAGTATTCATGGGAAAACTTTACAAATTGCAAAACTTGAGGGCAAGTTTTGAAACAATTCAAAAACTATTCAATTCCATAACTTATGGGTTTAAAGTAGTTTTAATTAAAAAAACTCTTCAAGTTCCATAACTTGAGGACAAGTTATGGAAGACTTTAAACCATTAAAAGAATGTGACTCTTCCTTATTCATAACTTATGGAAAACTTTATGAGTTTTATGAATCTTAAATGTGACTTTTCACATAACTTGAGGACAAGTTACAAGAACACATTTTAGAATCAACTCTTAGATTAATTTGGATTGAAAACAACAATTTCACATAACTTTTTCTATTAATCTAAGCAACTCATAAGAACAAGATAATTCAATCAAACTTTTTCATGTAATTAGCCTAACCATTAAACTAATACAAAACATGAATCTATAGACAATTATCTTTGAAATTGGATTAGAATGAACATTACCACATCAAAAATAGGTTTATAGGTTCAAAAACAGCTTAGGGTAATGATTCTAGTCCAATTCCAGCCTTAAAAGTCGAAAATATGCTGTCAGGGGGTCCTACTCGTCTAGTGTATGAACCTACTCGACAAGTAGGATGAGTTTCCTCATGGACTCGGCGAGTCCAGTGACCAGACAACCCGAAAATCGATTTTTTCAGCATTTTTCAGCACTTTGCATCAAGTATAATTGAAAACAAGCCTAGGCTCTAATACCACTAAAGGGTTATGAGCATTCTAACACTCCTAAGTGTACATGCAACCCTAAATACCTTGGATCTATGTTTTCTCTATTATACATGCAAATATGAATATTCCAATGTATTACCCTATCTAGCATACAATCTATGATACTTGGGTAATAAAAACAAGTTTGAAGACATACCTTTTTATGTAGCTTGATTCCTTGATGCTTACAAGCCGAGTGCCCCAAGTGTGACACCTCAAATGGTTCACACAACATCAAATACACTTGGAATAACTTATAGAGAAATGAACCACTTCATGAAATCGGCTAGCCCTCACCATACACACATAGTTCTCTCATGGTGGCCGATTTTGACAAGAATAAGATCCTTATATAGTTTGTCACAATTAGGGTTACACCATGTAAACCCTAATTGTCATGGCCTTTCATTTCCATGATCCATGGGTACCAAAACACCATGGAGCATCCATGGAGCATCCTATGGGTTTTAGCCCAACTTGATGATACATGGAGCATTAGCCCACTATACAAGTATGGATGATTTACACTATCAACCCATATATTTAATTAGTCTCCTTTTGATTACTTAATTAATTCCAAATTAATTCTTGATCAATACTAATTACATAATCTTATTAATATATTAGAACTTATAATATATTAGTAAACCTTAAGTGTTATTTCTCTCATTTTAGTCTATCCAAATGCATGATGCCATGTAACCCAAATGGACCATGCCAATCGGGTCAAGTACATACCAAATATAGTTGTGGACTTAGACACTAATCCAGCATTATCCTGGAAGTCAAAACATGCAAAATTGAAACAACAGTAAACAATTAACATAAGGTAGTAACACTTTACTCATAAATAAACAACAACTTTTATTTAATCATCAAATGTCAATTACATTTTACAAGTTTGAAAACTATCTAATTATTAAAACTAATATCATCCTTCAGCCCGATGCGCCTTGCATGCTGTAAATGCTTAACCCTACTCTGTCCCTTCGTGAGGGGATCTGTTGGGTTCTCATCTGATAATACCCTTTTTTCCACGAGGAGTCCTTCTTTTATTCGATGTCTAATGAAATGGTATTTTCTGTCAATGTGTATGGATCTCCCGTGATCCCTTGGTTCCTTAGCTAAGGCAACCGCACTTTTGTTGTCACAAAAAATTTCCATTGGATCTTTTATAGCTGGTACAACTCCAAGGTCTCCAATGAAGTTCTTTAGCCATATCGCCTCCTTTGCCGCCTCGCGTGCTGCTATATACTCTGATTCGCAAGTTGAATCAGCTACCGTCTCCTGCTTGGAACTTTTCCAAGTAATTGCTCCTCCATTCAGGATAAAGACCCAGCCTGACTGTGAGCGGAAATTATCCCTATCAGTCTGAAAGCTTGCATCGCTATATCCTACCACTCTCAAGTCATCTCTGCCACCAAGGGTAAGGACCCAGTCCTTAGTCCTTCGCAGATACTTGAGAATGTTCATTACCGCAGTCCAGTGAGCCTTTCCAGGGCTCCCTTGATATCTACTGACCATGCTAAAAGCAAAGGCCACATCAGGGCGAGTACAATTAATAGCATACATGATTAAGCCCACAGCGGAAGCATATGGTACATGACTCATCTCAGCTATCTCAGCCTCTGTACTCGGACTCTAAGTCTTACTCAGTTTGGCGTTACTCTGGATCGATAATTCCCCTTTCTTGGAATCCTGCATACTGAACCTCTTCAGTACCTTATGCAAGTAAGTACTCTGACTAAGTCCAATTAGTCTCTTACTCCTGTCTCTCAATATCCTTATCCCTAGGATATAGGCAGCTTCTCCAAGGTCCTTCATAGCGAAACACTTCCCAAGCCAGGACTTAACCTCCTACAAGGTTGGGATGTCATTTCCTATGAGTAGTATGTCATCTACATACAACACCAAAAAGCTAACTATACTCCCACTAGCCCTAACATATACACAGGACTCATCCTCATTCCTCGAAAAGCCAAACTCTTTGACTTTCTCATCGAAACAAAGATTCCATCTTCGAGGTGCTTGTTTCAATCCATAGATGGATTTCTCAAGCTTACATACCTTGTTAGGGTACTCTGTACTGACAAAACCCTCTGGCTGACTCATGTAAACATCCTCAGCCAACTTTCCATTAAGGAAAACGGTTTTGGCATCCATTTGCCATATTGCATAGTCATGAAATGCAGCAATGGCTAACATAACCCTAATAGACTTAATCTTTGCTATTGGTGAAAAGGTCTCATCATAATCAACTCCCGGAGTTTGAGAATAGCCCTTTGCAACCAGTCCTTCCTTATAAGTGTGTACATTACCATCCATGTCGGTCTTCTTCTTGAAGATCCATTTGCACCCGACTGTCTTACGACCTGGTACATTGTCAACCAAGTTCCAAACTTGATTGTCATACATGGGCTTTATCTCATTGTCCATAGCCTCTTTCCATTTAGTTTCCTCAGGGCCTGTCATGGCTTCTGTGTACTTGTTAGGTTCATCCAGACTTACCAGTGTACTATCACTGATAAGCGTATCACCTTCCGCAGTAATATGGAAACCATAGTAATGCTCAAGTGCATTCCAAACTCTTATGGAACGCCTCAGAGGTATGGGCTCGTCAGTCGGATCAACAGGAGTTTCCTCCTCAGGTTGATTACTAGGGTTTGAGGTTCCTTCACCACTTGACTCTTGAATTTCTACAAGGTCAATTTGCCTCCCACTGTTTCCTTGCCTTATGAACTCTCTCTCACGAAAGACTCCTCTTCTAGCTACAAAGACCACATTCTCACTAGGTCTGTAGAAGAGATAACCAAAGGATCTTCGTGGGTAGCCGATGAAAATACACTTCTAACTTCGAGGTTCGAGCTTATCATGAGACTCACGCCTCACGAAGGCCTCGCAACCCCAAATCTTGATGTGGTCCAAATTGGAAACTTTCCCAGTCCACATCTCATGAGGTGTTTTGGCAACCTTTTTAGTATGGACTAGATTTAGGATATGGGCGACAATGTCTAAGGCATACCACCAGAATGAGATTGGTAACGAAGCTCGACTCATCATGGAACGAACCATGTCCAACAAGGTTCGATTGCGCCTCTCAGCCACACCATTCAGTTGTGGTGTCCTAGGAGGTGTCAATTGTGAGACAATCCCACATTCCTTAAGATAGTCAAGGAACTCGATACTAAGATACTCTCCTCCCCGATCGGATCGGAGCATCTTGATGTTCCTGCCCAGTTGATTCTCCATTTCCTGCTTAAACTCTTTGAATTTCTCAAAGGTTTCTGACTCATGCTTGATTAAGTAGATATATCCATATCTACTATAATCATCAGTAAAAGTCACATAATAGCGATTAGCATCCCTTGTGGCAGTTTTGAAGGGTCCACACACATCAGTGTGTATGAGGTCCAACAAACCCTCACCCCTCTCACAAGTACCAGTGAAGGGTGACTTTGTCATTTTTCCAAGTAAACAAGACTCGCAACTATCATCCGACTTTATGTCAAATGATTCCAAAATTCCAGCCTTTTGGAGTTAGCCCATGCGCTTCTTGTTAACATGTCCAAGACGACATGCCACAAGTATGCTTTGTCTAAGCTATTTGAAGAATCAATACACAATACATTATTTCCTAGATTATCTACAACATTCACAGCTTCATATACACCATCACAAGGTAATGCTTTAAAGTAAAATACATCATTGTAATAAACATTAATAGCACCATTATCATTATCAAATGAAAAAGTAAACCCTTGTTTGTACAAGCCATGAAAGGAAATACTATTTCTCGTCATTTCAAACGAGTAACAATATTTATTCAAATCTAACATTAACCCATTATTAAGCAATAAAGAATAAACTACTATCTTAGTAACAGGTGATGCTTTCCTATTCCCCATGATTAAGTTTATCTTCCCGTGCTCCACTTTCTCACTTCTTCTTAGGCCTTGCAAATCAGTACAAATGTGAATACCACAACCTATATCAAGCACCCAAGAGTTAGTATACAATGAGTTATTAGACAATATAGTGTAAATACCTGCATGGATGGGTTTAACTTTCCCATCCTTTACATCCTGCAAGTATTTGGGGTAGCTTCGCTTCTAGTGCCCCTTTTCCTGGCAGTAGAAGCATTATGCTTCCTTTGGGTTTGAAGAAGGAGGAATGGAACCTTTCTTGGTTCCACTTGAAGAGGAGCCATTAAGAGACTTTCCTTTGGTACCCTTCGAAGGGGTCTTTATCTTCTTCCCCTTTCCCTGCCCAATTTCCAAGACAGGAGCAGTAGTAGGAGTAGGAGTAACAGCTGATTTACTTTTAAGGCCACTTTCAGCGGTCCTTAAAAGTCCTTGAAGCTTACTTAGTGTGACTTCCCCCTTGTTCATATGATAAGTCATACAAAATTGATCATAAATTGGAGGTAAGGAATGGAGAATGATGTCAATCGCCATGTCCTCAGGGAAGTCCACATTAAGCTTCAATAACCGGTCCACGAACCTTTTCATTTTCTGCAAGTGACCGGTGAGGGATTCTCCCTCTTTCATCCTAGCTGTTATCATGGAGGAAATGATTTCATACCTCTCCTGACGAGCACTCTGATGGTACCTATCCATCAGATCCTGGTGCATCTCAAAAGGGTAGAAATCTTCATAGGATTTCTGGAGATCTGCTGTCATTGTGGCCAACATGATGCAAGACACCTTAGTGGCATCTTTCTCATGGGTAGTGTACTCAGCAATCTCCTCAGGAGTAGCAGTCGACTCATCGATAACCCTTAGCTCCTTATCGAGGACATACTCTTTGCCCTCATAGCGAGTAATCATTCTGATGTTCCTAATCAATTCATTGAAATTGGAACCATCAAAAGTGACTTTCCCACACAACTTCATTAGGGAAAAGGAGCCTGTAGGGTTTGAGCCAGTAGCAGTGTTGGAAGACATCTGAAAAGAAAGAAAGACAAGTTTTATTAGATAACGAGTCCTTAATAAGTCACCCAAATGAAGTATTAAGGCTAGGACCCAACAAACTATTTATGGTTGGAAGAGGAATGTCGTAATCCAAGCTATAAAATATTTGAAGGTAGGTAAATGACGATTTACCAATTTCCACCACGAAAACAAAATAGATTATTAAGTTTTATTGGATTTGAAATTCCTAGATCTTTTGAGATACATTGAACTTTCAATGGCATGTTTGAATCTCGATTGTGCCCTCTTAAGTTTGTGACTGGGATGCCGAGGATCACAACAAGATGTGAATAACCATGCAAATTGACTTGGTACCCTTAACTTTTACCACCTAATCGATGTGCCGGTTAACCACACGCGCTCCACCGATCTATGATAAAATTAAGTTACCCTTTGCCACTCTTACTAGTCCTTGTTAGTGTGCCAGTTAACCACATGCGCTCCACTAACGACTTGGTAAGGTACAAAGTGTAATTTCATGGGTTAGCACCTATTTCACATTTTCCTAAAGTAACTAAGATTAGGAATTATTAAAGTATAGTTACTTTATAATTTCATTATACTTTTAATGAGGATTTAAAGTCCTTGTCATACCCGTTCGGCTAACGACCCTCCACCAGTCAAGGAAGCGGTGGGTGAGAGTGGACACCCATTAAGCTGCCATTTTATAGGCAACAACCTTATACCCCCCTTATAGACCGGCTTCGTGAATGAGGCCTACTAATGGTAAGACTGACTTATTCTTATACATATCTATAGATTTAAACTTTTTAATATAATAATAGTATAAGGGTTGATTTTAAACTTTTTAAAATCCTAAGGTTTAATTTGGAAATTAAAGTATTAGGGTGTAAGACTTTACAAATTCGAAACTTGAGGGCAAGTATTGAAACTATTCAAGACTTTTCATTTCATAACTTATGCGTTTTAATGGTCCATTAAAATGAAGACTCTTCATTTTATGTAACCTCTTATTCTTTAATGACACTTTTAAAGAAGTGACTTTTGGATATCCATAACTTGAGGACAAGTTATGGACTCCATCATTAGCCATTAAGATCAAGAATCATACTTACAAGGAAGTTACACATAATTCCTATGATCTTCTAAAACTCATAAGAACATGAACATTCATATCAAAATTTCAAGAATCATATTAACACATATAAAACATGGAATTTAGATATTAACCATTGTAAATGGATTAGCATAAGCATTACACCATCTAAAACAAGTTTTAAAACACTAAAACAGTTTAGGGTAATGTTTCTAGTCCATTTCCAGCAGCAAAACTCGAAAAACAGCATTCAGGGGCTCCTACTCGTCGAGTGCAAGAACCTACTCGACGAGTAGGATGTGTTGAATCATAAAAATGACCCTCTTAAACTTGGTCTACCGCAGCCCTCCACTATCCGCAGTCAACCCAGTTCAGCAACCACATCCGAAGTCATCATCATCCGCAGTTCACTATCTAGTTTTCTTAGTTTAGCTCTTTATCTGCTTTTCTTAGAATACTCTCTTTTGTCCAGTATGCCTTGCATGGCTACAGTTAGATAGTTGAACAAGTGTAACCCTTGAGTCTCTATATATAGAACTCAATCCTTCTTATTTAATACATCTGATAACACTACGCATCTTGAATCTCATATCTTGTGTTATTACTCTTATCTCCTTCTTACTCTAAAACTTACTAGACTATAACTGAATATTATCTCTCTTCGGAGCAATTCATACTTGACTTAATCACTAAGTTTGATCTCACTTACTAACTCGGTCTGAATGCATTCCTTGTTAAGAATCAACTTATGTGTATACTTGATATAATATTTGCTGTCATTTATATTTCCTTACATTTCTGCACCTAACTCTCTAATTATCTAACTCTAACTTATATTATTGTTGAGATTTTTAGATCCTTTGAGATAAACTATTCCGCAACTATACTTGTTCTAACGTTTGTATCAGAGCCAAAGTGGTTGCCTTTTGAAGCAAAACTCTGATTTTCAAAAAGCCTTCTATACCACTGAAGCTCATTTCTTTTAAAAAAAACAAAAAAACTTTTCAAAACAAGGAAATATGGCACATGCATTATCTCTTAATGTATCAAACAGTGTTGGTGGTTCGAATAGAGCACCAATACTTGTGGCAAATGAATATCATCACTGGTCTCATAGAATGGAAAGATATTTAAGGAGACTTGGAAGAGACGTATGGAGATCTGTAGAAGAAGGACCTCATGTTCCTGTTCTTACTCCAGTACAAACCGATGGAGCCGCTGCCAGACTAGGAGGAGGTCAACCAGCATTGAATCGTCCCACCAAGGACGATCTGGACAAAATGGAAAATGACGCTATTTCCTTTTATGAGATTTCGTGTGGAGTTGTGCCTGAAAACTTCGACATAATCATAAATCGCAAGTCTGCAAAGGAGATCTGGGATGTTCTCAAAAATCTGTATGAAGGAACTGAACAAGCTCAAGACAAAAAGCTTACTACTGCACTCAATGAGTTTAACAACTTTAAAGCTCATGTGGGTGAAAGTTTGGAAGATTCCTTTAAGAGGTTTAATCTGATAGTCACAAAGCTATCCAATGCTGGCATGGTCCGAAGCAACCATGAAACAAATCTTCAGTTTCTAAATGGTTTAGGAAGACACTGGACAACTGCCAAAATGATCGTTCAAGGGGATAGAAAAATTCATTCTCTTTCTCTCTATAAACTCTACGGTGAACTACAAGCCCAAGAGTCTACGGTACTCAAAGACTGTGCAGAATTCGGTGGTCCACTTGCTCTCGTAGCACAATCTCCTCACTCTCAATCATACTCCACTGCATATGACAACCCTTCGCAGTCATATGAAGCAGACTCAGAGTATGACGATGAAGAAGAATTTCAGAATGCAATCGCTCTTGTCAGCCAACAATTCAACCGATTACCACCTTCATTCCAAAATAATCAGCAGTATAACAAGCCACCTTTCAACCGCAATCTTAACTCTCAAAACAATCACTCTCATTTCACTAAAAACCTCACCCATAACCGCAATTTCAAAATACTCAACCCAAGGAGGCACCGCAGTCCATCCAAACCATTGACTCTGGTACTCCTTCAGAAGACAAAAGTGATATTGTGATATGTCACAAGTGCAACAAAGAGAATCATTTTGCCAAAGACTGCAAGGCAAATGTAGTAAAAGATAAAGCATTTTATCTCAAAATGGCTCAAGAGATGGAAGAAAAGGAAAAAGGAAGAGCATATGTTGCTCAAGTGAAAAGAGACCATCAGGTTTGGTCCTCTGGGGATGAAGATGAGGACATCAGCAGCGTCAAAGGAAAAGGAAAGATCTGTATGGTAGCAACTGCTGATGAGGATGACTCTACAAAGATGGAGAAGAATTATTGCTATATGGCGAAAGATGGGACACTCAGCATCGTCGAACAGGTAAAACTTATGATCAAAACTCTAAATTATAGCATGCATGATTGTCAGCCCTTCATAGACAATCTTAATGACACATGTGTTGCCGTCCTTACAGACTATAACAAAGCATTAGATGAGAAGAACATTGTGTCCCAAGAGATGTTTCACGTAAGAGGATGACTGGACAACAAAAGACTCAAAATGGCTATGTTAGAAAAAGACTTAATGTTAGAAAAAGATGCAAGAATGTTGAGTGAAACACAATTAGGAATAGCGTTGAACCAGAGAGATTTAGCTCACAGTGAAATTGTACATCTAAATCTTTTAATAGAAGAACTGTTTAATGAAAGTGAAGCCATCGAGAATCTTGTTAACAATGGGACTACTGACAATACTTACAATTGGGGTTGGTCCAATGGGTACTCTACCACAACGGACTCATCACCCCGATTCAATAAGGACCGTCCCTATGTCCCTCCGGACCGTGAATTCTTGTTTTCGGTCAATGATAAAACATTTCCTGAAGATATCAAAGCTCACTTTGGTAGACTTCACGATCTGAGTAACAATTGTGTTATCGAGGAAATTCTCCCTGAATTTTCTAATCCTATAGATAGCACAACTCTTCCCAGTTCTCAGACTTCATCAGTTGCTGATGAGGAAATTGTTTTGGAAGGTCCTGAAGTCTCAAATGACTTCCCTTCACTAACGACAGACCGCAATATCCCTTACTACAGTCATGAACCGCAGTCTGTCCATCTACCTTCGATCAACTGTCCCACCAATGTATCCACTCAGACTTATTTTGCGGTCGCTCAAAACTCCGAACCACGGACCTTAGTCAAAAGTACCGTGACCATCCACCCAATTCATCATGAATTACCAATCGAAAACTTTGAAGTTGGTTAATGTTCCTCGAATCCAGAACTCTCCAGTTCGGATGAATCAAGTCCTCGTTTTTCAAAATTACCAAATGTTTCAAGGAAACCGCAACTGAATGTGACTAACTGCGGTTCTCCTAAATCCGAGGCAAAAAGGGCTTTCAAAGAAGAAATTCGATCCCGTGACAAAAAGCGGGAAAATCTTTCAAAACAAAAATGATTTGTCAAAATTCCTAAATCTAGGAGTCCAGAAAAACTTGTTTTCTCAAATTATCTGTCCAAAAACTCTGCAGTCAAGAAAACAAAGAAAAAGGAATGTACAGTTTCTAAATCCATTCCCAATTCATCTGACACAACCCAAAAGAAAGTAAAGTCTTTTCGAAGCAATGGTTTTCAAATCTATTCCTCAGATGATCCTAAATGGAAGGGTATTTTGCCAACTCCAGAACTCTTAAAGTCACATCAAAGTTTTAAGAAATCACTTCACAAAAGGTCTACACGTGCTTTTACAACTGCAAAGTCTGTTTTTTCAAATCTCACTAATACCAATGTCAGACCCAACAACCCTCGGACTGGTCACAAGCATACTCCCTCACGAAGACCACTGACTAAACAAAATGTCAAGACGAATGACAAAACTTAAGTTTGCAAATGTTAGTGTCAAAAGATTTCTTCTCATGACAAATCTCATTCTTTTCAAAAACCTCGTAACTTTTCTCAATCTCACAAAACTCCAAAAAATCCCGTAACTTCTCAAAAACCTCGTAACTTTTCTCAATCTCACAAAACTCCAAAAAACCCCGTAACATCTCAAAAACCTCATAACTTTTCACAATCTCACAAAACTCCAAAAAATCTCAAACACCCAGGACTAGGTTTAAAAGTTGACATAAAACTTGTCCCTGCAACCTCGTATCATGCATCAATTAAAAATTCATATGTTGCCCCGGGCTCCAAACTCGTTTGGGTGACTAAACTAACCGTTTAAATCTCAGGCTTTGTGCAAGGAGGACCAAGAAGAAGAATGGATAATCGACAGTTCCTGCTCCTTGCACGTGACCGGAAGGTTAGAGTACCTTCGGGATTTCAGGCCAATTTGTAATGGGGGTAACATCACATTCGGCAACAATGCGAATGGGATCATCTGAGCTTATGGTGTTCTTACTAATGGAAACTTTTCCATTCAAAAGGTCGCCTACGTAGAAGGTCTTAAACACAATCTCATTAGTGTTGGCCAACTATGTAAGGCAGGCCATCGAGTTGAATTTGATAACCAATTCTGCTACATAATGACAAGCGATAGGAGCACTTGCCTGATCAAATCCAGATCCGAAGGTACTATGTATCCTCTGGATGTCTCTCTGATCATCGGCAAACCGCAGCTCTGTTTCCTATCAAAAGCTATATCCGAAGTTAGCTGGCTCTGGCACCGCAAGCTTGCTCATCTCAACTTCCGGTATATCAACAACCTGGTCACATGGGAACTTGTCCGAGGTCTCCCTATTCTTAAGTATCACAATGATACTCTTTGCCCTGCATGTGAGTGTGGCAAACAGTCCAAAGCTAGTCATCCTATGGTGATCGACTCCTCAATATTAGAACCACTGGAACTTCTCTATATTCATCTCTGCGGTCCATCCACCGTATCCAGTCTTCATCACAAGAAATTCATATTGGTTATAGTAGATGACTTCACACGTTTCACATGGGTTTTCTTTCTTAGACTCAAGTCAGAAACACCGCAGGCACTCATCAATTTTATCAAGGAGATAGAGCTTCAAATCAAACTACCAGTGTGTCGCATCCTCAGTGACAATGGAACCGAGTTCACTAATCATCATCTAAATAGTTTCTTGGTTTCCAAGGGAATAAGACACAATTTCTCAGCTCCATATACACCACAGCAGAATGGAGTAGTAGAGCGAAGGAATCGCACTCAAGTAGAAGCAGCTAGATCTATGCTCAATTTCGCCAACCTTCCTCTCTGCTTCTGGGCCGAAGCAGTGGCCACAACATGCTTTGTGCAGAACCGAAGCATTATGTGCAAACGTCTCAGCAAAACACCATATGATGGCCTTAACAACAGAAAGCCTAATGTCCGCTTCTTCTATATTTTTTGATTGCAGATGTTTTGTAATCAACAACAAGGATCATCTCAACAAGTTTGCACCAAAATCTGATGAAGGCATCTTCCTTGGTTACTCAATGAACAAGGTAGCCTATAGGGTTCTCATAAGATGTACGAGACTAATAATCGAATGCTTTGATGTAAAGTTCGATGATTATTATGTCCGCAACACTGCTCCCTCCACTGAAACCAAAGCAATCCTGGAATGTGATGTTCCTGACTCTTCGGGTCCATTAAACATAGTTGAAGTTAACTATGATGATCTCTTCGATCCAATAGAGACTGCTAAACTATCTGAGGTTCTTGTGTCTCCTGAAGCACAAATGCAACATGCTGAAGTATCTGGTCCTACGCTATCCGATGATGTGTCACTAAATGCTTCCACCTCGCCGTTTGAGGGGGAAAACTCAACTCCGGATCATACGAAAACCATCTAGGTTCCAGTACTAGCAGAAGCAGCTCCAGTCCCTCTCCGCAGAGGATTTCAACCATCAAACGTTTTATCGGACTCGGATGATGAAAACATAGAAAATATCGACACCAGATCTGACCCAAGAATTCTCACAATTCCACCAATCCAGGGGGAACCTCTTCCAATCGCTCAAGGAAATGCTAATCTCACTCCAACTGTAAAAAATGATTCTGCAGGCTGTTCTCAAATCCGGGGGGAACTACCGTCTCCAACCGCAGAGTCCTCCGATATTGAAGACATTCCTTCTACCGCAGCTGCTGATCATCTGCAACCTCGTCTACACGTATGGACGAAGGACCACCCACCGGTTCAAATCATCGGGAACCCATCCGCAGGTATCCAGACTCGATCTTCCAAGGATTTATCTGATCATTGTCACTATGCAGCATTCATGTCCTCGGTCGAGCCCCGAACGATCAAAGAAGCATTACTAGAACCAGACTGGATATCCGCAATGCAAGAAGAACTGGAAGAATTCAAAAGAAACAAAGTGTGGAAACTTGTTCCAAAGCCGCAAGGTCACACTATTGTTGGTACTAGATGGGTGTACAAAAACAAGTTGGATGAATCCGGTGCGGTCGTCAGAAACAAGGCAAGGCTAGTTGCCAAGGGAAATAGTCAACTTGAAGGTATTGACTATGATGAAACGTACGCTCCGGTGGCACGAATGGAAGCCATCTGAATCTTCTTAGCATACGCAGCTCACAAGAACATCAAAGTACATCAAATGGATGTGAAAAGTGCTTTTCTCAACGGTGAATTCAAAGAGGAGGTCTACCTTCAGCAACCTCCGGGCTTCGAAAGTCTTGAATTCCCAGACTACTGCTACAAGCTTGAAAAAGCAGTCTACGGTCTAAAGCAAGCCCCAAGAACATGGTACGAAACTCTCTCTGAATTTATTGTCTCGTCCGGATACAAAAGAGGAGTGATGAATCCCACTTTATTTAGAAAGGCAAATGGTAATCACCTTATGCTTGTAAAAATATATGTGGATGATATCATCTTCGGATCAACTGATCAGGGGTTGGTGGATGAATTTTCTAAGCTCATGACCAACAAGTTCAAAATTTGCATGAATAGAGAGATTAACTTCTATCTAGGACTTCAAGTGAAACAAATCCCTCAAGGGATATTCATCCATCAGGAGAAATACACCACTGAACTACTGAAGAAATACTCAATGGACAATTGTTGTTCGGCCAAGGTCCCCATGGCTTTCGGATATAAGATATTTGTTGATCCTTCCGGTGAATCAGTAGATCACAAGACTTATAGAGGTATAATTGGCTCATTGATGTACCTCACCGCAAGTCGACCAGACATTTTCTTTGCAACTGGTGTATGCGCAAGGTACCAGGCTGATCCAAAAATGTCACACATGACCGCAGCCAAGCAGATTCTAAGATACTTAAAGGGTAGCAAGACTCTTGGTTTATGGTACCCTGTAGGAAATGAAATCAGCATACAAGCATTCACTGATGCTGATCATGCCGGATGCCGACTAGATCGAAAAAGCACCTCCGGTGGATGTCAATTTCTGGGTGGAAGACTCGTCAGTTGGTCATCAAGAAAACAAAGTTGTGTATCATTGTCTACCGCAGAAGCTGAATATGTGGTCGCAGCCAGCTGTTGTTCACAAGTCTTGTGGATGAAAACACAACTTATGGACTATGGATACAGAATGCTGCGGATACCAATTTATTGTGACTCCGAGAGTGCTATAGCGATTTCTCACAATCCTATTCACCACTCTAAGACAAAGCATATCGAACTACGGTATCACTTCATCAAAGACCACATCCTGAAAGGTAACATTGAACTAATTTTTGTCCATATTCATGAAGAGATTGCTGATGTATTCACAAAGGCACTTGACTCTACAAAACTCAACCGTTTCTTACAAATGTTAGGAATGATGAATCCGGACCCACAATTCTTTTTGAATTGATAGGTACCGGAGACCACCCTTGGTCTCTGTTGCGGTCCTAATTGAACTTATTTATGATCGATAGTTTTTGTATATCCTAATGTACCGCAGTATATTCTATATACCGCAGTACTCCCTATTTACCGCAACTATATACCATATCTATCTTTCAATGGTCCTTATCGTTTGTTGTTACTAATTTTTGTTCAAGTGCTCTCCTCAGTTCTTCTACTGCAGTCATCTAACCATCCATCCGCAATGATAAAAAGATCTATCCGTAATGAAGTCTCAATCCGCAATCATATTGATCATTTTCTCAACCACTTCATAAATTCTTGAAACATTGTGTGCTATTTAATGATCATTCTTTAAATAAGAAAAACATTCTCAAAAAAACATTCTTGGTGTAGCATATCATCGTTTCAGTTCTGCTTTTTAAATAAACCTTGTGTCAGACCTATTTTGGGTATGATGACAAAAAGAACAGTTTTCCATAAAAAATTTCTTTTTAAGAAATCTTTTTATCTAAACTGTCTTTTCCTATTACCTCCAAACGTCAAATTCGTTACATCTTCCTCCTTTATACAACAGATTAACTCCCTCACCACACGTTCTTCAGACGTGACGTATTAGGGACTGACATTTCATTAAATGCTATCGCTTTTGGAAAATTCAAAAATAAAAATAAACCCTTGCATCCAAATAAAAAAAACGTTTTTTTTACCCGACTCTAATTAGGGTAAAATCATATAACTTTTAAATCTGTCACTATAAAACCCTCTTTTTCTTCCCAAGAAAGGTTTACGCCTTCTGCAAAACTCTCAAGACGAACTTCATCTCCTTCATCTTCTTGCACTTTGTTTTTCTGCAAGTTCTTCAAACTTTTAAAAAATGGGGGAATCGGGTATCTCAAAGAAACACTCTAAAGCATATGTCTCTGTGCACCTAACGGGTTCAGACTCTGCCTCAAGAAACCAAATCCCAACGATTGCATCAAGCAATTTTAGGGCAGTGTTCGATGAGCATTCTTCCTACAATGCTCCAATCAAGTTGATGATCAAGTTCCTGTCAAATCATCCATTGTTTGATCCTTTTGACACCTTCACAGATGTGGTACCACTTTCAACTCTCTACAAATGTGCTTTCTCTGCATATCGCCCTCTCAACAACCTTCAAGAGGTGCATCTGAATCTGGTGAATGATTCTTTGGTTATTCTGACCAAAGAGAAGTTTCTCAACGCCATTAATATGTTAGTTCATCCTTCAACAAAGTTCTTCACCCCAAGCACGACCGACATTCTATTTGCACTTTACCAAATGGGTTACCAAAATAAGCTGAAAGGTGTAGGCGAATTCAAGAAGAATCAGTTGCCTGCGGTATGGCAGTTCGTTTGCCATTTCGTGATCCGCAGTTTGTCCGGAAGGACCGGAGGCACTGATAACATGGGCCTCAAGCTCTTATAGTTGGTATGGAGTATCTTCACTGGCCACGATGTCAACTATGGTCATATTCTGTGGGATGACTTCTTGCGGTACATCCCCAAGGAGAGTCCAAAAGAAAATCCTACCGAGCTCACCTTTGCAAGATTCTGGTCCCTATGCATCTCCAATCTTCATGCTGATGCGGGCCTGAGCATGGGCAACGATGTCAACCTATTCATCACCAGAGATCTTAAAAGGTACAACCCTTCTAAAGACCAATCTGTTTTTGGACCCATTAGACGACTACCAGTCCACATTCTGTCTACACTTGGACTTGAAACCACTGATGTCTCAGATCACATAGAGGCTACGGAAGGTATTGACCCATACCTTCCTACCCCGCCTCTCCCTAGTCAGAACATACCAGCCTCAACCGCACCCATCAATCCTGGTAGTACCGCAGCTCCATCTTCCACTACTCTATCCAACTTACCTTTATCACAAAGAGTCAAGAAGATAGCCTCATCCAACCAAGGCCCCCGCAACATCATTAAGAAACATGGAACCCCACAGAAGAAAGATGTTCCCAAGAACACTGAACCATCAAAGAAAAGGAAACTCAAACACATTGTGCCTTCAGATGACGAATCCAATGACAATCAATGTCAATCTCCCTCTAGTGATTCCGATGATGGTGCACAACCTATCTCTATCCTCAATAAAAGAAAAACCAAATCCACAGACCAAATACGTGACCGGACTAATGCCGCAGCCTCTCAAAAGGCTCCGGTCGTCCTTGGGGTGGCCGCAGACCCATTCCATACCACCATCGAATACCACTCAGACACAGAAAGTGTGTCTGTTTCAGCTAATCGTGGAGACTCACCCCCAGTTCACTCCCAAGAGGATGGAACTGGTTCTCGCCCTAAGGTCTCCAGGGCTTCCCATCTACATTTCTTTTCACCCGAGGAGTTGAACTCCATCCTTTTGTCAGTAACCAATACACTTCAAACACCTTCCCAACCGCAGGGCAATTCTTCCGCTCTTGCCAAAACTGAGCTGAGGCCAGACTTGACCATGGGTCAAGGAGACCGAGGAAGCTCAGGAAATCCTACTCCGCTTTCATCCTTTCCAGGTGGTTTAGGCACGATGAGCACAATTGTGCAAGGATCCGTACACCCTAGGGACACCTCGGTGCGATATCAAGGAATTGACGGAATTGATCTCAATGACTCATGGAGTAAATACAAGCCATCCAATGAAGCTGAAGCAAAGAAATATGCCGCTTTCCGTAGGGCATTTCAAGCGAGAAAGGATCGACAGACCAAGCAGCTTCAACTTAAACAGCAAGAGATTCAATCAGTGGCCAAGTATTGGGCAGACACCATTACTAACGCCAACACCGTAACCACCATTCTGAAAGTACAGGAGTGGATGTCCACAATGGCTGAGACGGTCCGCAACGCTCAGACCACTCTTGGTGGTGAAGGTTCATCAAAACTCCCTCCAACTCCAAATGTTAGAGATTCTCAAGATGATGGCACCGCAATCGAAGTTAGCTCCTCACCTACATTCGGGATCGATGACTTTGACATCAATGAGGTAATTCAACCTACCCATTATGATGATGACTTAATGATTTTTGATGAGGAAGAAGCTTCGAGTGGCTCTTAGCACTCAACCTCGAAGCCTAAAGAGAAAAAGAAGAAGAAAAGGAAGATTGTTGTATCCAGAAAAGAATTTTTTAGTCTACAAGCCAAAGTAGATCAAATTCTTGCAGCGGTCAAGCCCACTCAACCGCAACCTGAAGACATTCCAGGACCGCAGTCCCTAATTAAAAGGATAGAACGACTTGAAACTCGTGAGCGACTGGATGCTGAGCGAATCTCCCTGAAAGTTGAAATGGGAATTCGTTCTTTGGATACAAGTCGAAAAGCTGACCATCAGTAGTTCATGGCTACTGCGGAGCGCCTCATCTCTGACGTATCCACAATCAAGGCAGACCTTCAAACAGCCAATGCGGAACAGTCAACTCACTCGAAAAAGCTGATAGATGAAACTCTTAATGCCTATGAGTCCACCATCTCGGTCCTACAATCTACCATTAACAGCCTTCAACGCTCTCTATCTTCAAACTTTCATGGTCCTGAGATTCTTCAACTTACAAAGGAGATTCATCGACTACTCTTCAATACCGCCATTCCAAACAATCAGCAACTGGCTGATACACTCAAAGCTCAATTCGACAATGTGTGTGCTAAAGTCGATGGTCTTAAGAAATGGCTTGAGGAATCCCCAGCTCTGCATTCCTCAAGAGGGGGAAGTGGTGAAGACCATCATGCAAACAACATCTCGCACCAACATCGAAGCTTCCTTGTCATCAATGACAAAGTTCCTTCACCGCAACATCAGTCACCACCACAATAGGAAATCATTCAAGAATCTAATCCTTCTCTGAAGCGACCAGAGACTCCTCCCCACTTCAAGAACTTAGCATCCAACATGTCATCCGAACATTCCAATGACTCTCCCGCAACAAAACAGAAGAAAGCCGACTGGAAAGCAGCCAAGTTTGCTAAGCTAATCTGGAGAGAAAACGGATTCGACATAACCATGGATGAATCTTTGGTCAATTCTTGGATCAATCCCCACCGCAGATTGCTGGATGATGACTATAAACCCTATCTTACTTTTGCTGAACCCCCATCTGATGGTTACTGGGATATTCCAATATCCCCCAATGCAAAGTACTTCACTGTATTTGAGCATTTTGACCGCAGCTTACCTGATCACAAGAGACTGCCCATGGAATTTGAAAGACTCAATCTATTCCATGCCAAACATGCTTCTTCAATAGAGAAAATCTGGTCTAATGATAGACCATCCGCAATCAAGAACTTTAAGCCCAGGAAATTCATGAAAGCTGACTTTATCCAGTATACTCTTACAAGAAGGAATCAGGACTACGTCCGCACCCAAGCTGACTTCCCATGTATGAATCCAGAAGAAGTCTTCCTGATAGCAAAGGTGTTCCAAAACAAAAGCGAGAAGTATCCAAAGATGAAGATGTGACATCCGCCTAAAATGGATTCGGGTCAACCCAACCCAATTGGAAATTTAATAAACCCTACTCAAGATTACTTGACGCTAATAGGATCAAAACCCATGCAATACGATATAACTTGACGTTAATAGCAACATAGTATTGTACAACGTTATAACTATAACCAAAGTAAATTATGATACCATATTAAAAATAAAATCAAAGTATAATGCTCTAATTAAATTAAAAGAATCAAACTTGAATTCTCTAATTAAACTTCAAATCAAAGTAGATTGTTATAATCAAATAATAACCTATCTTTTATAAAACTCCATTTTTATAAACTTTACAAAACTCTATTTTTTATAAACTTTACTTTAAATTTTATAAAACTCATATATTAATTATGTAAAAGATGCTTGTGTTAGTGGGAAATTATGAAGACCACCAAAAGCAAAAAGATTATTCTCATGGTCTCCCACTCACACCTCCCATCCACTTTCCTTTCTTTTTTCTCCCAACACATTATGCTCTTCACCACTTAAACCTTCTCTATTCTTTCTCTCACTCTCAATCTCGAAATTTCCTCCAAGAATACTCATATTCCATCCAAGAACAATCTATTATACTCAAATCTTCATCCCTCTTGAAGCATTCATCAAGGTATGTTGTTAAAAGTTTCAAATTCATACAAGAAACAAATTAAATCCACCAAAATATCTAAAACTCATTTTTTTCATAAAACTGATTTTTCTCAGAATACCATCAATAAAATAAGAAGTTCTGGAAATTTTCAGAAAATAACTTATTTTTATTGAATTATCATAATTATTTCAATAAAGTAGGGCAATAATTCACATAAAATACTTGTTGCATTCAATAAATTCTGAGAAAATTCTGGGATGACCTGTATACTGATTAAACATGATATATGAAGTTTCATGCATTTATATTACTGTTTACTATTATTTATGATTTTATTGATTAATTAATAATGAAATATATAAAAAATACTTCCCATAGTAACAAATATCTGAAACTTATACACTGGGCTCTACATCATGTTATAAAACTATGGTTAATTTTACAGATTTTTTGAGAATCATTTACTATTTTTCCCGAATTTTGTATTGTTTAATCATTAAAATATTAAATAAATACTAAAACAGTTCAGAAAAATATACAAATTTTACAGTAATTCATATTGTATGAAATAATGATTTCCTAATAATTTCATAATTTTTCAATACTGTTTACTATTTAAAACTATTTTCCTAAGTATTTAAGCATGTAAAAATGCATTTTAATGATTATTTCATATAAATAATTGTTAAAATCTATAAATAATTATAATTAGGCAAGTTATTATTTTAATAAGAAATTATTAAAATCTAGCCTAAATTGAAAATATAAACTAATTATGCAAAGTAAGTAATTCAATTTAAAATTCATTTAACAAATAAATACCTTAATATTATAATCAAAATGAATTATTGTTAATTCATCTAATATAAGAATACGTGTCTAATTATTTGTATTAATACTTCATTCTTGTTTAGCAGTTCCTAAACCAAAACTATTAATTATATTAGGTTCTACGCCATTTTGACCCGAATCGTCTATCGTACGACACACGCATTTCGTTTTGGGACTAAAGTGAGTAATCTACCCTATACTTTATAATTTTTCAATACTTTTGGGGTGTATCATGTGGTTCTAATATATTTCAACTTCATTTTATTGTTTTATCACAATTGAGACATTGTTGGGACATTTATACGTGAGTCATTAATTGTATAACTATTGTTTGTTTACGCTACATGTACTTGTAGTGCATTACCATTTTTAGTCTAATCTCCATGACTATGCCCGTATTCTTGAGGTACGTCATGGACAATAATAGCGCTATTGGGTTGACCACCCCGCCTTGGGACGCTAAGGTGATTGATCACACGTGGTTGAGTGTGTATGATGATTAGATGCTCCATCCTATATATATTTATATATATACATATATATATATATAGGGTGAGGACTTATTGTTGTTGTTATCAATTGTTAATCAATTTTTGATTTATAAACATTTATCTCAAATACAATTGTTTGGCGACTTCAAAAGAAAACAAATTTCAAATTATAAATGTTTCAACTTCACAATTTTCTCTACTAAAATTTGATTACTCACCAACTCTCGTAGTTGACCTGTTTTTACCCATGGTGCAGATTTGAAGAATGAAGAATGATGAAAAATAGGTTGCGCCTTAGAAATCCACAAGACAATTTAAATTTGATGTAATAAATGTTGTTCGTATTTGGATATGTATTTGTATGTTGTGGATCTTGTTTGCATACTTAGTACTTAATTGAATCTAATCATATTATAACATAGTTGTCATGAGACTTTGAACAATATATCACGCCTTGATCGATTCCGACAAGGATCGGGGTGTGACAGATTGGTATCAGAGCCCTTGACTATAGGGAATTAGGTTAATTGCCTTGACCTAGTCTATAGCCTCTAGGGTCCTCTCGTATGCTAGTTTATAAAATGCACACACAACTGTATGCAATTCGCACTTAGAAAATCCTAGGAATACCTTTGTGTGTTAATTGCTCCCTTATGTGCATACGTATTACTCCTGACACTTATATGTGTGCATACACTTGTGAATATTCTCCACTTTCTTTGAAAATAACACGCATACTCAAGTTGTTTAACAAAATGTATATACATATATGTATTCCTTAGAGCTCATAGGAAATTCAAAGTCATCCACTCTAGTTGGGTGGGATCATAGTAATGGACGCGTAGTAACTGGAAGGGGGAGGTGCCGGTAGCCTGAAAGTCCTGACTAGGTAAGCATTCGTATACATCCCAATCAACCGAGGGACCAGTTTGCTTATCTGGGGACCAAAGGCGAGAGTTCCCAAACCTATAGGCCAAAGCGCGTCATTCACATTACTTTTGAGCCATCAAAATACCCGACCTTATCAAACGTATCCGAAAGGATACACTCCAAAATGGCCAACTCATTGGACTATTAAGTTCCCTAATGGGCCTAGAAGTGGGAAAGAAATGTGAAAACTTAGTTTTGTGGGGGCCCACGCAAGTGCTACATGTTTCACATTTAGTAACCATGGAAAGCCCAAAAGGTGCCCAACACTCCTAACCATGGCCCAACAAGTGTTTTACAATTATTTTACCCAACAATGTCTAAAAACTTTATTTCCATAATCAATTTACAAATAACTCACAAGTCCATATGCGTGTTTCTCGTAGATGGCATTACGACCCCCATACGCTGCTCGCAACAACAGAAGGCTAGCTGCCCTGGTCGCCAAGGAGGTAGCAAACGTCATCCCAATAATTGCAACCCAACTTCATTCTCTTCAGCCACAAGCTCCAGCAACAACTCCTCGTTGCTCGTTCAAGCACTTTCGTAACTGCAATCCGCCTTACTTCAAAGGCACCGATGGTGCCACCGCACTCCTCACATGGATTGAAGAAATGGAGAGTACTTTCATCCATAGTGAGTGTCCTGAGGACCTGATGGTCCGTCATGCTACAGGGTGCCTCCTAGGTCATGCTCTCACATGGTGGAACCTAGAAAAACGGGCAAAGGGAGAGGTTGTTGCCTTGGGAATGACCTGGTCAAAACTAAAAGAACGCATGATGGAGAAGTTCTGCCCTGACAGCGAATTGCAAACTCTCGAGGATGAATTCTGGAATCTGAAACAGGAGGGAGGCGACAACGCGACCTACACCAATAGATTCCATGATCTCTCGAGACTCCTACCTCACATGGTTCAACCTATGAAAACTGCAATACGCCGCTACATCAAAGGGTTACCACGCCAGATCCGTGATTCGGTGACCAGCAGCAGGCCATCTACCCTAGAATCTGCCATTGAAATAGCAGGTCAACTCAACGAGGACAATGTGAACGATGGTGTCCTCCCACGCAAGGGTTCAAAGGTGTCAACTGAAAAGTCGACCCCTGAGACCCCCCAAATTGTCAAGTCCGAGTCCTCCCACCGACATGACAAAAAGAAGCGGAAAAGTCATCACCACAACCATGCTGTTATTACCCCTGCTACTCCTATCACCCAAGTCACCCCACCAGCCCAACCAAATAAAAAGCCGTATACCGGACCTCACCCCCTCTGTAACCACTGTAACTATCACCATATGACCACTAGCCCGTGTCGCCTCTGTACGAATTGTGGTCGCTATGGCCACTTGGCGGACACATGTCGTGCACCAAAAACTCAGCGACCACTCTATCTACCCTCAAATCAGCAAACACAAACTCGGTATCCAACTGGAACATGCTTCAACTGTGGTGACCCCACCCATTTCAAAAACGCGTGTCCTAGGCTAGTCAATATCATCAACACCCAAGCCCAGGCAAATCCAACAATGCAGGTTCCAGCTCCCAAAGGCCGAGCCTTTGTCATTACCGCAACCCAAGCAAAGACCGATAACAAGGTCGTAAATGGTACGTTTCTCATAAATAACTGCTACGCGTCAGTACTTTTTGATTCAGGTGCCGATAAAAGTTTTGTGTCTTTGGAATTTGAGCCCATACTTCACACACCTCGCACGATTCTTAATGAGTACTTTACCGTAGAAGTCGCCGATGGAAAATACGTTTCACTCAATGCAGTCATCCAAGATTGCTCTTTCGATTTTTCCGGTCATAAATTTTCTGTCAATTTAGTTCCTATGGAACTTGGTAGCTTCGACATCATCGTAGGAATGGATTGGCTATCCCAAAACCATGCTGAAATAGTATGTTATGATAAGTTCATTCGTATTCCTCTCGCCGACGGTCAAAGTCTTCGTATTTATGGCGAGACTCATTCGAAAAAGCTTAGTCTTATGTCATGTACTCAAGCTCGATCATATCTACGAAAAGAATATATGGCTTTCTTAGCCCATGTGGTGGAAACAAAGGTCAAAGAAAAGAAGATCGAAGATATTCCGATAGTACGAGACTTTCCCGACGTCTTTCCTGATGATGTATCTGGACTCCCTCCAGTACGTGAGCTAGAGTTCCGCATCGAACTTGTTCCTGAGGCTACTCCCATAGCCAAGTCTCCATATCGGTTGGCTCCAACCGAGATGCAAGAATTGGCAAGTCAGCTCCAAGAACTAACCGATAAGGGATTTATCCGCCCTAGTACTTCACCCTGGGGAGCCCCGGTTCTCTTCATCAAAAAGAAAGATGGTGCGTTTCGTATGTGTATCGATTATCGGGAGTTAAATAAATTAACCATCAAGAACCGATATCCGTTACCTCGGATCGACGACCTTTTTGATCAGCTTCAAGGAGCTTCATGCTTCTCAAAAATTGACCTTCGCTCAGGTTATCACCAACTTCGAGTACGGGAAGAAGACATCCCCAAAACCGCTTTCCGAACCCGCTATGGTCATTACGAGTTCACCGTTATGCCTTTCGGCCTAACAAATGCCCCTGCCGTATTCATGGACTTGATGAATCGGGTATTTAAACCTTATCTCGACCATTTTGTTATCGTCTTTATTGATGACATCCTCATTTACTCCAAGACAAGGGCAGAGCATGAAAGACACCTTCGCCTAACTCTCCAAACGTTGCAAGGAAATCGGCTCTACGCCAAATTTTCGAAATGTGAGTTTTGGTTAAATGAGGTACAATTCCTTGGTAATATTGTAAGTGACAAGGGTATTTTAGTCGATCCCGCAAAAGTTGAAGCAGTCCAGGATTGGAAAGCCCCCCGTACCCCTAAGGAAATCCGGTCCTTCCTTGGTTTAGCCGGATATTACCGGCGTTTCATTTCAAATTTCTCAAAGATTGCTTTACCGCTTACTTCTCTCACTTGCAAGGGTACACCATTTGATTGGGGACCCAAGCAGGAATACGCTTTCCAAACCCTTAAACAAAGTTTGTGTGACGCTCCGATTCTTACACTCCCTGAAGGATCCGAAGATTTCGTAGTATTCTGCGATGCCTCCAATCTCGGTCTAGGTTGTGTTTTGATGCAAAGGGGAAAGGTTATATCTTACGCATCACGACAACTCAAAATCCACGAAAGGAATTATACGACTCATGATTTGGAGCTCGGTGCCGTGATTTTCGCTCTTAAAATTTGGAGGCATTACCTTTACGGCACTAAATGCGTAATTTTCACCGACCACAAGAGCTTGCAACATATTCTTAATCAAAAGGAACTCAATATGAGGCAAAGACGATGGGTCGAACTCCTAAATGATTACGAGTGTGAAATACGCTATCATCCGGGCAAGGCAAACGTCGTAGCCGACGCGTTAAGCCGAAAAGAACATGCCCATGCATTTCATCTAATATGTTCTCCTATCTTGTCCAATCTCAGCGACCGAATTCGAGGAGCCCAACACTCGGCAATTACCGAAAATGACATGCTCACGGGAATTGATGGGGAGTTGGAAACCAAATCTGATGGTATTTTCTATTATCAAGATCGCATCTGGATCCCAGATCGTGACAATCTTCGCATATTCCTGATGGAAGAAATCCATAAAACCCGATATTCCATTCATCCGGGCACTGACAAGATGTATCATGGCTTGAGAACCAATTATTGGTGGTCGGGAATGAAAAAGGATATTGCTTTATTCGTGGCCAAATGTCTTACATGTTCCAGGGTCAAAGTAGAACATCAACGACCCTCTGGACTATTGGTCCAACCAGAAATCCCCAGGTGGAAATGGGAAGCGATCGCCATGGATTTCGTAACCAAACTTCCCCGTACCACAAAAGGACACGACAGCATTTGGATAATCATTGACCGTTTGACCAAATCCGCTCATTTCCTTCCCATCCGGGAAAATTTCAAAGTCGAAAAACTTGCTCGGATTTACATCAACGAGATAGTTAGTCGGCATGGCATTCCTCTCAGCATCATTTCAGATCGTGATGGGAGATTTCTCTCTCGGTTTTGGCAATCACTTCAAACAGCCATGGGAACCCGCCTCGATCTCAGTACCGCCTATCATCCTCAGACCGATGGTCAATCTGAGAGGACAATTCAAACACTCGAAGATATGTTGAGGGCGTGTGTCTTGGATTTCGGAGGAAACTGGGACTCTCATTTACCGTTGGTGGAATTCTCCTATAATAACAGTTATCATTCTAGCATCAAGATGCCACCATTTGAGGCATTGTATGGCCGTAAATGCCGATCTCCTATTTGCTGGCATGAAATCGGTGAGTCCCATGTGATTCGCGCAACAGTGGATTCTCCAATCGTTGGTCCTGAGCTTATCCAGGAAACAACCGACAAAATCACTCAGATTCGCGATAACCTTCTCGCATCTCGTAGCCGACAAAAGAGTTATGCCGACAAGCGACGCAAACCGCTTGAATTTACCGTAGGTGACATGGTCATGTTAAAAGTGTCCCCATGGAAAGGTGTGGTTCGATTTGGACGCAAGGGTAAATTGGCACCACGCTACGTAGGCCCGTTTAAGATCATAAAAAGGATCGGACCAGTAGCCTACGAGTTGGATCTACCAACAGAGCTTAAGAAAGTTCACCCAGTATTTCATATAGCCAACCTCAAGAAGTGTTTAGCAGACGAGAACCTTCATGTTCCTCTCGAGGATATCCAAATCGACGAGACAATGCAATTTACCGAGAAACCCTTGGAAATTGCCGACCGAAAGGAAAAGCAACTCAAAAGAAGTCGCATTCCCCTGGTTAAGGTCAGGTGGCAGTCGGCACGTGGACCTGAGTATACATGGGAGCGTGAGGATCATATGCGTACCAAATACCCACAACTTTTCTCTTAAGGTACTCTCTTCTAAAATTTCGGGACGAAATTTCCTAAAGTAGGGGAGACTGTGACATCCGCCTAAAATGGATTCGGGTCAACCCAACCCAATTGGAAATTTAATAAACCCTACTCAAGATTACTTGACGCTAATAGGATCAAAACCCATGCAATACGATATAACTTGACGTTAATAGCAACATAGTATTGTACAACGTTATAACTATAACCAAAGTAAATTATGATACCATATTAAAAATAAAATCAAAGTATAATGCTCTAATTAAATTAAAAGAATCAAACTTGAATTCTCTAATTAAACTTCAAATCAAAGTAGATTGTTATAATCAAATAATAACCTATCTTTTATAAAACTCCATTTTTATAAACTTTACAAAACTCTATTTTTTATAAACTTTACTTTAAATTTTATAAAACTCATATATTAATTATGTAAAAGATGCTTGTGTTAGTGGGAAATTATGAAGACCACCAAAAGCAAAAAGATTATTCTCATGGTCTCCCACTCACACCTCCCATCCACTTTCCTTTCTTTTTTCTCCCAACACATTATGCTCTTCACCACTTAAACCTTCTCTATTCTTTCTCTCACTCTCAATCTCGAAATTTCCTCCAAGAATACTCATATTCCATCCAAGAACAATCTATTATACTCAAATCTTCATCCCTCTTGAAGCATTCATCAAGGTATGTTGTTAAAAGTTTCAAATTCATACAAGAAACAAATTAAATCCACCAAAATATCTAAAACTCATTTTTTTCATAAAACTGATTTTTCTCAGAATACCATCAATAAAATAAGAAGTTCTGGAAATTTTCAGAAAATAACTTATTTTTATTGAATTATCATAATTATTTCAATAAAGTAGGGCAATAATTCACATAAAATACGTGTTGCATTCAATAAATTCTGAGAAAATTCTGGGATGACCTGTATACTGATTAAACATGATATATGAAGTTTCATGCATTTATATTACTGTTTACTATTATTTATGATTTTATTGATTAATTAATAATGAAATATATAAAAAATACTTCCCATAGTAACAAATATCTGAAACTTATACACTGGGCTCTACATCATGTTATAAAACTATGGTTAATTTTACAGATTTTTTGAGAATCATTTACTATTTTTCCCGAATTTTGTATTGTTTAATCATTAAAATATTAAATAAATACTAAAACAGTTCAGAAAAATATACAAATTTTACAGTAATTCATATTGTATGAAATAATGATTTCCTAATAATTTCATAATTTTTCAATACTGTTTACTATTTAAAACTATTTTCCTAAGTATTTAAGCATGTAAAAATGCATTTTAATGATTATTTCATATAAATAATTGTTAAAATCTATAAATAATTATAATTAGGCAAGTTATTATTTTAATAAGAAATTATTAAAATCTAGCCTAAATTGAAAATATAAACTAATTATGCAAAGTAAGTAATTCAATTTAAAATTCATTTAACAAATAAATACCTTAATATTATAATCAAAATGAATTATTGTTAATTCATCTAATATAAGAATACGTGTCTAATTATTTGTATTAATACTTCATTCTTGTTTAGCAGTTCCTAAACCAAAACTATTAATTATATTAGGTTCTACGTCATTTTGACCCGAATCGTCTATCGTACGACACACGCATGTCGTTTTGGGACTAAAGTGAGTAATCTACCCCATACTTTATAATTTTTCAATACTTTTGGGGTGTATCATGTGGTTCTAATATATTTCAACTTCATTTTATTGTTTTATCACAATTGAGACATTGTTGGGACATTTATACGTGAGTCATTAATTGTATAACTATTGTTTGTTTACGCTACATGTACTTGTAGTGCATTACCATTTTTAGTCTAATCTCCATGACTATGCCCGTATTCTTGAGGTACGTCATGGACAATAATAGCGCTATTGGGTTGACCACCCCGCCTTGGAACGCTAAGGTGATTGATCACACGTGGTTGAGTGTGTATGATGATTAGATGCTCCATCCTATATATATTTATATATATACATATATATATATAGGGTGAGGACTTATTGTTGTTGTTATCAATTGTTAATCAATTTTTGATTTATAAACATTTATCTCAAATACAATTGTTTGGCGACTTCAAAAGAAAACAAATTTCAAATTATAAATGTTTCAACTTCACAATTTTCTCTACTAAAATTTGATTACTCACCAACTCTCGTAGTTGACCTGTTTTTACCCATGGTGCAGATTTGAAGAATGAAGAATGATGAAAAATAGGTTGCGCCTTAGAAATCCACAAGACAATTTAAATTTGATGTAATAAATGTTGTTCGTATTTGGATATGTATTTGTATGTTGTGGATCTTGTTTGCATACTTAGTACTTAATTGAATCTAATCATATTATAACATAGTTGTCATGAGACTTTGAACAATATATCACGCCTTGATCGATTCCGACAAGGATCGGGGTGTGACAGAAGATAGCACTTGAAAGGGCAAGCTCATTTCTAAGGGAAACTGTCTGTGACTTCGCAAAGATTGATGCAGACATTCACCCTGACCTTGCCAAAAAGTTCGATCTACCACCACTTGACCTTGCACCGATGCTTACTGAAGGTTATCAAGAGATATCCCTAGGTGCAACAAGCTTCCCAGATCTTGGATTCATTTTCAAAATAAAAGTCGATGAAACCAAATATTTCATTCCTATGACTGCCATGAATCGTCTCACAAGGAAGCAACTTGAAATTTGTCGAACCGCAGTTCAAAGGTCAAAACACACGACTGCCGAAGTCAAGTTCGAAATTTTAAGAAGGATCACCTGGTTGGAGAATGTCAGAAAGTTTTGGTGGATTCTAATCAAGTTCCTAGAACTTGATCACTGAAGAAAATTTGAAGAGGTCACTTAGGGGGGAATTGTTGAATCATAAAAGTGACCCTCTTAAACTTGGTCTACCGCAGCCCTCCACTATCCGTAGTCAACCCAGTTCAGCAACCACATCCAAAGTCATCATCATCCGCAGTTCACTATCTAGCTTTCTTAGTTTAGCTCTTTATCTGCTTTTCTTAGAATACTCTCTTTTGTCCAGTATGCCTTGCATGGCTACGGTTAGATAGTTGAACAAGTGTAACCCTTGAGTCTCTATATATAGAACTCAATCCTTCTTATTTAATACATCTGATAACACTACGTATCTTGAATCTCATATCTTATGTTATTACTCTTATCTCCTTCTTACTCTAAAACTTACTAGACTATAACTGAATATTATCTCTCTTCGGATCAATTCATACTTGACTTAATCACTAAGTTTGATCTCACTTACTAACTCGGTCTGAATGCATTCCTTTTTAAGAATCAACTTATGTGTATACTTGATATAATATCTGCTGTCATTTATATTTCCTTACATTTCCGCACCTAACTCTCTAATTATCTAACTCTAACTTATTATTATTGTTGAGCTTTTTAGATCCTTTGAGATAAACTATTCCACAACTATACTTGTTCTAACGTTTTTTCAAGTGTGTCTCAAGATTTTCTCTCAACAGCATGAATTTTCACATGGACTCGGCGGGTTCATGCAGCAGATAGCAGTTTTTTGAGCTTTTTCAACAAGTTTGCATCAAGTATCAAGAAAACAAGCCTAGGCTCTGATACCACTGTTGGGTTTTGAGCATTCTAACACTCTTATGGTGTACATGCAACCCTAGAAACCTTGGATCTATGTTTTCTCTAAAATACATGAAAATTTGATTTTCCAAGGTTTACTTCCTAACTAGCATGTTATGGGGAACTTGTAATAGAAAAACTCAAGTAGAATAACATACCTTTTAGTAGCTTGGATTCCTTGATGACTTTGTGAGCCTAGCACCCCAAATGCGATGCCTCAAATGCTTCACACAACACCACAATACTTGGAATAACCTTGAGAGAAGTTCACTATACTCAAAAATTGGCTAGCCCTCTTACTTGCTTGTAGTAGTGCCGATTTTGCTTGCATAGAGTTCTTTATATAGTTGTGGCACAAGTAGGGTTACACCATGTAAACCGTAATTGTCATGGCTTTCCATATTCCATGATCCATGGGTTTGTAACATCCATGGACTATCCATGGAGCACCTTATGGGTTTTAACCCAATCCACACAAACCATGGATCATTAGCCCACTATACAAGAATAGATTATTTACACAATCAACCCCATATTTTTAATTAGTCTCTTTTTGATCACTTAATTAATTCCAGATTAATTCTTTTTGATCACTTAATTAATTCCAGATTAATTCTCTCATTTTGGTCTATCCAAGTATTGCAATGCCATGCAACCCAAATGGACCATGTCGGGTCGGGTCAAGTACGTACCAAATATAATTATGGACTTAGACACTATATCCAACAAGTAAACCACGTCATCTCAGAAAAACAGAAGTAATAGTATCTCAAACATCACATCAAAACACTGTATCAAAATCACATGTCCAAACATCAGAGTATAAACATCCCAGGCTGAACAAATGGTGTGTGCACTGCAATCATCCCGATCTCTTCCCCTTGCTACCGGAAGTACCTGAAACCAAAACTGAAAATTGTAAGCACGAAGCTTAGTGAGTCTCCCCAGACTACCACATGCCATACACATAATCATGTTGCTTGGAGATACGGGCCCCGCTCACACTCAATGGGATATGTGCCCCGCCCACACTCCACTAACTAGGAGATATGGGCCCCGCCCACACTCCGCTAACTACGAGATACGGACCCTGCCCACACTCGGCTAACTATGAGATACGGGCCCCGTCCACAATCAGCTACTATGCATACATACAACTATCACACAGACAACAAGTATCAAATAATGCTATGAGATACGAGCCCCGCCCATACTCGGCTAATGATGAGATACGGGCCCCGCCCACACTCAGCTACTGATCTATACCCATAACATATTCATGTCGGCCTTGATGCCTTCGACCCGTTTAAACTAGGAGAAAACTCACCTCGCAAAGGTAACTGTAAAATCTCGCGCGAGGAATCTCTAACGGATGCTGCAATGACTCTCCGGCTATCATTATCACAAAATCATTCAGTCAAAATCCAATAATCCTACTTAAGGTAAAATGAGCATTTTACCTCTGGTCAAGGTCAACATTCTGGTCAAAGTCAATGTTCTGGTTTGACTCAACTCGCCGAGTTGACCCATCAACTAGTCGAGTTCTATATATCAGAAATCCTGAAATCGCGACCCAACTCGCCGAGTCATCCCCCCTGACTCACCGAGTTCCCTTGTTACTTGTAGTCGTGATAAAGCGAGTCAACTCGTCGAGTCCCTCCTCGGACTCGTCGAGTTCTACCTGGTATAGAATCGGGACAAATCGAGTTCCTCTATAGACTTGACAAGTTCCTCAGTCTGTTTGGGTCTTCTTAATAGATTAAGCCCCTACACTTCAGATCTAAGCTTCTTATTTCTCATTCACACTGAAAATGTCCTTTTAAGGGTAAAGTTTCCAACATTACCCATTAATACCTCTACTTCATGGGTTTAGCTCAAACCCTAACCCTTTAGGACCTAGATCTTGGTCCACAAGCCATCCATAAACCAAACTAACGCATTACAAACAGAGATCTAGACCCAAAACACCCCATGAACACGTAAAGCTTCCATCTTCCACTCCCTACATGGACTTTTGGAGCTTAAAAGGCCAAAATGACACCCTATGGCTTGCATGGGGCTTTAATGGTCATAAACTTTTCACCTTTATGCCATGAAAACCATCCATGATTCCAGATATGAAAGTATACTCACTTGGGACGTCCATGGCCCAAGGATCAAGATTCTTGGACCAAAAACCCCATAAAATGATGATTAAGAGATCTAAGATGCTACTAGGCAAGTTTGAGACTTGCTTACCAGAAAATGTTGAGGAAGAAACGAAGTCTTTGGATCTACTATCTTCTTCTTGAATCCCCAAGCTTCTCCTTCCTTCACAAGCTTCAAAACACACAAAGTTTCACTCACAAAAAGGCTCACAAGTTCACAATTGCATTAGGGTTTCTAAATCTAGGGTTTGGGACTTAGAGGCTGGAAATGAGGCCAGCAAGTGGGGATTAAGATGTTTAAGTAGGGTGCAAAACCCCGAAATTAGGGTTTCATTTTGGCATCCCTACTCGTCGAGTTGGGGGCTCTCAACTTGTCGAGTAGGATGCTTAAAAACCCACCTCCCTTCTAAACTCTACTCGACGAGTTTGGGGCTACCAACTCGTCGGGTTTCTTTATAAAAATGAATGAATTATTATTTAAATGCATACCAGGAACCAGGCGTTACAAGAGAATTCTGCAAGTGTTCGAACATTACTCATTTCTTTGCACCTAACCTATATATAGGGTACATCAGACTCAAAAAGTTATAAGGACTAATCATCAAAGTGTCGAAATAACATTGCTTTTTAAAATAGATAGAGTGTCGAAGTCATACATTATTCGAAACCTTACAGACTCAAATTACATTTGACTCCTCGCTATAGGCATTCAACCCCAACAATCTCTCCCTTAGTGAGAGTAGTCGAAAGTTAAGCAATCAGCTTTAAAGTCTGTAAAAGTTCTCTTCGGATCTCCACATACCATAAAATGGTTTTTTGAATCTTAGCTTTGTCTTCACTGTCATTCTTCTTGTAATTGTTGATTCGAATAAGGAGACTAGTGTGACAACCATCAAAATTTGAGACAGTTCTAGATTTGAATAAACTTAGTTGCACATATAGGCACAACACATTCTAGACTTTGTAACTAGAAGCTAAGTTATAACGTAGTAAAAACTTGGAAAAAGGTAGAATTGAAGGATAGTGTACTTAGATTTCACATTGATATGTGAATTCTACCACTACTTAACTGTAATGAATATCCGTATTCGGGTCATTCTTTGACTCAAATATCTTTGCATGAATTAGAAATTAGGTCAAAGTCTCATAGAAACTTAAGTCAGAGTTGAAAACTAGGACTAGTATACTTCATTCATCAATTTCGCTTGAATCTCGGAATCACTACATAGAATGTCAATAAACCGATAAGAATAAATTACAAATATTATTTTTAACTTGAATAATAGTTAGGAAACACAAAAATAATTTGATGTCTCAAAGATTCAATTTATTTTGATATCCAAAGATTTACAAAATTCCCCAAAACCCTAAAAGTCCTAAAAACTTAAAATATGAAGTTTTATATTAAAATCCCATAAAAGATTTTATAAACACAAAAATATAAAATTAATATATTTAAAATGTGGAAATATAATCAAGAAATTAATTTAATTCATTCACATTAACTTTACATTTATAAGCTAAAAATCCAAGAATTGTGAACAAAATTTATATAAAATTTACATTTTATATAAAATGAAAGAAATTATATAAAAATTTAGGGATTAATACAAAATAAATAAATAAAATAAAAAGAAATCCCCTCTCATCTTCAAAAATTCGGACCTCTCTCTTTCTCTTACTTGAAAACCCACATTCTAATCAATTTCTTTTCCAACTCCACACTCCATCTTTCTCTTTCTCTCTCTAAAAACTTCTCTCTCCCTTCTCTCTAAAGATGACGAACATAGAAGCCAAATCCATGGGATTGATTCAGTCAAATCTTCATGAGTTCGTAAGCATCTCAATAATTTGATAGACGATTTTGGTGGAGTATAACCCGAAATAGATGACGTGGGAGATGATCTATCCAGAGAGATAAAATCTCTCTTTTCTCTCTTTTCTTCTCTCTAAAACCCCCGCTCTTTACCTCTAGTAATTAGCTCCAAAACCCACGAAATTTATAGAAAATATCCCTCATTTTACTCAAGAATATTCATCATTTGAAATTGATCTTCAAGGTAAAATCATTTTCCTTACATTTTGTTCACTTTTCTTTCAAAAATATCAAGTTTTCTTGTATTGTTCTTCTCCATAAACACTTTTCTTTGAGATTATTCACATGCATGTCAAATTTTATGATGATGGTGGTAGGATTTCAACCAAAAACAGCATGCATGTTGTTAGAAGGTGAAATTCAATGATCAAAACCTAAACCAAATCCATCAACTTGAGTTTTATAAGTTTTAAAGATCCAAAACCACATGCATTCAAGTTTTTCAGTTAGAAACATCATTTTGAACAAAATAAGTTCATACATGGTCTTCAAATCATAATGCATGTGATGAACATCAAGCTTAAAGGCTTGATTATCAAAGTATGTTGTTAAAAAGCTTTCAAATATGTCATAAAAGATTTATTCACAAATAAATATCTAAACCATCTTTTCTGCTCAAATCCGATATTTCCCAAAATCTAGACAACAAAACAAGATGATCTGGAAATTGTCAGAAAATAAATCATTTTTCTCGATTTATTGTTATTTTTGCAATAAAATAGAGCAATAATTCATATAAAATACTTTTGATGGTCAATAAATTTTTGTAAATTCCGAATATCACCTATGCACTACGTAAAGAGTTTTCATGAATTTGCATGCATTTTTAATGCTGTCTTCTGTTGATTTCTAATTTAATTTTTTTTGAAGAGAAATAAATAGAAAAACACAGTTATAAATGTCCAAAGCCATATTTCATAATTTTTGCATCTTCTAGACATCATAAATACACTACGACAAATTTTCCAGATTTTTCCAAGACAATTTCTTAATTTTCCCGATTTAGTAAATGTTTAAGAGATTAAATTGATGAAAAATAGCTACGCTTATCCAAAAATTTTGAAACTTCACCAGAAAATCTTATATTACCTTAGTATGCTATATAAAATGTTGGATGATTTTTCTCTTCTGTATGCTATTTTGTTTCTATTTTCCTAAGATTAAATACACATAAATCCAAAAATCGGACTCCAATATATAAAAATCACATTTGGTATTTTCCCAGTTTATGTACACTGTATTTGAAGTTTACAAAAAGTTTGGTAATTTTCCTTAACTTTTTGACGATTATTCACGAATTAACGCTTATTTAAATGAATAATACAAAGAAAAAAAGTTAAATTATTTGAAAACCAACTGTGATACATTTCCCAGCTTAGATATGTTAAACAACAGTGGCACAAAATGTTTGGTGAATGTTATAAGTTGTTTCCTATTTATTTTGAATTTGTGTTTATTTGAGCATTTACATAATGGAAAAATATTTATACGTATATAAAATTCATGGAAAACTTTCTGGAGGTCTTTAACTTCAGTTGGAACAAAAATAAAGAGTTTGGTAATTTTTCACTACTGTTTTGTATTTAATTAAAATTTCTTGGTACAAAAGATTATTAAATTATAAAACCAGGTTTTATTGATCAAAATTGGCAAATAATAGTTTTCCCAGTTTCAGGACATTATAAAGCAGTGACACAACAAATATAATAATTTTCCATGATCATTCACTATTTTCCCCAAATTTTATGATGTTTTCAAGGAATTAAATTGATGAAAAATAGTTAGACAAATTAAAATTTTAAGAAAATTTATTTTAAGGTCTTTGACTTCAATTAAAACTGAAATGCAAAGTTTGGGAAATTTTGGAACTAAAATGACTTAGTTTTTAAATATTTAATCATTGGAACACATCTTAAAATGTTAAATATTAACGTTTCAATAATGAGAATTTTCCACTTAAATTGTTATATAACAATTGATTCATGGAAATTTAATTTTCACAGAAAAATGTTTATAACTTATCAATATCAAAATTTTGACACATTATTGGCATAATTCTATTGTAGTAAGTATACTAGTATTAGACACATTAGTGTGTAACATCGTTGTAGGAATCGGTAGTGGTAAAAGTGGAACTTAGTTCAAAGCATCATTTGCATTATCTCAAAGCATGGTGAGTATCCACGCCTCCCCCTATTTTCGGTTTTTATGTTTTGGGGTGGAAAAGCATGTCCGAAAAATTGTTTATTATTCGTTGTATTTTATTTGACTTGTATCAAACTTGGTTGCTATATTTTGATGTGTATGTGTATGCTATTGTTAATTCATGAGGCCTTATCGCGTTTAAGTCCCTGGAATCAATTCACACAACTCATTAACTCATTTAAGCCCATGGTCATTATGGATAGCGCTATTAGGAGGTAGACAACTCCCCACTCGCACGATTCGCTTGAGTGCATTTTACCACATTTCCCTATGTTAGCGATAAACATAGAAGAAGGCACCCTCGGTCATTAGGCTTGGGTTGTGAACTCATGGTATAATCATTATGCACATACGAACCTTGTATCTCGTTTTAGTAACAAAAATTTATTTTCCATGAGAATATGAACGTTGCATCTCATTTAGGCAACATACTTTATCTCTCATGATGACAACGAACCTTGTATCTCGTTTTAGCAACAAACTTTATTTCCCATCAGAATATGAACGTTGCATCTCATTTGGGCAGCATACTTTATCTCTCATGATGACAACGAACCTTGTATCTTGTTTTAGCAACAGACTTTATTTCCCATGAGAATATGAACGTTGCATCTCATTTGGGCAACATACTTTATCTCTGATGATAACAACGAACTTCGTTTATGCAAACTTATTTACTCATTTTTGCCATATATTTCTATTTATGGAAACTTTATTTCACATGAGAATATGAACGTTGCATCCCATTTGGGCAACATACTTTATCTCTCATGATGATAACGAACTTTGTTTATTCAAACTTATTTACTCATTTTTGCAATATATTCCTATGTATGGAAACTTTATTACTTGCTTTAGCAATGAACTTCTATTCATGAAAACTTATTTACTTATCATAGCAATGAACATTTGTTTATGGAAACTGTTATCAATATTCTGATTATCATGGCTTCAAACTATATTATGTTATAAACCTGTGAGTGCTCACCAACTATTTTTATAGCTGACGCTCGTTTTACATGCTTTTTCAGGAATCATCTAGTAAGAGGCACGTAGAGATACAACACTTGTAGGAGCATTTGCATGTGTTGAATTTGAATATATTGTAATTTCTTTTAAAAATTTGTTCAAACTCATTGTAAATTTGTAATGATTTTTAATACTATGGTTGGTGTTATCTTTTAACTTTTGCTATGAAACCATTTGTACTGCCACGCCCCGTATTTCCGCTTTAGCGGGGTGTGACAGTTAGTATACTAAGAGTTTGTGTACCTCTAAAGATCACTAATTTGAAACAAAAACTTTGTCATGCTCCCTTTCTTGTTCTTTCCACGAAACACAACACCAAGAGGTTGATGAATAATTTCACCATCTTCATAATTATCAATATTTAGGCTTTCCCCTTAAAAAAGATTGAGGGACTTTCGATGGCTTATTAATAGCCGTTGCAAGATTAATATCTGTGATTGCGAACAATTTATAGTAGTTGTCAAGAAAGACTTTGATATGAGCAAACCCAATAATAAAATCATCCTTATTGGTCTCTGATATCTTCGGCACATCAATAGTTCTCAAAATCTTCATGACCGTGATCAAATCATTCAAGGTCATCAATGGAAAAACTATTATTGTGAACTCAGAGACATCTTTATTTGCTCTTACAACAATATAACGAAAGTTTTGTAGCATGCCTTCAAACAAGCTATCAGGAATAATGGTCATCACTTTTATTATTTTCACTGGAGACCACACCTCTTCTTCATTCTTCCCCAAGACTGCGTGAAAGAGAATCTTCAACTTTCTAAATTCTTCCTTATCTTTGAAGTAATGTACAACCTTTAATTGTGAATAAGTGAATAAGTGAACAACATATGATTGATCGGAAAGTCAAGCTGATTAAAACCAGAATTTTCTGTGTCGTAGCTCTTCTTTGGCACTTTTCGAAAATCATCATTCATTACAATAGAAACAATATTCTATTATTTCATAACACCACAATTTGTTGGGATTACTCTTGTTAAAGCCAGGTGGGTCATTTGCTCTTTGCCTGGGAAAGCTGTTTATTTGCCTTTGTTTTTTTATTTTGATGGCTTGTTGCTTTTTCTTCTCTTCTTCTGATTGAACAACTGAAATTTAGTTCCCTTTATCATCTGGATCAACATTCGAAGTTGATTTATTAGGGATTGAAGGAACAATTAGATTCACAAATCAAACGATGAAATGATTCACAAGAACATACGAGGTAAATAAGATTGTGTTTTCATTAACGAGTAAGATCAGAACAATTCGATTACAAGAAAAGAACTATTCTATCATATCAACTCTTAGACGTTCTTCTATCTAATATCCCTATATATAGGCAACATAGGGATAAAAGAAAGACATCTCAAGGTAAGAAAAGTGCGAGATCGCATCATAACTCACACTAAGTAAAGGCATTAAAAATTAAAAATTACAAAATAACAAAACAAACTACGAACTCTACAATATCCCCCTTTTGTGTAAATCTTCTTCAGTTGTCTTTACTTTAAGTTTCTTTACAGTCTGAAACAATTTTGGCATAGTCTTTAGAAGAATATGACAAACACCAATCCACCATTTTACCATATCCGAAACACACTTCAAATCATCAGAACAAAATTTCTTGAACTTCACTGCATTTTCAAGGATTTGATTCAAAACCACAGAAGAGTACAAGTGCTTGTCAACCAAATAGAACATACACTTCTTTGGAACATAATTTTCTTTTACTTTGAAAGCAAAACCCCAGTTCTTATTCTCGATATATCCAGCCTTCAATGAATCAAGATTTTTTGGAGGTTCCACTGGCTTCACAATCAGTTTTCTGTTTAAAATAGATGAGATCTCAATATCGATCTTCGCAATTTCAATGATATAAGCTTTTATTAATCTCTTCATATGTGAGCAGATTTGATCATACTTGACTGACTCTCTTGATACAATATTGAGAATTGAAATCCAATCAAATGGATTCATCAAAGGAAGATCGGCCAAAGTAAACTCGTCTATTTCATGCTTGTTTCCACGAACTGCCTTGAAATGAATATTTACAAAATCATTAACCTTTTATGACTTCCCTACTTTCAGAGAAACAATCTTCTTTATGTTCCAAGATTCATATTATGGTTTATAATTTTTCACATAAAATATGATCAACTTCCTGTTAACAGTTGTGTTTCCCATAACGATTTTTTGAATACTTTCGAAGCAACGAAATTGAAAAGCTTTCGCAGTAATAGGCAAATCTATCTGACAATCAACATCACTATCAACTGAGAAAGAGGTTTGAGGTTCCAACTAATAGAGTTTTGGATTGTTGAGAGCTTCTTCTTCAATTCTTTAAATTGACCATGCAGGATATAGAGCTTTCTTGTTCGCAAGAATTTCTTATGCATTCTTCTTCTCAGCTTCCTCTGCATTAAGATTTACATTGAAAGCATTAAGCTCATCCAAAAATGCATCACATTTTGCTTGGTTTAATTGTTGTTCTTTTGTCAATGGTGGATCCAAATCATCTAAATTCTGAGAGATAATTTTTACATTTCCTTTTCCTAACCCAAAAGCTTCATTACGCTTTTGGCCAGTACTCTTTTCCCTTAAAATTTTCAATTTTTCTTCCACAGATTGCTTCTCCAAATGGATTTTCTCACTGTTCTTTTCTATTGGACCCGTTTGACAAGGATTCTTGATGTTGACTTCTGTAAATACTCTTTCATCTCCCCCTTGTCGCAAAGTAGCCTTGCTACTCGTAACATCATTTAACTTTGTGAGAATAGGCTTAAGTTTTGTCTCCATAAGCTACGAAATGTAGTCGACATAAGGAGCATCATTGGTTTCCACAATCTTAACCAAGTGCTGATTTATTTGAAATTTTTGCCCTTTTACAAAATAAAGTTACTCGTTTGATTTTCCAAGATCCAAAGCAGTTATTTTCAATTGTTCCTTAAGAAATTGGTTCTTCGTAGTTGCTTCAGCCAAAGCATTCATGGTTTTGTTTTCATGAGCCTGACTTGTTTGTAAAGTGAGAATGGAATTAGAAATTGATGTATGATGATCAACATTATCCTTTTGTAGCCCAAAGCAAATACTAGATAAAGCTTCTTTCTCATTCTATAGTGAAGTCCAAAAACGAAGAATCACTTTGTTCATTTCAGCAACATTTGTATCAAAAGATGTTTGAAATGAAGTCATGGAAGTCTCTTGATTGGAAGCGATTGATTTGACTTTGGTGATAATGGTTGAGACTTGCAAACTTGCTTCCTCGACAAGTTTAGCAGAATCATCAACAAGCTCCTGATGTATTTTTGTTAAAGTAGCAGACTGAGAAAGAATTTCATCTAACTTCTTATTCAGCTTATGAAAATCTCCTTTGGTCATTGGAACATCATCATCTTCATGATCACTCTCAACTTGAAACACAAAATCAGTTGCCAAGAATTCATCATTGGATTCAGAATCATCTTTCATGAAAATTTCTTCTCCACCATCATCTGAAATAGGTGGATTAGAGGTAATTTCTAGTGCAGATATATACGATTGAGAAAGTTTTCACCAATAGTGACATTTGGCCCCACACCAGATGTGTTACCATGGATGCCTAAGGTTATATTACCCCCTATAGGATTCTAAAGTAAAAGTCTCTGGTTGAGGTTCTATATGAGACGTGCTTTGAAAGACAAAAGTAACAATTACGTCAGTAAAAATTGGAATCTATAAAACCTTTCGTTGAAGAATGAGAAATAGGAGCAAAAAACAGACTTGGTGGAATTGGTGTGGATCTAGAGATTTCAGAAACAATGGGTGGAGTGGGAGGTGTTTGGGAATGGTTAAGAAAAGGATCATTAACCAACTGATTGTAAATGTCTGCTTCAGTCTCCAAATGCAAAGAGACAATGGGAAAATGAATTGGCTCGAAAATAGATATTGATTTCACCTTAATGTTCTCAGAATTGAGTTCATTGTAGAGAGAAAATTCCTTTTCATTTTGATCAAGACTTGCAATATGTTCACTTGAGTCACTTTCAAGACTAAGTTGAGGCCTTTCCCTCTCATGCTCCTTAGATTTCTTAGACACAACAGTTCTCCCTTTTCGCTTACAACGTTTGACTTTCTTCCTTGGAATTACGTCTTCATGAATTTATTCTTCTGAACCACCACCTCCAATGGAATATCAAGTTGCCAAGTATGCCATAATGATAGGATGATCAACAAAAATCCTAGATAACATAGGTTGCAAATTGGAACCCACAAACAATATTTTTTTATCAGCAGTAACAAATGTTACTGTCTGCATCTTGGGAATATCAGCAATTACAATATCCCCCATTTATGGAATATGATAATGACGCATATCATTCCTCACCATAATGGACCAAGACCGAGCACATGAGATTTCAGTATCCTTGGTTTTTGAAGAAATACTTTGATCAAATTGATCCCATAATATTGCTCCAAAATCAATCTTTTCCCCAGAATAAATTACATATAGCAAAGTGTGGAATAATCGACTAGCATTATCAGAGCCAGTTGTGCGCTCAGAGAAGCATCTGAACATGATTGTAAACAATGCATTCCAAATGGGAGGAAGTGCAGACTTCTTAAATTGAGAAAGAATTGATAAATAAGAGATGTACCCCCATTTGATGATAAACCTAAATGATAGTTGATGCAGAGATTTTGACTGGAGTAGTCAGATCCTCAGAAGTTGAAAGCCTTAACAACTAGCAGAAATTGGACTTAAAAATCGAATTGTTCATATCTTGAAGTTCAAACTTCATAACATCCATTTGCTTATTGTCAATTGCAGTAGAGAATGCCAACGATAGTTGAGAAATCGGAAATTCTTCAACTAAAACCAGAGCATTCTTCAAGAGAGAGTGATCCAAATAAACAATCAAAGGTTGAACCAGTTTAGAATACTTTGTTGGATCAAGAACATCCACCATATTCTGATTTAACTTGATGTTCAGCAATGAAGAGGATGAGGACTGGTCCACAAAATATATATGATCAGAAGAGGCCATGAGAGTGTTGCAGAAATTTTGTCTGATAATGATTGTGTTTTTAGGGTTGTTATGCGCAGAGAAAACGATGATGAACAGTTAGGGTTTTCAACCAGTAAAAGGGTAGTGGGATTTGAATTTCAACTGTTTATAGGGTTGGAAAGAGAAAACCCGCCCCCACAAATTAAATGTGTTACGTCTATGATCTCAGCAAAAGGAATCATACCAATCATTCCAAATATGTTGAACTAATAAGAAATTTCCACTTCATCAAATTTCTATAAAAAACTGGAACAACCACTTACGGAGCAACATAGTGTAAGACCCTTCAGGTACACGCCAAAAGAAACATGCCTTTTCAATTTTCAGTAGTGTCGCAATCACTGATCTACCCTTCAATTTTCGCAAATTGAAATAGTGTCCATTGGAATTACGACCACAATTGTTTCGTTAAACACATTGAGATCTTTACCACGAAATAGACCCCAAAGTTTTGAGAAATAATTGATTTTAGTGCAAAAGTGTTCCATATGAAAATATAGAAGCAAATTAAATTTTTTTTGGATAAGTCGTGATATCAAAGAATATTTGGTATAAAAGCAGTTAGATCTCGGGCACATATATTCTTCCTTCAATGGTCAAGAGAGACTAAGAAGTGCTTGTGTGCAAAATGAGAAAGAAGAATTAAAAGAAAAACCTAGAGCACCAATTTGTGAAAGATCACATCTTCTCGCATCTAAGTATGTGAAAACCTGAATTGCGAATGGTTGTGAAATTCGTAACGCGTCGTAGGTGAACAGTCTCCGAACCTTGTTTTGCTCAAATTCATTCAATTCTTGAAACCTTGTTTTGCTCAAATTCGTAACGAGATACCCACTTTAAACTAACAACTGATGCATTTTTTGGAGTTGGAATCAATCTCCAAACCTTGTTTTGCTCAAATTCATTCAATTCTTCTTGCACGGCCTTAACCCAATTTGTATGATCAAGAGTCATTTTAATAGTTTTAGGTTCAACTTTATAAACAAAAGAATTTAACATGCAAAATTCTTGATTGGTATTTAAAGATTCTTGTTTCGCTTTTTATTACAAATGAGTTAAAACTCCTAAAAACGTATCACAAATAACTTGAGTTCGTGGATGATCTCGAGTCCATTTTATTAAAGGTGGAAAATTCATATCATATTCAGGATTTAATTCGACATTGATTTCTTCAACATCTAATTGTACATTAGATTCGATTTCATAAATGAGTTCTTCTTGAAAATTCAGAATTGAACTCTCCCCTGGATATTTGGATTTGATCTCTACCCCTACAAAAGTTGATTAAAATTTCTTTCAGTTGAGTGTTCAATATTTTCAAGTCTTGGAGAATCAATGTTTTCTCGACTCTCCCCGTCAACATCACTAAAGGTAAAATCAGTATTTTATTCTGACGATTGAACATTTTAAAATGTGCCATCAATCAGTTTTAGCAATTCATCATCATTATTTTCGGGCGATTTACTTTCAGAAATCGCTTTTTATGGTTCAATCAACAAATGTAGAAATTTCTCATAAATATTAGAAAGAGAAATTGTTTGTTTGCATGATTGAGGAAAATTTTCTCCTATTTGAGCAGCTTCTTTCAGAGTCGATTTCACATATTTGTCATCGAAAGTAACATATTATGTTTCTTCTATTTTCTGTGTCTTCTTATTCAAAATACAATATGCTTTCGAACTCAGAGAGTATCCCAAAAATATTGCTTCGTCTGGCTTTGTGTCAAATTCGTTGCGATATTCTTTTGATTTAAAGATGAAACACCTGCAACCAAAAACATGAAAGAATTTCACGTTAGGTTTTCTGTTTATGTATTGATGAAAGAACGGTTTTGAGTAAAGCATGCAGTTGTCATTGCATCAGCCCAAAAATATAATGGCAATTTCACAAAATGCACATAGTTCTCGTAGCTTCACACATGGAACAATTTCGTCTTTCAACTACCCCATTCTCCTGTGGAGTATGCGGAGATAAAAAGTTGTGACTGATTCCTTTATTGGTTAAGAATTCCTCAGAGATATTATTCTCGAATTTTGTTCCTTTGTCACTTAGTATCTTTCGAACAGGCTTTCGCAATTGAAGCTCAACTTGCTTTATAAAACCAATCATCTTCTTCGAGGATTTAGATTTCTGTTTATGAAAGAATACCCAAGTGAAATGAGAAAAATCATCAACATTGACTAAAATGTATTTGTTACCACCAATACTTTCAATTGATGATGGTCCAGAAAGATCTATATGAATCAATTCTAGTGGCTTGATTATCTTGGTATTCATGATTGAAGAATGACTTTTTCTGCTTTGATTTCCGAGTTCGCAATCCGCACACAAATGCTTTTTATCATATTTGAGTAAAGGTAAACCTCTGACCAAGTCTCCAAGAACAAGTTTAATAATGTCATTGAAGCTAAGATGCAAAAGTCTCCTGTGCCACAACCAACTATCATTAGATGATGCTTTCGCCCGAAGACACACATAAGGTTTTCCTTGAATGGGATTCATGTTGAGTGGAAACATTTCGCCTTTTCTTTTTTACTTCAAAATGATTTTATTTGATTCTTTGTGAATGATTTCCAAACCTTCTTCGTCAAAAGACACTTTAAGACCAGTACCTGTAACAAGTTGTGAGACACTAATCAAATTGTGATGTAATCCTTCTATATAAGCTACCTTACAAATTGTGAATTCGCCATTTGTTATCATTTCAAAATCGTTTGATTTTTCCAGTTGCATTATTCCCATACTTCACTCTTCCTCCATCTTTCAAATTACGATATTCTCTCAGTTGTGATTTCCTTCCAGTCATATGAGGAGAACAACCACTATTAATATACCATTCAGAGTCAAACTGCTCCTCACGAATCATCTACAAAATTAAATAGATTTAGGAACCCAAACCATCGTGGGCCCTGATGAAAAGTTTGATTTAGAAGAGAAAGCAGGAAAAATCTTTGTTTTATCAATCCAAAATGATTTTCTAATCAAACTATTATTCACCCCCTTTTTGATTTTAAAAACTTGAGTTTTAGCATCACAAAGATTTATTTCAACAAAAGAGGTTTTTCATTTAACAAATTCTTTTCTTTGGTTTGCCATCTTTTCCTCAAAAATTTATTCGTCTTCTTTCAATTTTGTTTTATATGCTTCAAAATTAGCATCATTTTTGTTCAAAATTCTCTTTTGAATGATTTTTGTTTTTGAAGATGACGATGATTTACTTTTTGAAAATTTAGATGAATTAACATTTGGATTAGATGGTCGTTTCGTCCTAAAAACTTTTGCTTTTTGGTTTTAGAATAAAAATCATTATCATTCAATTCCTTTTTCTCCCACATTTGTTTTCTTTTATACAAATTCTTCTTTTATCTTGCATTCATAGCTTTTCTTTTTTGCTTTCAATTCCTCAAATTTTTTTTGATATTTCACATTTTTGGAGTTACTTTTGACTTCAATCTCCATTTCGATTGGAACCTCCTTTGTTTCACTTGGTCCAACTTCATATTGTGAAGATTACACAATGTTCACTTGATTTGAAACATATTTCCCTTTGGATTTCCATAAAGTCAATTCAGACAAGACTTTTGTTTCGAAATCATTGTCAATTGGTTTGGACCAAAAGAACTCTTCACAACCTTTAGCATTGCTAAGGTTCACTATTGACGTTAATTCTGTTCTTTGATTCTTTTCCAGTCCCTTTTTCACAAAAACTTGTGTAACATTCTGTTTAAAATTTAGTAAATAATAAAATTAAATAAATAAATAATAATTTAATAAATAAATAAAAAATTAAATAAATAAAAAAATAAATAAATAAATAAAATGAATAAATAATAGCCTTAAAGCTGTAATAATTCATCAGTGTTAGCAGGGGAGCTAAATATTATAATTTTAGGAATTTGGAGTCGAAATTGTATCAATTGGACTTGAAATCAAAAGAAATTCATGAAGCAAGGTCTGTTTGGTAATTTATGTACTTGAATTGAGAAAAATAGGTGTGGGAGGGACTGAAAGTGAAATATTGGCAGAAGTTGATAAGAGACGGGTTAATACCCGTCACCCTTCCATCGTCCCTTCATTTTTGGAACCGCACCCATCACAAACTCTAACCCTAAACGATCTCAGCCGCCGCCACCCTATTCCAGTCGCCGCCACCATCCACCCTCTGTTGCACCGAACCATCGCTGCTCCTACCGCCGGCGACGTCGAGGATTGTAGGGAGGATCCGTCAAGACTAGAGAGGGACGCTGCCAACCCCCTTGCCGCTGTGGTGAACCGCCAAGTCGACGCCGCCGCTGCTCCCGTTGCTGCTGACGACGACGAACACGAGCCAACGTACGAACCTTTCTCTTTTCCACCTCTATTTTGTTTTGCTATTTCGTTGCCGCCACCTGCCGCCGCATGAGTGGCTGTGTTTGTTGTAATTTCGCAGGTGTATATGTTTCAGCTTAGGTCGATGAAAGTGTGTACGGGTTCAGTCGGGGTCGTGATGTGGGTGTGTTGTTTGCCCGGAAAATGCAAGGGTGCCACCATGGCAGCCAACCATAGTGTTTGCCGCCCGTGATGCTCTTTCTGCCACCCGTGATGCTCTTCCTGCCGCCATTTCCGTCTTTCTACCACCACCAGCCACCATATGTGGGTGCCTGTGTGCGTTTATTAGTGTGTGCGTTTATTAGTGTGTGTGTGTGTCACGTGTATGTATGTATTGTGTTGTTATTCATGTATTGGTGTGTGTGTCTGCTTGACCTGGAACCAAAAGAGAACCCACCACCACCACCACCGTGAGGTGGTGGCTGTCACCTTCGATCACCTCCTGCCGCCACAGGGCGGCGGTGTTTGTGAGTGGGTTTTATTTTATGTGTGTGTGTGTTATTTGGATATTGTTGTAGTTGTATTCTAATCGGTCGGAATAATAATAGAAAACTCATAACCACCACCGTGAGGTAGTGGTTGCCACCTCCTGCTGCCACCAACCGCCGTGTTAGGTGGCGGTGTGCTTCGGTTGCGTTTTGACTCGTTTGGGGATGCTTGGACAAAATGGGCACAATGAAACCCTAGTGGGACCAAAGAAACCCTAATGGGCCCAATGAATCCATAATTGACCTAAAAGCCCAACCATGTGACTAACAGGCTAGTATTGGGTTGGAAACCCAAATTTGGGTTTGGAAAACCCTAATGTCATGAAACCCTAATTCTGGGAATTTTATCGGGACCCGTACTGGAATTATATAACAAACTTAAAATATTAATTAGTAATCATTTACAAATTAACTTGATGCAATACTGGACTTAATGGATTAAGTCCTTAATGGGTTAAGTGAGGAACACTAACCCTAGTTATCATTTTATGTGAAAACCCTAGAATCGAGGAGCTTTATTTTGGGCATTAATTGGGCACGTATTTGTGCTGTTGATTGGACTATAATTTTAACCGAAAACGACTAAGTCAAACCTTAATCAATCATACCCTTAAGTGATTAAGTCCTTAATGGGTTAAGTGTTCTCACTTAACCCTAATCGTCATTTCATGTGAGGTGGTCACTGTTGCAAGTGACTATAACTTGTGATCGGGTATTGACTCTAGTATCTTCCTGTAGGTGATTGGAAGTGAGTTGAAGCTGGTAGTCTCCATTGCTACAGTGGTTTTTACACGCACATCGAGGTGAGTTTCGCCTCACTGTACCCGTGGGTCTAAGGCACCAATGCCGGCCCACTAGTTTTGATTATTTGCTAGTAGAGGGATGCTCTAGGGGCTGTATATAGTCATGTAGGATAGACTGAGGACTCTTGATCTAAGCTCTCTTACCTATTCCTTGTGTGGTTGTGGTTTTAGAGTAGGATCACCTGTCCGGGTGACTACCTCACCTCTGAGTATATACGGTTATGCATTCTTGAATTGTTGGTATTGAGTATGATGTTATGCTGTAGTGATCTGTTAGATATGTGTTATAGTATGGAGTATGTAGATATGTTGTAGTGATCAGTTAGATCTGTCTCCTGGTATGGGGTCTGTTGCTCTATGGTAATAACTTGTTGAACTGTATGGTATTTGTGCTTTCTGGTTATCATCTATGGAGTGCCTTTAGGGGCTGTCGGTGGTTATGTAGGATAGCCTGAGAACTCTTGGTCTAGGCTCTCTTGCCTGTTCCTTGTTTGGTTGTGGCTCTAGAGTAGGACTATCTGTTCGGGTGGCTATCTTACCTCTGGCTACTTATGGTTACGCATTCTATGGGGGTTAGCTGGTAGCGGGATTGTATGTGGTTAGAGGATTAGTAGGCAGTAGTGATTTGTATGATTGTTGTTGCTTGTATTAAGTGCCTACTTGGTCATGATTGTTATATGTCGACATATTGTGTTTGTTTGGATTGAGGCGGTCCTATTTTGTGCGGTAGGCCAAGATACCCGGTGCGGACCGGATGTAAGCCGTAGGCATGGATGCTCGGGAAGAGCGGTAGGGTTGAGGCGGTAGGCCAACAAACCCTGGGTATTCCAACCTGATGGTTGATTGGACCCGACATATTGGTATTCCACCCCGAGGATGATTGGGCCTGGCATGAGTGTTTGTGTTTATGTTTTGTTTTGTGTGGTGGTACTCTGGGGAAACTCACTAAGCTTTGTGCTTACAGTTTTAGTTTATTGTTTCAGGTGCTTCTGATGATTTGGCAAGGCGAAGGCATGACCGTACACATCCTTGGTTTTACAACATATTGGATCTTGGGAAACTCTGATTTTCAAATAATGTTTGATAATACTAGTTTTCGTAAACATTTTATTAGTAAAAGGATCGTTTTGAAAAGTTTAAATTTGTTGAAATTTTGGGATGTTACAACTTGATTTGGAGTTTTCTGAACTCTTGGAAAAACTTTTAAATTTTTCATGCCATCATTTTGAGTAAATTGTCCAAAGTCAATTGAATCTTCAAAAATCAAATTTCTTTTTGGTTCCTCAACATTATTAACAAAATATGAAAAATCAACTTCATCTTCAACAAATATTTCACTCATTTCACTTTCGTCAATTCAAATAAATTCTCAGATTTGAGAGTTTCTTCTGAATTTAATTTATTGCACAACAAGTTATATTTTTCCATTGAATTAAGTTTGATTTGTTGTTTGTCTTTTTCAGTGAAAACATATTTTAACATCTTTTTGTTTTCTTTGGACTTAATGTATTCTTTAATTTTCTCAAGTCCAACTTTGTAATCATCACTCACAGTTTTATCTGATGAAACCATTGATTCGCACCTATAACATTGAACATCAATTTCATTTTCTTTTAATTCTAAGAAAGGTAAAATCATTTTATGCAGTCCTTTTCCTATTTCACAATCAAGAAGTAGTTGCGTGATGTTATTGTAAAGACATTTCACAATGAGACAAAATATATTTCTTTGTTTTAGTACGACTCTATTGTCCTTTTTTAAGATTTATTACATCATCATTACACCTAATCAATTCTAATTCCAATGCTTCTATTTTCATTCATCTGCCTTCATTCTTAGATGTAATCCTGCTAAGAGAGTCCTCAAGATTAGAATTTCTTATTCGAGTTCTCTTTAAACTATCATTAAGATCAAAAAACAGTTTCATGTAAATCAGTTAGTTCAAAATCATGACGAGAAGTAGGTATGTCAAGAGAGTTGAGAATAGAATGTACCTTATCTATTACCTTTTTGATTTTGTGACATGCTCCTTCACTGTCTTCGCAGTAAAACATGCGTCTGAAACATCTCCTTCATATGTGAAGTAATTCTGACTTTTGGAACTTGCACACTTGACCATGAAACATTTTTCTCCTCTCTTCTTTCCATCCTTTGCCACAAATCAATCTCCATGAGTTGGTCTGCGAACTTCTTCGTCCTCCGAATCAGTTGACCAAACTTGCATACTTCCATCATCAATCACCACCAAAGCCGGTTTGCTATAATTCTTGCGAAGTTCATCAAACTTCTTTATGTAATAAGCTTCATCCATATTCTTTTCGTTCTTCTCATTCAGTTTTTGTAACATGCATTCTTTTTTGAAATGATTCTTTCGATGACAACAGTTACAATCAAAGCCTGAATTACCAAGAAGCTTATTCTCATTGTTTTCTTCATTTCTTTGAGAGTTTTTGAAACTTTCATTTCTTGATCTTTCTAAATTAGAACTTCCTTGCTTGTGATTATTTCCAACAAATTCATTTTTGTATTTTTGAAACGTGAAATTTTTTTCTAAATAATTTCTTTGGATTTGTCACCATAAGAACTTTGTCTTATTTTGTGAGTTCTTCATCTGAAATGTCAGATTCTAAATTTTCCATAATAGTTTTTGACTTCTTATGCTTTGAACTGTCATTTTTTGTAAGGCCAAAGAACCAACACTTGTAACCATATTTGCTTCTTTCAACACTTCATCTTCATGAGATTTCAACATACTAACAACTCGTGCAAGGAAATAATTCTTGAATTGTTCATGTGCTTTGACAGTTGAAACAATCGTCTTCAGTTCTGATCTTAGTGGATTCGTGATGTGACTTTTTTTCATTAGGCTCCGTTTTTAACCCATGTTTCATTATACGACTTAACAGATGATTAAATCAATTGACATTTTGTATAATTGTTTCGTCAGACTTTTGCTGAAATGATCCATATTCAGACAAAAGTGAGGTTTGTAGAGAAGTAGTAAGATCAGCCTCTCCATAATTCAATTCTTTCAATCTATTCGATATCGTGTGTGCGGATTCAAGAGAGCTAACCAGAGGAAAAGTATCAGGAGTAAGAGCAAACCTTATGATTCTCAAGGCTTTCAAGCTACTAAGTAATTTGTCTTTTTCCACATATTCAATTTGTTTATCATCAACAATGATGGTCTCATAAGCACTTTGAGTTAGAACTTCCTCCTTTGTCTCTTTAAACTTGTGCATTCCATATTTAATAGATTTCCAGATGGTGGATCCATAAGTTTCAATCCCTAGAACATAATCGTCAATGTGAAGATCTCAAACTTCATTGTCATCAGGGATTAAAATTAGAATTCTCATTGTGGAACCAATACTACTTGGAAGGTTGAATGTGACGGAGTGTGAATCATCATTCGAAATTTTAAGTGAAATTTGACGTGAATCGGATCAATGGACTTGAACAAGAGTAGATTAAATGACTTAATCAACGAATTAGAAATCAATTTGCAAAATGTTGAACATATCTAAAATTCGATGAACAGGTCTGGAAAAACACAATGAACACTATGAACTCGAAGAACAGATGAATAGATCTAAAAAAGTTCAAATAATCTCCCGCTCTGATATCAATTAAAGGAACAATTAGATTCACAAATCAAACAATGAAATGATTCACAAGAACATACGAGGTAAATAAGATTGTGTTTTCATTAACGAGTAAGATCAGAACAATTCAATTACAAGAAAAGAACTATTCTATCTGATCAACTCTTACACGTTCTTCTATCTTATATCCCTATATATAGGCATTCGAGGGATAAAAGAAAGGCATCACCACTCAACAACAAAGTTGCGAACTCAAGGTCACAAAAAAGTGTGAGATCGCATCATAACTCACACTAAGTAAAGACATTGTGAATTAAACATTACAAGATGACACAACAAAATACGAACTCTACTGGGACTGAACTCCAACCTCCTGCTCCTTCATTTCTCAAGATTCCTTTTGTCATATTTCTCGTTTTTGTCGTTGTTGTTGTTTTTGTAGAAGTTGAAGTTATGGGATTCATTGAAATAGTTGTTGGGATTTGAGTACTAATCACCTTTCCCACAGCAACTCCAGATTTATCACCTGTATCTTTCGACGAACTAACACGTCCTTCCCATTTTTTCTCCCCCTTGAGACACATGCATTGCATAAGGAGCATTTGTTGGAAGTCCTAGAACTAACCTCCTGATCGGATCCAGTGCAGCCTTAATGTTTGTCCCGATATTAGAAACCATTTGGGAAATGGATTCTGGAGAAATCGTCTATTAAGCCGAAAACATGGTTTTGATTTCGTTTAAGAACTCTTCAACTCTAGCAAATACTTGATCATCCCCTTTTACATTTTCTTGAAGACCAACAATGTAGTCTTTGTTGAAAGTGATGTCTTCAATCAAGCAGTTTGACGCTTCAGCAACCACATCCATCTTCTTATGTAATGTCGAAGAACTTTCAGCAAAAATTTTAACTTTAGATTCCACCATCGTTCGAATATCATATATTTGAGTCTGTAAACAGACTTTTGTTTCCTTAATTTGTTTTGCAAAAAGTTCGAATATCAGATATCTATGTCTGGAGAAATCGTCTATTGAGCCGAAAGCATAGTTTTAATTTCGTTTAAGAACTCATCAACTCTAGCAAATACTTGAGCATCCACTTTCACCTTTTCTTGAAGACCAACAGTGTAATCTTTATGGAAAGAAGCGATGTCTTCAATCAAGCGGGTTGACGCTTCAGCAACCACATCCATCTTCTTATGTAATGTCAAACCATCTTCTCATGGATATTGGTATTTTGTTGATCACTCGAATTGATGTTTCTATCCGTATTAGATAAGTTTACAATGACATCAGAATTCCTTGTCTCCTCGAAATTCAATTTGATAGGAGAGTCCCTTCGAGGTGAACCAATATACAAATCCTCTATTTGAATGTCTGACCTTTCACCGTCACTGTCATGCTCAGTTTCAACATTCACATTCTCAAGTGGTACTTGGACTTCACATTTCATCTTGTTTAACTTTTGAGCCATATAAATAGCTCGACGCTTCTTGGAGGCTGTGATCCAGTAACTATTAATTCACGAAATAGAACACCCCTCTGGGTAAATTTTTCTTTTCGTACCTTCTTTGGACCACCTTGAGAAGGAATAGGATTTGAAGATTCAACAACATTGGGCTCAACACTTTCAACTACAGGTTCTTGTGTAGTTGTCTTGACTAGAACCCCAGTTGTAGTAGAATAATAAATAGATGCCAATTAATGCACTAGCAGTTCATTTTTTGGATCCACAAGCTTGAGCATCGAATCCAGAATGCGAGCAACGTTAGGAAAAATAGGAGGATCATCCACAAAACCCTTGGTGCTGGCATTACAGGAAACTCGTTAATTTCGATTTCAGATGAAACATGAATATTCTCTTGATTATAGACCTCCTGTGAAATTAAGCTCCAAAATCGAGCACTCGAAACACCATTTGTTAGATTAATGTGTAAGATTGAGGTTCCAAACTCTTCCAAAAGATTTAAACCATAATCCACATTTAGACCATAACACAATCCTGCTATGACCGAATATACTTCAAGCTTAACTTTTTTGAGCCCCGAGTTTCTTTCTGTTAAACATCGTAGTACACTCCCAAAAAAAAACTCCAAATACAGGGAAGAATAGACTTCTTAAAATGACTTATTCTAGTGAGAGTCGGTTGATGGCCCATTTGATTAAACATATGAACCACCTGATCATTCGTGACTTCAAAGAATGTACCAGAAACTAGCAAATTCATAATTTGGGAAAATTACTTCCCAGTGAGCTTCTTGACCTTTGAATTTGAGAGCTGAAACGTAACCACCTTAGTAGTTTTGTTGAATATTGCATTTGAAGAAAAAATTGAAATCCATTCCATCAGAATTGCAAACGATGAGGAAAGTGCAATCGATAATACATAGTTGTTCAAAGTTTGAACAAGCATCTACAATGCCTCCGAATATTGATCAAGTGATGGAACCAGAAGAAGATTAGTTGTTTGAATCTTCATCATCGGTTGCGAGACTTCTTCATCATTAGTGGTTGTTGGATCAACATTGTGTTGAGAAGTAGCCATTATAGAGACTTTTGGAGAAACTAAGAAACAATGAACAATTAGGGTTGTTGGAGGTTTGATCAGAGAGCATAAAGATTGATAAGGAAATTATCATCTTCCTTTTATAATCGGTGGTATGTTTAAATTTAAACCAGTATCCAATAAGGCAATGCCACGTATTGTGTTGGTTACTTAACCGACATTGTAAAAAGCTACACGTCATAAAAGTGATCATCATGTTCTCCTCGATTCCTGTGAAAATCCTAAACTGTCACATCCATGAAATCTTTCGTTGTTCACAATTGGATAAGAACTGTCACAAGTTTTGTTCCTCAAAAAAGTACTCCATGTAATTTGAGACCAAGGTAAGATCAATCCTTGTGCATGGAGGCTGGGCTCATTCACTTTTGGGATTCGAAAGCGAAATCATATGCTAGACTTTGCAAAATCTAAGTTTCGAGTTGGTAATACCGAAAACCTCAAGGATTTCAGTGTGTTCATATGCCAAAGAATAAGATAGAAGCAATTAAAACAAAATGTGGATATAGTGATATAAAATTTCATTTGATGTGCAAGCAAAATGATCCCGTGCAAAGATATCTTCATTCGACATCAAAAGAGATGAAGAATTTCTTGTGTGGTATCCCATGAATTACAATCTAACACTCGTTGATGAGCATCGAAGCGCTTCTTTTGCTTTGGTTTCGAAGGCGGCTTCAATTTTGAACGATGACACAACTTAACATAAGGGTGATTCAATTGAGAAAAATTACTTCGACGCCTAGTGTAGTCAAGAACAAGTATGGTTTGTGATGATTTTTTGTGACAAAAGTTCAGAAAAGATATTCAGACGGAAATCTCATTCCAAAAAAAACAAAAAAATTAAAATACTGGATATTTTTAGGCAAAAACGTGTTGGTGATAGAACATTTTATCAAGATCACGTAATTCAAATATAATGATATTTTGAATATCAAAATGGTACAAGGAAACAGTTGTTTCGTGAAAATCTTGAACAATGTTGTTCACCGTCAATTCGTTGATAGTTAGGTTCGTTGGGCTTCACCATCATCAAAGAAGAATGACTCAGGATCATAAATATAGATTTTTGACATATCTACATTTTGGTAGGTTTTGACCAGAGATGTCTAGGATATGTAGTATTGTAACATCCCAATTTCCAGGTATGAGAGTTATTATTCAAAAAGAAAATTTCCCTTGGAAAGATTTGGACCGCGGATCCTTTTGGACCAACTCGACGAGTTGGAGAGGAAAACTCGACGAGTTGGTGGCTGATTATGAAACCCAAAATTTTAGGGTTTTCACCCTATATAACCTCCTTAAGTCCTTGAGGCTGATCTTTTATCAGCCTCCAAACCCTAATATCGGCCTTGTGAACCCTAATCTTCATTCCATCTCATATTGTGAGTAAATGTGGCATTTTGGAGCAAAATAAGGAGAAGTTTGAGAGAAGGAGGCAAGGATCTAGCAAGCTAAGCTCTCATCTTCAGTTTGGCACTCTTTTGGACCGTTGTAAGTATTCAAAATCCGATTTTTATCTATCTGTGTAGCTAGATCTTGAGTTTTGTCCCTTTTCTCCTTATTCTTGGATGTTGCAATGGATGGACTTCATAAAGTTTGCAACTTTATGAATCTCCAAGTCAAGGTCGCCTTAGGGTTAGATCTCGTCTTTAGCCAAGCTTTGATGCCATGCATGGAGTTTAGGTCATATATCCCCCTTTTGGCCCATTTTTGGTTCAAGACATTGTGACAACCATCAATTTTGGTCAAACAAAGTCAATAAAAGTCAACCAGGTCAATTAGAATCGTATTAGAATTTTAGGGGAAATGTCATGTTCTCTAATGTTTCTAATTTACTATTGATAAATTATAATACAAAGTACCATTCTGGTTACCAGTTATCGAATATAAACCCTAATAGGGGTTAGTAACGTAATAACTCGATAATTAAATTATATATTATTTTGGTAAAAATAATATTCGTAACACAAGGTAGTGGAGTTCGTAAACCTTACACTACATGGGAAATTTATATCAAAGGTTACATATACAAATTTTTGGTGAATTCGTCACCAAATGCGACAAATTCTACACCCGGCTAAACACCCAAAAAAAATTTAACGGCAAGAACTTGGGATTTCAACCTAACCTTCATGTAACGTATTATTATTTTTAATAATAATGATTTTTATAATAATTTGAATTTTTATAATTCAAATTAAATATTATTCATCATTTATACCACACTTTTATAAAATATCACTCTCTTTTTTTATAAAGATACCACATCTTTATAAAATATAAGGAGTTAACTTTTTTTTGGTGAAAGCCCATAATTAGACTAGTTGTCACCCCTTTTCCTAACACAATTCTTACCCAACATGTATCCAAGCCATTACACAACATACATCCACGCATGCCCACCCTACCCACCCCACCACCCTCCCCCCCTCCCCCACTACGTCCACCCCCCACCCCCCCTTAATTCGCTTCTTCTTCTCCAACTTCTTAATTCTCTCTTTTTATCTCAAGAACTCTCCATCTTTCTCAAGGATATATCCTCATAAGTTGGTTCTTTAATTTTTGGGTAATTCCATCATCAAGTGTTCTTCAAGAGTCTTCAAATGTTCTAAGCTTGAAAACATTCATCTTCATCTCTTTATCCAACCACAGACACACTCAAGGTGAGTTCATACCCCTTCATTTTCGTTTTATCCAAGTTTTAGGGGGGGGGGGGGAATACAAGTAAACTTGTGTAATAACACTAGTTGTTATGCACGCTTAGTCTTCAAGTTGTGTAAAAGTATTATTTACATGAAGTAATGTTATTACTTAGTATTATGAACATTTATGTGTGGTCTGTTGTTTAAAATACAAAAATCTATGAATAATGAGTATAAACATACTATATGTTCTTGAGAAAATGTCACAAAAACAAAACTATAAAAACTAAGGTTTTTATGAACATAATATGACTTTTCTAGCAAAAATGGTTTTAACCAAGCTATTACATTATTTTTGTGGGATACAAATCGAAATATGTAATTTTGAACAAGTGTTATAAAACTAGTTAAAAATACCAAGGATTTGCTTTTACAAAAAGAAAACCTTAAAAACCCACCATTTTTTATTTAAAAGAAGGGTTTTCTAGCGAAAATGGTCATGACTAGGTTATGGTACCATTTTTATGAGATTTGACTTAAAAGATGTTATTTTAAACATATAAGGTTAGCTTGACTTAACATCCACAAAAAGGTAAAAATAAATTTTACAAGGTTTACAACCAAATTTTTTACCGGTTAGTGATGTTAAAAAAAAAAGTCAAAAACTAGAGAATTGGCTTTATCATACTAAATGCTCTTATACTTGCGCTAGATGTAATTTATATGATATAATCTTTTAAAACATCTAAACATGCTAACATATATATATATATATATATATATATATATATATATATATATATATATATATATATATATATATATATATATATATATATATATATATAGACACAACTAAACATTTATAATAAACTATAATTGGGTATAATTTATGGGTCATTGACACTATTTTACCGTTTTGGGATACAATACAAATAATTATTTAAACGTATAATTATTTTGCACTATGTATTTACTATGGAGAGGCAATATTTCCACTTACAAACGGGTTTTCATTACACTATACGTAAACCTGTTGATACAATTTTGTGAGAGATAGTCTTCACCGTACCTACCAGAGTACACACTAAAGTCCTGAATTGTAATCAGAATCTCGGTAAGAGAGCGTGACACTTGTGTATAGATCTATTCGAGACTGACAATCCTGCACCTAAGGTGTTAGCTACAGCTAGGCCGGCAGGTCTGGGGTGACAATTGTCTAACATTCTGACGCCTGAAGAACGTCGCAGCAGGCCAACTAGTTTTAGCATGGTTGTAATAACTCACATGGGGTATTAACAATACATTTGGTTTATAGGGCTAACATACGTTCAAATGGTTTTATATAATAATGAAACTACATAATACTATTTTCAAGTACAACAATACTTATACATTTTTGGTCTTAGGGGTTTAAGACTACAACTCATTTTTAAGAAAATATTGGATTTTCTGGAAACATACACTATCATTTTACAAGGAAAAGTTACAGATTTTTCGCATACAAAACTCTTATGAACTCGCCAACTTAATTGTTGACACTTTGCAAAACTACTTGTATTGTCAGGAAATCGTTAAGCAAGTAACCACAAGATTTTGAGGATGGGACGCTACGGCGTCACACTATTTACTTTTGTCATAATGTAATTGGTATTGAAACAAACAATATTTGGATAGAATGTAATTTTCCCTATCAGGAGCAGGCATGAGGCCATTTCACCTCCCTCCTTCCAGATATATAGACACCCCAATGGGGGTCCTCTTTGAATGAACATTCCTCGTTAGAGAATATTGCCTAATCAAAGGAAAACTTCGTTGCTGACATCTGCCTCTATCCAGGATGCGCCCCCACAACGGGCAACCCAGCTGCATACATGGTCTAGAGAAGACAGCTGACAATCCATATTCTTCATGCACCCACTACACCATGCTCCAGGCCCTAGCACCCCCAAAGATCGAACACTACCTCTGATTGTACCATGAGTGGCCCGCTTGGACACTCGGGTTCAGGCTTTCCATCACGAGGTAATGGAGATCGGTGGCGAAGCTCGGAACGCAACGGTGCGAATTCGACGCATCCACGAGGAACAAGAACATGATACGGATGCCATGCTGAACCTACAAGCATATCAGGATAACATGACAGGCCGCCTACACTCCATAGAGGGGGAGATGGCCGCTATGAGACAACAAATCCTTGCAGCTGAAGCTAGGGCAGTCACAACAGAACAGAGAGCGGAGGAGGCCACTCGTGAGATGTGTGAGATGGAGGGGAACCTTGTGCATCATTTTGGTATATGATAGACTAGTATAGCCTAGTGATTTAGTGATTACACTACTCACATCTTGTGTTTGGCTTATTGTATTTCCTTACGTCTAGTAGTTGTGAAACAAAATCTACGTATTCCTTCCAAGAAGATTGAAACTCAAGTCAATGGAATATTCCTATCTTATTGAATATGTGAAGAATGTGCATTTTGTACAAGACACTTACTACTACTACCACTTACTAACCTAAGTACATCTCTGACAATGTTGGTCAAGACATTGGGAATGATAGAACAACAATAACACGATATACTTATGGCATACGACTAGTAACAATTTTAGTTGCTTGCAAATTGTTTCAAACCTTAATACTTGGAACAGAGTCATGCCACCTAAGTGAAGCGCAAGACTCCATTCAAGACCAACCCCAATACCAACACCACCCCCAACACAAACTCGAATACCAACATCAATGGACGCGACTACAATCGAAGAAATGATCGCACAAAGGGTAGCGACTATCGTAGCAAACTTTAATACCGAAAGACATGAAGGATCAGGACACAATAACCACAACTCTCACAGTGACAGCCAAGGAGTGAGATGCAAGATTTAGAACAAGAACTCTGGAATCTCACGAGGAATAATTCTGAGATACGCGGCTTACATCAACCGTTTCAATGATTTGGATGTCTTGTGCCCAGGAATGGTTACTCCTGTGTACAAAAGGATAGATAGATACATCTGGGGTCTTACCCCACAAATCCAAGGGATGGTCATTTCTTCTCGACCAACCAACCTTGACAGCGCAATGCGCATCTCTCATCAGTTGACTGACCAAGGCATCCGCCAGGTAAACCATGGTTCAGAAAGCCGACCCTCCCAAAAGAGAGGAACAAAAAGAGAGAATTCTGGAATAAAAAGAAAGAAAAACCCCCCAACAAGGCCCCCAGAAGAAGCAGGGAACGGTGGCAGTCCTTGCCCCTACCACCCCTGCAGCCATCACCATACCAAAACAATACGCCAAAAATCTCCCAAAAGGCGAAAATTGCCCTTATCATCATTTTGGTGCATGTAGGGAGATGTACTGGTTCAACTGTAAACAAAAGAGGGTATGCTGCCAAAATTTATAAGACCCCGACCCAAGGTGAAAATAAGACATCCAACTCAGGGGTTACCCATGCTTGTTATGGATGTGGCGAAACTGGATATTACAAGAGGGATTGTCCTAAGGCAAAGTGTTCAGGTAGAGGTGATCAAGGTAAACATTTAGCCATTGGAGCGAAGGTAGCAATACAGGAGCCTACTATTGTAACTGGTACGTTCCTCGTCAATAACTCTTATGCCTGCATACTTATGCTAATGGTGCCGAAAGAAGCTTCGTTAGTCATAAGTTCAAACAACTACTAAACCAGAACCCACAAAAACAACAAGGGCCTCTGAATCATCTCGCGCATCAAGGCTCGGGAGCACTTACACAAAAAGTATTATGCATTTCTAGCACACATAGTGGACCAGAAGAAAGAGGTGAAAGAAATATTGGACATACTAAAAGTCCGTGATTTTTCTGACGTGTTTCTAAAAGACCTACTAGTTTTAGCATGGTTGTAATTGTTGGGTTTTGAGCAAACTAACACTCCTAAGGTGTTCATGCAACCCTAAAAACCATGGATCTATGTTTGTCTAAAATACATGCAAAATAATTTTCCAAGGTTCATAACCTATCTAGCATACATGGGGTACTTTTAAACATAAATGATACTAGAAGAATTACATACCTTTGTTAGTGAGTTGATTCCTTGGGAGTTTGAGAGCCAAACACCAATAATGTGAATGCCTCAAATGGAAATCACAAATCACCACAAACTTGGAAAACTTATGAGAGAGCACTCTAATACTCTAGAAATCGGCCACACCTTATGCACACACACATAGTGTCTTCTCAAGCACCATAAGCCTCTTTATATAGTGTAGATGATTAGGGTTATGAACCACCCTAATAACCCATGTCTTTTCCTACTCCAAGGATCCATGGGTTAAAAGCTCCATGGATCATCCATGGACTCCCATTCAAGCTTAGCCCATTTCCTTATGAGTGTTAGCCCACACTATATCAGTACAATAGCCCATTATTTAATTAGTCACCTTATGATCACTAAATTAATTCATAATTAATTTAAGATCAATACTAATTAAATAATAAAATTTCATATTAATATATTATAACTTATAATATATTAGTAGGCCGCAAATATACTCTTCTCATAATGTTATCCATATAAATAGTTCGGGTGAAGTGCAACCCAAATGGACCATGCCGGGTCGGGTCAAGTATATACCAAATAAGTTATGGACTTAGACACCTTATCCAACAGTCTCCCACTTGGATAAGTCTGATAACTGTATTTTCCTATATAGCTTTAGGAACCAACCGACAATCGTAGCTCTCGAGAACTCTGTTGAACTATGAAGCGCCATTTTAGATAAGTGATCACATAATCCTCTGCTGTCATGATATCAGCCGGACAAATACATGGAACAATGTCTTACTTATTGTCCAGCAGTTTGTTTCCCGATTTCCGATTTGTTTGACAAAGAATTTAATCGAACACATCAATTTAGTTCTGACCGGGCCCGGTACATAGGTCAAAACAAAATCATCGAGGGGCCCAGATATCGCTTCTATTTCTAGAAGGAACAGATAAACTTCGACTCATATGCTTGTTCTACTACTCATTGAATTGCACACAAAGGCACGTTTTATAACATCAATTTACTGATGCGTTTACGTGCAATCAATGCACAACCAACTCATAGGTAACAACTCATATCTCTAGGTTTGAAGACTTATATGATATTACCGTCTCACGATCACTCGAGATAAATTCCATGAAGTGATACAAGTGAGCGTGGGTTTATTCCAATACTCATAACTTATGAGTACTCATGAATGTTGTAGCAACCATTGCTATGGCTAAACACCTTTAGTCATCTACAATCCCAATTCATGACAGTCTTGATTCATACCTACTTCCGACATATGACCGACTGTGGAGAGTTTGAATAAACTTATTATTCTGGAAGTCAAAACATGCAAAGCTGAGACAATAGTAAATAATTGACAATGATAGCAACACCTTACTCATAAATAAATCACAACTTTTATTCATCATCAAACGTCGATTACATTTTACAAGTTTCAGTAATAACTATCTAATTTGTAAAACTAATATCGTCCCTCAGCCCGATGCGTCTCGCATGCTGCAAATGCTTCACCCTCGTCAGTCCCTTCGTAAGGGGATCCGCAGGGTTCTCATCTGACGATGCCCTCTTTGCCACGAGGAGTCCTTCTTATATCTTGTGTCTTATGAAGTGATATTTTATGTCAATATGTCGGGATCTGCCATGATCTCTTGGTTCCTTGGCTAAGGAAACCGCACTATTGCTGTCACAGAAAATCTCCATAGGCTCCTTAATAGCTGGTACAACTCCAAGGTCTCTGATGAAGTTCCTCAGCCATATCGCCTCCTTTGCCGCTTCACTCACTGCTATGTACTCTGATTCACAAGTCGAATCAGCTACAGTCTCCTGTTTGGAACTCTTCCAAGTGATTGCCCCTCCATTTAAGGTAAAGACCCAGCCCGACTGAGAGCGGAAGTTATCCCTATCAGTCTGAAAGCTAGCATCACTATACCCTACTACTCTCAAGTCATCACTCCCACCAAGGGTAAGGATCCAATCCTTAGTCCTCCGCAGGTACTTGAGAATATTCTTTACCGCAGTCCAATGAGCCTTGCCTGGGTTCCCCTGATATCTGCTGACCATGCTTAAAGCGAAGGCCACATCAGGACGGGTACAAGTCATAACATACATGATCGAGCCAACAGCGGAAGCATAAGGTAATCGACTCATCTCAGCTATCTCATCTTCTGTACTCGGGCTCTGAGCCTTGCTCAGTTTGGCATTGCTTTGGATCGGTAATTCTCCTTTCTTGGAATTCTGCATGTTGAACCTTTTCAACACCTTATCGAAGTAGATACTCTGACTAAGTCCAATTAGTCCTTTACTCCTTTCTCTTAATATCCTTATCCCTAGGATATAGGCAGCTTCTCCAAGGTCCTTCATAGCAAAGCACTTCCCAAGCCAGGACTTAACCTCCTGCAAGGTTGGGATGTCATTTCCTATGAGTAGTATGTCATCCACATACAGTACCAAAAAGCTAACTATACTCCCACTAGCTCTGACATACACGCAGGACTCATCTTCACTTCTTGAGAAACCAAACTCTTTGACCTTCTCATCGAAACAAAGATTCCAACTTCGAGATGCTTGTTTCAATCCATAAATGGATTTCTCAAGCTTGCACACTCTATTGGGGTACTCTGCACTGACAAAACCTTCTGGCTGATTCATGTAAACATCCTCAGCCAACTTTCCGTTAAGGAAAGCGGTTTTGACATCCATTTGCCATATTTCATAATCATGAAATGCAGCAATGGCTAGCATAACCCTAATAGACTTAATCTTTGCTACTGGTGAAAAGGTTTCATCATAATCAATACCCTGAGTCTGAGTAAAACCCTTCGCGACCAGTCGAGCCTTATAAGTGTGCACCTTCCCATCCATGTCGGTCTTCTTCTTGAAGATCCATTTGCACCCGACTGTCTTACGACCAGGTACATTGTCAACCAAGTTCCAAACTTGATTGTCATACATGGACTGTATCTCGCTGTCCATAGCCTCTTTCCATTTAGCAGACTCTGGGCCTGCCATGGCTTCCTTAACACTGTTAGGTTCATCCAGATTTACCAGTGTACTGTCACTGATAAATGTATCACCTTCCGTAGTAATATGAAATCCATAATAAAACTCTGGTGTGTTCCTAACCCTTGTGGAACGCCTCGGAAGTATAGACTCGTCAGCTGGATCAACAGGAATTTCCTCCTCAGGTTGATTGCTAGTGTCTGAGGTTCCTTCACCAATTGAGTCTTGAATTTCTTCAAGGTCAATTTGCCTCCCACTGTCTCCTTGCTTTATAAATTCTCTCTCTCGAAAGACCCCTCTCCTTGCCACAAAGACCACATTCTCACTGGGTCTGTATAAGAGGTAACCAAAGGATTTTTGTGGGTAGCCGATGAAAATACACCTTTCACTTCGAGGTTCGAGCTTGTCATGAGTCTCGCGCCTCACGAAAGCCTCGCAACCCCAAATCTTGATATGGTCCAAATTGGGAACTTTCCCAGTCCACATTTCATGAGGTGTTTTGGCAACCTTCTTTGTAGGGACTAGATTAAGGATGTGGGCGCCAATCTCTAAGGCATACCCCCAAAAAGAGACTGGTAGCGAAGCTCGACTCATCATAGAGCGAACCATGTCCAACAAAGTTCGATTACGCCTCTCAGCTACACCATTCAGCTGTGGTGTCCTGGGAGGTGTCAATTGTGAGACAATCCCACACTCCTTAAGATAGTCGAGGAACTCAGTACTAAGATACTCACCACCTCGATCGGATCGAAGCATCTTAGTGTTCCTGCCCAATTGATTTTCTACTTCCTGTTTAAACTATTTAAACCTTTCAAAAGTTTCTGACTTATGTTTGATTAAGTAGACATAACCATATGTACTAAAATCATCAATAAAAGTCACATAATAGCGATTAGCATCCCTTGTGGCGGTTTTGAATGGTCCACATACATCAGTATGTATAAGGTCCAACAAACCCTCACCCCTTGCACAAGTACCAGTGAAGGGTGATTTTGTCATTTTTCCAAGTAGACAAGACTCACAACTATCATCCGACTTGAGGTCGAACGACTCCAAGACTCCATCCTTTTGGAGCTGGCCTATGCGTTTCTTGCTTACATGTCGAAGACGACAATGCCACAAAGATGCTTTATCCAAGCTAGTAGAAGAATCAATACATAATACATTATTTCCTAAATTATCTACAACCGATATAGCTTCATACACACCATCACAAGGTAATGCTTTAAAATAAAGAACATTATTAAAGAAAGCATTAATACTACCAACTTCATTATCAAAAGAAAAGGTAAAACCTTGTTTGTACAAAGCATGAAAGGAAATAATATTCCTCGCCATTTCAGACGACTACACACATTTATTCAAATCTAACTTTAACCCACTATCTAGCAACAAAGTATAAACTCCAATCTTGGCAACATGTGCAACCTTCTTGTTCCCCATGATTAAGTTTATCTTTCCGTGCTCCACATCCTCACTTCTTCTTAGGCCCTGCAAGTCACAACAGATGTGAATACCACAACTTGTATCAAGAACACAAGAATTAGAATATGATGAGTTATTAGACAATATAGTGTAAATACCTGCATGGGATGGTTTCACTTTCCCATCCTTGACATCCTGCAAGTACTTTGGGCAGTTTCGCTTCCAGTGCCCCTTATTTTTTCAGTAGAAGCATTCAGCATCCTTAGGGATGGCAGAAGGAGTGATAGAACCACCTTTGGTTCCAGATGAGGAGCCTTCAAGGGACTTTCCCTTGGTACCCTTCGAAGGGTGCTTCCTCTTCTTCCCTTTGCCTTGCCCGATAGCCAAAATAGGGGTAGTAGTAGGAGTAGGAGTAGTAACCGACTTACTCTTCAGACCACTTTCGGCAGTCTTCAAAAGTCCTTGAAGTTTACTGAGTGTGACTTCCTCCTTGTTCATGTGGTATGTCATACAAAATTGATCATAACACGATGGCAAGGAGTGCAAAATGATATTAATTGCCAACTCCCCAGGGAAGTTCACATTCAGTTTCATTAGACGGTCCACATACCTTTGCATTTTCTGCATGTGGCTCGTGATTGGTTCGCTATCCTTCATACAGGTAGTGATCATGGAGGAGATTATTTCATACCGCTCTTGACGAGCACTCTGATGGTACCTTTCCATCAGATCCTGATGCATCTCAAAAGGGTAATAGTCCTCATAGGACTTTTGGAGTTCAGCTGTCATGGTGGCCGTCATGATGGATGCCACCTTGGTGGCATCTCTTTCATGTGCCTGATACTCAGCGACCTCCTCAGGAGTAGCAGTGGACTCATCAAGCTCCTTTAGCTCCTTATCGAGGACATATTCCTTGTCCTCGTAACGAGTGACCATCCTGATGTTCCGGATCCAATCCATGAAGTTGGAACCATCAAAGATGACCCTCCCACAAAGGTTCATGAGGGAATAGGAGCCAGTAGGGTTAGAGCCCGAAGCATTGTTGTTGGAAGACATCTGAAAAGAAGAAAACAAGTTTAGATTAGATATATCGAATCCTTAATAATACACCCAAATGTAATATTAAGGCTAGGATCCAACACAATATATTATAACTTAGAAGAGGGATGCCGTAATCTAAGCTATAACATATTTGAAGGTAGGTGAATGACGATTCACCAATTTCCACCATGAAAACGAAATGAATTATTAGGTTTATTTGGTTTTGAAATTCCTAGATTCTTTTGAGATTCATTGAACTTTTCAATGGCATGTTTCAATCTCGATTGTGCCCTTCAAGTTTTGTGACTGGGATGCCGAGGATCAAAAAACAAGGTGTGAATAACCATGCAAATTCACTTGGTACCTTTAATATTATCACCTAATCAATGTGCCGGTTAACCACACACGCTCCACCGATCTATGATAAACATTAAGTCACTCTTCGTGATCCTTACTAGTCCAAGTTAGTGTGCCGGTTAACCACACACGCTCCACCAACGACTTGGTAAGGTACAAAGTGTGAATTTCATGGGTTAGCACCATATTCACATTTTCCTAAAGTAACTAAGATTGGGAATTTATTAAAGGTTTAGTTACTTTATAATATTCATTATACTTTTAATGAGAATTTAAAGTCATTATCCTACCCGTTCGGCTAACGACCCTCCACCGATCAAGGAAGCGGTGGGTGAGAATGGACACCCATTAAGTTGCCATTTTATAGGCAACAACCTTATACCCCCCTTATAGACCGAATTCGTGAATGAGGCCTACTAACGGTAAAACGACTTAATCTTATACATATATATAATAATTAACCATTAATGTTATAAATAGTATAAGGGTTGAATTTTAACTTTTAAAACTCTAAGGGTGTGGAATTAAAGTATATTAAAGTGTGTGTAACTTTACAAATTCCAAAACTTGAGGACAAGTTTCGAAACTATTCAAAACTTTTCATTTCATAACTTATGAATTAAAGGTTCATAAAATGAAGACTCTTCATTTTCATGTAACTTATGTGTTTTAAGTGTGCATAAATGAAAGTGACCTTTGGAAATCCATAACTTGAGGACAAATTATGGACTCCATTAAAACACATAAATGATCAAGAATTATCAATAAACAATTTAGCAGATAATTCCTATGATCTAACAATAATTCATAAGAACATGAACATCATATCAAAAATTCCAAGAACATATGAACACATATTATCATGCAATTTTGATATAAGCCATTGTAAATGGATTAGCATAAACATTACACCATCTAAAACAGGTTTTATAACACCAAAACAGTTTAGGGTAATGTTTCTAGTCCATTTGTAGCAGCAAAACTCGAAAATCTGCATTCTGAGGCTTCTACTCGTCGAGTGCACGAACCTACTCGACGAGTAGGATGAATTTACTCATGGACTCGGCGAGTTCATGCTGCAGAATGCAGAAAACTTGAGTTTTTCAACAAGTTTGCAACAAGTATCAAACAAACAAGCCTAGGATCTGATACCACTGTTGGGGTTTGAGCAAACTAACACTCCTAAGGTGTTCATGCAACCTTAAAAACCTTAGATCTATGTTTGTCTAAAATACATGCAAAATAATTTTCCAAGGTTCATAACCTATCTAGCATACATGGGTTACTTTTAAACATAAAAGATACTAGAAGAATTACATACCTTTGTTAGTGAGTTGATTCCTTGGGAGTTTGAGAGCCAAACACCAATAATGTGATTGCCTCAAATGGAAATCACAAATCACCACAAACTTGGAAAACTTATGAGAGAGCACTCTAATACTCTAGAAATCGGCCACACCTTATGCACACACACATAGTGTCTTCTCAAGCACCATAAGCCTCTTTATATCGTGTAGATGATTAGGGTTATGAACCACCCTAATAACCCATCTCTTTTCCTATTCCAAGGATCCATGGGTTAAAAGCTCCATGGATCATCCATGGACTCCCATTCAAGCTTAGCCCATTTCCTTATGAGTCTTAGCCCACACTATATAAGTACAATAGCCCATTATTTAATTAGTCACCTTATGATCACTAAATTAATTCATAATTAATTTAAGATCAATACTTATTAAATAATACAATTTCATATTAATATATTATAACTTATAATATATTAGTAGGCCGCAAATATACTCTTCTCATAATGTTATCCATATAAATAGTTCGGGTGAAGTGCAACCCAAATGGACCATGCCGGGTCGGGTCAAGTATATACCAAATAAGTTATGGACTTAGACATCTTATCCAACAATAATAACTTACATGGGGTATTTACAATACATTTGGTTTATGGGGCTAACATACGTTCAAATGGTTTTATATAATAATGAAACTACATAATACTATTTTCAAGTACAACAATACTTATACATTTTTGGTCTTAGGCGTTTAAGACTACAACTCATTTTTAAGAAAATATTGGATTTTCTGGAAACATACACTATCATTTTACAAGGAAAAGTTATAGATTTTTCGCATACAAAACAATTATGAACTCGCCAACTTAATTGTTGACACTTTGCAAAACTACTTGTATTGTCAGGAAATCGTTAAGCAAGTAACCACAAGATTTTGAGGATGGGACGCTACAACGTCACACTATTTACTTTTGTCATAATGTAATTGGTATTGAAACAAACAATATTTGGATAGAATGTAATTTTCCCTATCAGGAGCAGACATGAGGCCCTTTCACCTCCCTCCTTCCAGATATATAGACACCCCAATGGGGGTCCTCTTTGAATGAACATTCCTCGTTAGAGAATATTGCCCAATCAAAGGAAAACTTTGTTGCTGACATCTGCCTCTGTCCAGGATGCGCCCCCCACAATGGGCAACCCAGCTGCATACATGGTCTAGAGAAGACGGCCGATAATCCATATTCTTCATGCACCCACTACACCATGCTCCAGGCCCTAGCACCCCCAAAGATCGAGCACTACCTCTGATTGTACCACGAGTGGCCCGCTTGGACACTCGGGTTCAGGCTCTCCATCACGAGGTAATGGAGATCGGTGGCGAAGCTCGGAACGCAACGGTGCGAATTCGACGCATCCATGAGGAACAAGAACACCATACAGATGCCATGCTGAACCTACAAGCATATCAGGATAACATGACAGGCCGCCTACACTCCATAAAGGGGGAGATGGCCGCTATGAGACAACAAATCCTTGCAGCTGAAGCTAGGGCAGTCACAACAGAACAGAGAGCGGAGGAGGCCACTCGCGAGATGTGTGAGATGGCAGGGAACCTTGTGCATCATTTTGGTATATGATAGACTAGTATAGCCTAGTGATTTAGTGATCACACTACTCACATCTTGTGTTAGGCTTATTTTATTTACTTACGTCTAGTAGTTGTGAAATAAAATCTATGTATTCCTTCCAAGAAGATTGAAACTCAAGTCAATGGAATATTCCTATCTTATTGAATATGTGAAGAATGTGCATTTTGTATAAGACACTTACTACTACTACCACTTACTAACCTAAGTACATCTCTGACAATGTTGGTCAAGACATTGGGAATGATAGAACAACAATAACACGATATACTTATGGCATACGACTAGTAACAATTTTAGTTGCTTGTAAATTGTTTTAAACCTTAATACTTGGAACAGAGTCATGCCACCTAGGCGAAGCGCAAGACTCCATTCAAGACCAACCCCAATACCAACACCACCCCCAAGACAAACTCGAATACCAACATCAATGGACGCGACTGCAATCGAAGAAATGATCGCACAAAGGGTAGCGACTATCGTAGCAAACTTTAATACCGAAAGGCATGAAGGATCATGACACAATAACCACAACTCTCACAGTGAAAGCCAAGGAGTGAGATGCAAGACTTAGAACAAGAACTTTGGAATCTCACGAGGAATAATTCTGAGATATGCGGCTTACATCAACCGTTTCAATGATTTGGATGTCTTGTGCCCAGGAATGGTTACTCCTGAGTACAAAAGGATAGGTAGATACATCTGGGGTCTTACCCCACAAATCCAAGGGATGGTCATTTCTTCTCGACCAACCAACCTTGACAGCGCAAAGCGCATCGCTCATCAGTTGACTGACCAAGGCATCCGCCAGGTAAACCATGGTTCAGAAAGCCGACCCTCCCAAAGGAGAGGATCAAAAAGAGAGAATTCTGGAATAAAAAGAAAGAAAAACCCCCCAACAAGGCCCCCAGAAGAAGCAGGGAACGGTGGCAGTCCTTGCCACTACCACCCCTTCAGCCATCACCATACCAAAACAATACGCCAAAAATCTCCCAAAAGGCGAAAAGAGGGCACTGGGTAACCCCTGAGTTGGATGTCTTATCATCACTTTGGTGCATGTAGGGAGATATACTGGTTCAACTGTAAACAAAAGAGGGCACGCTGCCAAAATTTATAAGACCCCAACCCAAGGTGACAATAAGACATCCAACTCAGGGGTTACCCATGCTTGTTATGGATGTGGCGAAACTGGATATTACAAGAGGGATTGTCATACGGCAAAGTGTTCAGGTAGAGGTGATCAAGGTAAACATTTAGCCATTGGAGCGAAGGTAGCAATACAGGAGCCTACTGTTGTAACTGGTACGTTCCTCGTCAATAACTCTTATTCATGCATACTTATGTTAATGGTGCCGAAAGAAGCTTCGTTAGTCATAAGTTCAAACAACTACTAAACCAGAACCCACAAACACAACAAGGGCCTCTGAATCATCTCGCGCACCAAGGCTTGGGAGGACTTGCACAAAAAGTATTATGCATTTCTAGCATACATAGTGGACCAGAAGAAAGAGGTGAAGGAAATATTAGACATACTAAAAGTCCGTGATTTTTCTGATGTGTTTCTAAAAGACCTACTAGGGTTACCACGTGTACGAAAAGTCGAGTTCAGAATCGACTTAATAGCAGAAGCAGTCCCCGTAGCAAAGTCTCCGTACAGACTAGCCCCGACGTAAATGCAAGAATCGTCTAGTCAACTACATGAATTATTATACAAGGGATTCATCAAACCAAGCTTCTCACCCTGGGGAGCGCCAGTCTTATTCGTGAAGAAGAAAGACGAATCCTTTAGGATGTGTACAGACTATCGGAAATTGAACAAGCTAACCGTCAAGAACCGGTACCCGCTTCCCAGAATCGATGATCTGTTCGACCAATTACATGGATCTGAGTACTTCTCAAAGATCGATTTGCGGTCAGGGTACCATCAACTTAGAGTTTAGGAAGAAGATGTCCCTATAACGGCTTTCGGAACCCGATATGGCCACTACAAGTTTGTAAGTTATGCCATTCAGATTGACCAATGCTCCAACAGTATTCATAGGCCTCATGAATCTCATATGCAGACCGTACCTAGACAAATTTGTGATCGTATTCATTGTTAATATATTGATGTACTCACGAAGTGAGGAGGAGCATAGGCAACACTTGCGATCAAAACTAGAATTACTACGAAAAGAGAAATTTTACGCAAAGTTCTCGAAGTGCAAGTTCTACTTACGAAAGGTAGACTTCCTAGGACATGTAGTCAACAAAGAAGGAAGTACTGTGAGGAATGGATAAGAACTTTGAACTCAGAGATGACGGAATATAGTATTTCATGAACCAAATCTGGGCACCAAAGTTCGGTGATCTTAGGGATTTGATCATGAACGAGGCACACAAGACAAAATACTCCATTCACCCCGGGGTAGACAAGATGTACCAGGACCTGAAAGTGGGTGTATTGGTGGCCAAACATGAAAGAAGAGATTGCCACTTACGTAGGTAAGTGCCTAACCTGTGCTAAGGTCAAACTAGAATACCAAAAGCCCTCTGGACTGTTACAACAACCAGAAACACCTGAATGGAAGTGGAAGTGGATTACCACGGACTTCATGACAAAGTTGACCAAGACTATGGGTAGACACGATACCATTTGGGTGATCGTAGACAAACTAACCAAATCCGCACACTTCCTACCAAACAAAGTGATAGATAAGATGGAAACGATGACAAGAACGTATCTCAAGGAGATTGTGAGACTGCATAGTGTGCCACTGTCCATTATCTCGGATAGGGGTAGTCAATTCGCCTCACATTTTTGACATTCATTACAGAAGTATTTGGGAACCCAACTCGACATGAGTACAACTTACCATCCTTAAACAGACGGTCAAAGTGAGTGAAAAATTCAAACATTGGAAGATATGATTCGTGCCTGTGTGATGGAATTTGGCAAAGCGTAGGACGCTCACCTACCATTGATTGAGTTCTCTTATAACAGTAACTACCATGTCGGCATCAAAGCCATTCCGTTTGAGATACTATACGGACGTAAGTGCAGATCACCATTATGTTGGGCTTAAGTTGGGGACTCCCAACTGGATAAGGGGTCAAATGACCAAAATCACCCTCACCGGCCCTGAGACCATACAATAAATGACAGAGAAGATCGTTCAGATCCGTAAGCGAATAAAGGTATCTTGGGAATCGACAAAAGAGCTATGTGGATAAACGACGAAAACCCTTGGAATTCCAGGTTGGTGATCACGTATTGTTAAAAGTCTCACCTTGGAAGGGATGATATGTTTTGGAAAACGTGGGAAACTAAATCCAAGGTACATAGGGCCATTCGAGATCCTTGCCAGGATCGGCCCGGTAGCATACAAACTTCGACTACCACAGGAACTCAGCAATGTGCATCCCACCTTTCGTGTGTCCAACTTAAAGAAGTGCCTATCTAATGAGATCCTCGTCATTACACTTAACGAGATTGAAGTATACAAGAATCTCCACTTCGTCGAGGAACCTGTGGAAATCATGGACAGGGAAGTCAAAAGAACAAAGCAAAGCCGCATACTAATAGTAAAGGTCCTTTCGAATGCCAAGCGAGGACCTGAATTTACTTGGGAACACGAAGACCAGATGAAAAAGAAACACCCACATCTTTTCCCCAAACCTTGAGGACCCACTCAGAATGCTTATTTCGGGACGAAATTCCTTCTAACGGGGGGATGATGTGACAACTGTCAATTTTGGTCAAACAAAGTCAATAAAAGTCAACCAGGCCAATTCGAATTGTATTAGAATTTTAGGAGAAATGTGATATTCTCTAATGTTTCTAATGTACTATTGACAAATTATAATACAAAGTACCTCTGTGGTTACCAATTATCGAATATAAACCCTAATCGGGGTTAGTAACGTAACAACTCGATAATTCAGTTATATATTATTTGGGTATAAATAATATTCGTAACACAAGGTAGTGGAGTTGGTAAACCTTACACTACATGGCAAATTCATATCAAAGGTGACATATACAAATTTTTGGTGAATTCGTTGCCAAATGCGACAAATTCTATACCCGTCTAAACACCCAAAAAAAATTTAACGGCAAGAACTTGGGAATTCAACCTAACCTTCATGTAACGTATTATTATTTTTAATAATAATGATTTTCATAATAATTTGAATTTTTATAATTCAAATTAAATATTTATGCATCATTTATACCACACTTTTTATAAAATATCACTCTTTTTTTTATAAAAATACCAACATCTTTATAAAATATAAAGAGTTGACTTTTTTTTGGTGAAAGCCCATGACTAGACTAGTTGTCACTCCTTTTCCCAACACAATTCTTACCCAACATGTATCCAAGCCATTACACTGATAGGTTTTGAGCACTACAACATTCCTACGGTGTACATGCGTTTACCCTAAAGCTTTGGATCTAGTTTGTCTAATGAACATGCAATAATCATCCAAAGCCATAAACCCTAGATCTAGCATGTGATAATCAAATAACATATGAATTAGGGTTTAGATCTTACCTTGATTGTTATGTAGCAATAACAATCTCAATTCCTTCTTGTAATTGGATTCTGAAAGCTTAGTGTCACAATTCAAATAAGGCAATTAACAATTCAAATAAGGCAATTAACTTTTCAAAATATAAGGGTTTAACTATTTAAATTTCAAAACTAAAACTTTTAAGTTGAAATTTAAAACTATGAAACCTAAAGGGTCAAAATCGAAACTTTTCCAAACTTTATCAAGAACATTCTAGATCAACAATTCAAGTAAGGCAATTAAAAATTAATTTGTGGTTATCTAATTTTGACCTAGTCCAATTACTTGCAATATAATTCACCAAATAACTTAAATAAATAAACATTATCTTATAAGGCAACAATTATTTGATTAAATGGCAATTATCTACTATTTTGGCAAGGATATTCACCCAAAATCAATAAAAATCGGATTTTACTAATTAAAAATGTTTATGGTAAGTATCCCAAGCCAAAACAACAAGAAAATCGCGAAAATACGCTGCCAGACCATTTGACTCGTCGAGTCTGGCCTGGACTCGTCGAGTACAGTCGACTCGGCGAGTTCACCATATGACTCGACGAGTCTGCCAGTCAGAACCCAAAAAAATTCGATTTTTTCAAGCAATAAACGACCAATATGCATCAATTCATCAACAAACAGCCCTAGGCTCTGATACCACTGATGGGTTTTGAGCACTACAACATTCCTATGGTGTACATGCAAACCCTAAAGCTTTGGATCTAGTTTTTCTAATGAACATGCAATAATCATCCAAAGCCATAAACCCTAGATCTAGCATGTGATAATCAAATAACATATGAATTAGGGTTTAGATCTTACCTTGATTGTTATGTAGCAATAACAATCTCAATTCCTTCTTGTAATTGGATTCTGAAAGCTTAGTGTCACAAGTGTCACACCTCTAATGGAGTCACAAACACCATAAGCAATAAGGATGAAGAAGGAGGAGAGAGAAGACACCAAAAACGTCTAGAAACCCTAAGGAATCAGTTACCCACGTTTTTGGTGCCCTAGGGGTCCTTAAATATGTGAGGCTATTAGGGTTTTGAACTAGGAAACCCTAATCTGACTGCTTAGGCCCTAAGCAGCCCATGGACTCCTCCTTTAGAGGCATTGGACGAATTCTAATGGGTTTCCCCATAGATTTCGTCCACTCCATCCTCTATGGAGTCCATTAGCCCAATATCTAACTATCACACAATTGACAGTTCTAGTCCCCTTTATTTAATTAATGTCTTTTAGCCACAAAATTAATTCTGATTAATTCTTGACTATTATTAATTAAATAATATGATTTCTCTCCTAATATATTATTCATATAATATATTAATAAATCATACATAATCTCTTTCTCCATAAATTATCCTATCAAGTTGCTTTGGTGAAGGCAAGCCAAAAGGACCATGCTCGCAATCGGGTCAAGTACATACCAAAATAGTTATGGGCTTAGACACTAATCCAACAGTCTCCCACTTGGATAAGTCTAATATCTATTCTGCGTATGACTTCAGATCCTGATCAACAATCGTAGCTTTCAAAAGCCGTTGTCAACTCTGATCTTATCAGATACGCGTCCTTTAGATAAGGGATCATATATTCCTCCATTGTAGTTATCGTATAGACGTGAGACATGGATTGAAATCATTCTCTCAGTCTATGTGTTGTTTCCCGATTTCCGATTTATGACGACTGACTAATTGAACAAATCAAATCCGTCCTGGCCCGGCCGAGCACTTTCCTTTGTCATCACTAAATCATCGAGGGACCCACATATATCGCTTTTATCCTACATTGGGTAAAAGGAACGGATAAAGTTCGACTCAATGCTCGCTTGTACTTACTCACCGAATCACACACAACAATACGTTTTATAACACCAATTTACTAGTCCGTTTGCATATTATCAATGTGCAACCGACTCGCAAGATACAACTCACACATCTCGGTTTCAAGAATATAAGATATTATCGTCTCACCAATCAGTCGTGATAAAATCCATGAAGTGATCCACGTGAGCGTGGGTTTAATCCAATGCTCAAATCATATTCATAAGCACTCATGAACGTTATAGCAAACTTTTGCTATGTCTAATACACTTTAGACAATCTACATACCAATTCATGACAATCTTCTTTCATACCTACTCCCAAAGTATGAGCGACTGTGGAACGTTCGAATAATCTTATTATTCAGGAAGTCAAAACATGCAAAGTGAAACACAAGAATAATACTAATACTATATGGACTCAAACCTTTGAGTATAAATAAAACACTTTTATTTAATCACCATATTGATTACTCATTATTTGTTGTTTCGGGTAATCAACTTTTACTTGAATTATAACAACAATTGTCTCATGCTCTTAGCATGCACACTTTGTTTACTTATGGTCTTTACTCTGTGAAATAGTATAATTGAATAACATTTTCAATCACACTCATTTCACAATTCCCAATCCTTACCACAAGTGTAAGAATACCAAATTCTTTCCACTTATAGAATATGTTAGATTCTAACACTTTATGGAATGGTCCTTTCGTAATGTCACGACACAAAAGTCACCAAGACTCGGCCAATGAAATTACAAAATGCTCTATTGGAGATTGTTACAAGATGATTCCATAGATGTGAAGTCTCACATTCAAAGTACATTCCTTTGAACATCCTTCTTGCATAAAAGTTTCTAATCTAGACATAAATTCTTAATGTCCAACTCCCAATATGGAATAATTTCCATATTTTCCATATGACAACTCATTTTAAATAGAATCTTATCTATTCATAATAATGTCAATATGGTCCATCCATGACTATACTTCTAACTGTGCACAAGTGACTAATCCTTGGCGAACCTTAGATTATCCTTGACAGTTGTTTAACTAATTCAGTCAAATCCGATTCTAGTCCTCTTTCCCTCTTAATGCCCTAGACATTTGGAAAATTTAGAACGGTCGAATATTACAACGACGTGACACTTTACCAGTCTTTTGCTATAATATTTCTATTTTTATTTGCCATGTTCTCACGATTCGAACTATGAAGAGGGATGCCGTAATCATAATCGAGTGTGAGAACGCAACAATTATTTCCATATATAGAATTCTCTTACGTTGAATCCTTTCAACATAACATTCATATATCTTTTTGACTAAATTTGATCAAAATTTATCGATCTAAACCTCTAGATTTGAAACGAAGTATAATATTCTCTCCCTTAATTATAGCAAAACAACTTTTCAACCTATGCAACTTTGCAAAGTGAAACTTTTGTTTTCTATAATTAATATTGCTAACTTGCAATAATAATCATCCTCCCACTAACATGATGATTATCTCCTTACTAGCATAACACTTATGCTCCCACTAGCTTTTACATGTATTCAGAAATCAGCTGAACTTCTAGAATGCTTATTGAATTTCTTAAGTTCATATTTCCAATACGATGTGCTTCGATAAGCCTTTATCTAAGCTTCTTAAATTCACACACCTTTCCTTAGATAGCTCACATGTGTGTCTAAACTAATTCAGAACTTATATTACTAAGTCCTAAATGTTCAGACTAACTGCCAAATCTCACAATTCGAACTATGAAGAGGGGTGCCGTAATCATAATCGAATTTGAGAATGCAATTTACATAATCGCTATCTCCTTAAAATCTCTCTTAGTGAAAGCGTTTCCTCACAATCATTTTCATGAAGGAGAGAAACCTTATGACACTTAGATTTTATGGTGCATGTGTTCCCATCCATGCAAATTTGTCATAAGTATAATCGTAAGATAATGTTTGTGACAAATTCAAACTCTTATGGACAGAACTTGTTCATTCTTAATTTCTTGCCATCAAGGGTCCCACCATTGCTTCCAAGTTATTTAGCAGCTCACCTATGCCAGTCAATGTACTTTCATTGATCAAGGTGTTTGCCCTTATGCATTCAATTGAGAACTCATAGAGCTCATATGCATAATCACTCAACTGGATTGGCACAGAAATAAAATTTTGTCAACACGATAGGTTACAATCCTTAAGTCGTGTGCTAGTGTTTAATACGTTTACTTCTTGATTTGTTCTTGAAACTTTTCAAGATCTTTAGACTCCCACTGACCTCTTGACATATAAGATTCTCTTGTCAAGAAACATTTCTTGACAAACAAATACTCGAGAGTTAGTGTGTGTCTTTATCAAGACAAACCTATACATAATTTGGTACTAGCTGGTCTTTGTCTTATTCAAGACATCACAACTTACCAAAATGTGCAAATGTAAGAACATTCCTACTTAAGATTATGTCACTCAAGTCACAATCTTGGAGTTTGACTCTAAGACTTGATTTTGGAACGAAGTACGATTCATCTTATTTACTTAACCCATTTTGATAATTCCCGACTCCTCTTCTTAGCCATACTAGTGCACTAAGATGTCCTTAGAGGATGAATTGTAATATGGTTCTTAAGACGATCATAAAACATGATACAAAAGTACTCTCCCTTCTTCTTAGACTGGAGAAACGTTTATCTTTGATTCTACTTATTCGTTCTGCCATTCATTGAAACTTTTCAATGCTTCAGAATTACACTTAATCTTGTAAGCATAATCATATTTACTAGACTTTTAGTAAATCATGACAAATATTTTATCGTTCTTTGTGGCGGACTTGACTAGTGCACAACATTGTATACCAGATCTCATAGTCATTCACTTGAGTCACATACTTATGTGAACAAGGAATTAGTCTCAATATTCCAAATACAAAGGTTCTTATTCATCACACAATACTAGTTGCATGATTCCAAGTTTCTGTCCAATTGAAACTTGGGCGATGAGAATCTATCCTCATTTGGTAAATTTCTGACATTACCACAAATAACATAACTAAGAATCAAATCCATTCACAATATTGCTAACAATAGAACCATTCAAACACCAATTTTCATAAAATCCATCGCAAGGAAACATAAATAAGATAAATCAAAATTTATTTTATTGCGGAAAAATATTGTCCTTACAATGCGATTACAAATGAAAACTATGTAAATATTACCTAGCAATCTATCCTAACTCTAAAGTAGTAGCTTAAATATCTGATCCTTGAATCATGCGATCGAAATCCATTTCTTCGCGATCAGAATCAGCTTGCTCCTTCCTTTAAACTTCCTTCCTTTCTTCGATCCTTCAAAACATCAAAATGTAATCTTATCACATCATGTATTAAGGATCTCCAAATAGGAACTTAATGGAGTTAGATAGTGGATTTTACCTGAAGCAGAGTCATACATCTTGACTCTACCATCTCTTAGATCTCTCAGGTAGTTAGGGCAGCTTCGTAACCAATGCCCCTTCTTTTGGCAGCAGAAACACATGGATTCTTATGGAATAGTACACGGGACTATCTCAAACTCAGCCTTTCTCTTGCGTAGAGAAAACCTTTCTGGACTTCCAATGTTACCATTGCCCATAGAGGGTTGGGATATTGATTTACCAGACAAATTTGCTGACCAGTGCGCCGAATCATTTCTGATTCAGTAGCAATAAGCAAATAAGTCAAATCAATAAGGGTCATGTCGTGGTCCATCATATAGTTCTCTCTAACGAACTTACCTTATGATTCGGGAAGTGACTGAAGAACCAAGTCAACAGCCAACTTCCTTTAAACATCGACACCCAACATCCTTAATCTGTCAATGTGTGACTTCATCTTTAAGACGTGTGCACACACAGACTTTCCATATTTGTATCTTATTGCCAATACGGCTTGAGTGACCTTGAAATTTTCAAGTCTTCGAACACGTGGGTCAGGGAGAATTATTGGAGGAGGTGTAGGAAATGAAGCATGATTTCCATCTCCACAATACAATTGTGGAACATCATCTTCACGTGGAAAACTTTTTCCAACGGATTTAGGAAGACCATAGTTGTCAGACTATGAAACGGGAGAAAATTCAAGTTTAGTTGATTGAGTCCTTAATAAAACACCCAAATGAGATAATAAGGCTAGGACCCAACACAATATCCTACAAATTGGGAGAGGGATGCCGTAATCCAACTCGCAGAACATTTGAAGGTAGGTAAATGACGGTTTACCAATTTCCACCATGAAAAAAATGAAAAGAAGGTTAAGTTTTAAATGAATTGAAACTCCTAGATCTTTTGAGATTCATTGAACTTTTCAATGTCATGTTTAATCTCGATTATGCCCTTCATTTGTGACTGGGATGCCGAGGATCACAAATAAGGTGTGAATAACCATGCGAATGTACGTGGTGCCCTCAATGTTACAGTCACCTAATCGATGTGCCGGTTAACCACACATGCTCCATCGATCTATGAGAAACATCGAGTCACCCTTCGCTACCAATGCCAACCCAACTTAGTGTGCCGGTTAACCACACACGCTCCACTAATTGTCTCGACAAGGGTACAAAGTGTAATTCAATGGAATTGCATCGATTTCACTTTTTCCTAAAGTAACTAAGATTGAGAATTTTGTAAAAAAAAAAATTAGTTACTTCATTCATTATACTTTTAATAAGGAGAGGGTTTGCCCTATACTACCCCTTCAGCTAACGACCCTCCACCAATCAAGGAAGCGGTGGGTGAGAGTGGACACCCATTAAACGGCCATTTTATAGGCCATAACCTTATACCCCCCTTATAGATTGGCTTCATGAATGAGGTCTACTAACAGTAAGACTAGCAGTTTAAGTTGTACGTATATAATATTAGACTTTTAATGTTATATATAGTATATGGTGTATTTTACACTTTTAAAATACTAGGTGGGTTAATTTAATAATTTATACATTTTAATTTAATTAAACATAAACCATGTCATTATGGATTTATTAACTCTCTTTTAATTTTACCTTTAATTAACGTAATAAAACCATGAGGATGTAATTTGAACTTTTTCAAAACTAGGGTTTTAGAATTTAAAATTTCAAAAATTAAACTTTTAATCGAAAAATTAAATTCCAAAACTTGAGGGCAAGTTTTGAAACGTTTCAAAACATTAGGGTTTAGAATTTAAATATTTCCAAATTAACCTTTTAATCAAAAATTTAAATTCCAAAAATTGAGGACAAATTTTGAAACCTTTCAAAATATAAGGGTTTAACTATTTAAATTTCAAAACTAAAACTTTTAAGTTGAAATTTAAAACTATGAAACCTAAAGGGTCAGAAGCGAAACTTTTCCAAACTTTATCAAGAACATTCTAGATCAACAATTCAAATAAGGCAATTAACAATTAATTTGTGGTTATCTAATTTTGACCTAGTCCAATTACTTGCAATATAATTCACCAAATAACTTAAATAAATAAACATTATCTTATAAGACAACAATTATTTGATTAAATGACAATTATCTACTATTTTGGCAAGGATATTCACCCAAAATCAATAAAAATCGGATTTTACTAATTAAAAATGTTTATGGTAAGTATCCCAAGCCAAAACAACAAGAAAATCGTGAAAATACGCTGCCAGACCATTTGACTCGTCGAGTCTGGCCTGGACTCGTCGAGTACAGTCGACTCGGCGAGTTCACCATATGACTAGGCGAGTCTGCCAGTCAGAACCCAAAAAAATTCGATTTTTTCAAGCAATAAACGACCAATATGCATCAATTCATCAACAAACAGCCCTAGGCTCTGATACCACTGATGGGTTTTGAGCACTACAACATTCCTATGGTGTACGTGCAAACCCTAAAGCTTTGGATCTAGTTTGTCTAATGAACATGCAATAATCATCCAAAGCCATAAACCCTAGATCTAGCATGTGATAATCAAATAACATATGAATTAGGGTTTAGATCTTACCTTGATTGTTATGTAGCAATAACAATCTCAATTCCTTCTTGTAATTGGATTCTGAAAGCTTAGTGTCACAAGTGTCACACCTCTAATGGAGTCACAAACACCATAAGCAATAAGGATGAAGAAGGAGGAGAGAGAAGACACCAAAAATGTCTAGAAACCCTAAGGAATCAGTTACCCACGTTTTTGGTGCCCTAGGGGTCCTTAAATATGTGAGGCTATTAGGGTTTTGAACTAGGAAACCCTAATCTGAGTGCTTAGGCCCTAAGCAGCCCATGGACTCCTCCTTTAGAGGCCTTGGACGAATTCTAATGGGTTTCCCCATAGATTTTGTCCACTCCATCCTCTATGGAGTCTATTAGCCCAATATCCAATTATCACACAATTGACAGTTCTAGTCCCCTTTATTTAATTAATGTCTTTTAGCCACAAAATTAATTCTGATTAATTCTTCACTATTATTAATTAAATAATATGATTTCTCTCTTACTATATTATTCATATAATATATTAATAAATCATAATTAATCTCTTTCTCCATAAATCATCCTATCAAGTTGTTTTGGTGAAGGCAACCCAAAAGGACCATTCTCGCAATCGGGTCAAGCACATACCAAAATAGTTATAGGTTTAGACACTAATCCAACATACACAACATACATCCATGCATGCCCACCCTACCCACCCCACCACCCTCCCACCCCTCCCCCATAAATTACGTCCAACCCTCCCCCCTTCACTTCATCTTCTCCAACTTCTTCATTCTCTCATTTTCTCTGAAGAACTCTCAATCTTTCTCAATGATAATTCCTCCTAAGTCGGTTCTTCAATTTTTGGGTAATTCCATCTTCAAGTGTTCTTCAACAGTCTTCAAGTGTTCTAAGCTTGAAAACCTTCATCTTCATCTCTTTATCCAACCACAAATACACTCAAGGTGAGTTCATACCCCTTCATTTTTGTTTTATCCATGTTTTACGGCGGGGGGGGGGGGGGGGGGAATACAAGTAAACTTGTGTAATAACACTAGTTGTTATTCATGCTTAGTCTTCAAGTTATGTAAAAGTACTATTTACATGAAATAATGTTATTACCTAGTATTATGAACATTTATGTGTGGGATGTTGTTTAAAATAAAAAAATCTATGAATAATGAGTACAAACAGACTATATGTTTGTAACACTAGTCAAAATAGGTCAATAGACAATCACATGTGATTATGCTAATCATGTAATGTGATTTTGTTAAACTAGTAATGTGATAAATGTGCTCTGTAGTTCATGATAAATTCTAATACAAATATAAACTTTCTTTATGATACAACTCAAATTATACGTCCATACGATTTTAAAAATATAAAGAACGTCTAAATCTGACTTCGCGTGAAGAAGTTATGACAAATTCTAACGCCATAGATCCTTATAACTAGAGGAATTTAAAATAGGCTTAGAATTAGCTATTGTATTCTATTAGAGAGTTGTAGTACTCGGAATTACCTACGCGTGCATATAAAGAACGTCAAAACCGGAGTTCGTATGCAAAAGTGACGACCTTCCGAAGTTGAAGCTGTCTAAGAGCATGACACGTGGCAGGAAACCCTAGCTGACTGGATTCACGATGTGAACCTTAAATTCACGACGTGAAAGTAGTCCAGGACACATTTCGGGACTATAAAACACGTGCGAACTCTACGGGAGTGAGGTGTTGAATCCCCATGACGTGAACATAAAGTTCACGACGTGAAACTAGAATCGTGACACCTTCCGAAGCTAGGACGCAAATGGCAAGTCTACGACATGACTCAGCTCAAATTCACCACGTGAACCTCAAGTTTACGACATGAACTTGTCTTGGACAGCCTATAAATAGCAAGTTCGACCTCTTCTCTTCTTACACCTGAACTTCTTTCTCCTCTCTCCTTTGCCGAAGCCATCTTGCATCCCGAGCCCGGTGATCGCGAACCGCTGACCGTTTCTGCTTAGATTACATAAAATCACGCTACTAGGGTGTGTTTCACGGCCTCACTTTCATTAATATTATGTCTATATGATAGTATATTAGTATCAACGTAGAATGTTATATTAACCGGTATATAGTTGTTTAAATATAATATTTTGAATATATACAACTATTATCAACTTGTTAGCATGTTATTATACTAATGTAGATCTTGAGTTATACTTAGGATTATATATATATATATGTTGTGTGCGATATAGTTCCGAAGTTATATTCGGAAGTTCTATATGTTAATTTATAAAGTATGTTGCTATTATTGGTTTTATGTCAAGATAAAACTTGGTATGCTATATGTTGTTATTGATAGTTTTATGACAAGATAAAACTTGGTATGTTATATGTTGTTGTTGTTATTGGTTTTATGTCAAGATAAAACCTGGTTTTACTTCAAGTTATAGCTGTTATACTACCTAAATGTTATGAAGTTAGGAGTAATGTTTAAAAGCATTGTCTAGTAACTTAGGGTTTTAGACACGAAAATGCTTTTGTTGTTAGAGCTATAGGAAGCCGTCAAAGTCTACATGAGCAATTGTATTCATCAACTAAAATTGGGGATCTTAGCAGAAATCCTCTGAACTGTAACCGTTAATCCCGTGTGAGCGAGGAAGTCGTGTATAATTAGTATACGGGTTGACCACCCCACTTGTGATTGTTAGCTACAGTTAACCGTATACTTGTTATTGTTCCGACGTCAATGAAGTGTATGGTGTTGTTTCTCATGGAAATCATAAGTGTATTTTTTCTCATGGAAATCATGAGTGTATTGTTTCTCATGGAAATCATGAGTGTGTTTTATCAGAGGTAGTATGTCGTAGCAGCGGTTACAGGCTCATGGTCGCAAATTGTTAGAAACATTATACTTTGTCGTATACAAGTATTAATGTTAAGTATAAGTTTCCCCCTACTTATACCTTAGGTTCAAGGATTGTTTAGGTATAACACTTAATTGATAAGTAAACTATTATACCTAATATATATACTAAATGTTGGAGGGTCAAAATGATACTTTCAAAACTATACTTTTGAACTTGGAAAATGTATTATTTTTATATGGAGTCAAAACCTGTGGACTCACCAACTTTATGTTGACGTATTTTTAAATGCATGTGTTTTCAGGAAATTGAAAAGCTAGTATGTATTCGAACAGGAGAAGTTTTACTATTACCTTTCTGTTCGTTAAGAAGTATACAATAGTCGGATATTATGTAATAGGTTCTAGAAAAACAGTAATGTAACATTCAATCAACAATAAATGTGCATGAGAATAATTACACTACCCATGATATTGAATTGGGAGCTGTAGTTTTTGCACTTAAAATCTGGAAACATTACTTATACGGTACTAAGTGTACTATTTTTACCGACCACAAGAGTCTCCAACACATCTTCAACCAAAAAGATCTTAATATGAGACAACGAATATGGGTCAAATTTTTGAATGATTACGAATGTGAGATTCGTTATCATCCCGGAAAGGCAAACATAGTAGCAGATGCCTTGAGCCGGAAAGAATATATTAAACCCCGTCGGGTACGAGCATTAACTATAACTATCCATTCTAACTTTACCGCACAAATTAAAGAAGCTCAACTTGAGGCTCCAAAAGAAGAAAACATCAAGAACGAAGCTTTGTGAGGAATGGAAAAGCAACTTATACAAAAAGATGAAGGAACGCGACACTTTATGAACCGAATTTGGACGCCTAATTTCGGTGGAGTCAGGGACTTGGTCTTAGAAGAAGCCCACAAGTCCAGATATTCCGTGCATCCAGGCTCTGACAAAATGTACTTAGACTTAAAAGTACATTATTGGTGGCCAAACATGAAGGCTGAAATTGCTACTTATGTGAGCAAATGCTTGACTTGTTCTAGAGTAAAGGCAGAACATCAAAACCCTTTAGGTTTACTTCAACAACCGGAAATACCTGAATGGAAATGGGAGCATATATCAATGGACTTCATCACTAAGTTACCTAAAACTCCTAGTGGGTTCGACACTATTTGGGTAATAGTCGATAGATTGACTTGTTGAGAGAAAAACTTGAGACACTTGAACAAACGTTAGAACAAGTACAGTTGCGGAATAGTTTATCTCAAAGGATCTAAAAGCTCAACAATAATAAAGAGTTAACGAGTTAGATAGTTAGAGTGTTAGTTGCGGAAATGTAAGGAATATAAATGACAACAGGTGATATATCAAGTATACACATAAGTTGATTCATAACATGGAATGCATTCAGACCAAGTTAGTAAGTGAGATCGAACTTAATGATTAAGTCACGAATGACTTGCTCCGAAGAGTAATAATATCCATTAATGTTCTAGTGAACTTTGAGAGTAAGGAGAGATTTAAGGTGCGTAATCAGATAGAGAGATATATTTGATAGCATAGAAGTTGCGATCGATTATAGAAGATGTGAAAGATATATTTGAATCAGAAAGATTGAGTCCTTTATATAGAGACTCAGGAGTTACATGGATCAAATCTCTAAGAGTAGCCATATAAGGCATACTGGACAATAGAGAGTATTACAATAAAAGTAAAGTAATCTAGTAAGTAAGAGTGACTGCGGTTGATGATGACTTCGGGTGCGGTTGCTGAAGGAGATCTGACTGCGGATTCTAGAGGGCTGCGGTAGCTGAAGTTCAAGAGGGTCACTTTTATGATTCAACAATTTCCCCCTAAGTGACCTCTTTAACTTCTCTTCAGTTATCAAGTTTTAGGAACTTGATCAGAATCCACCAAAATTTTCTGATATTCTCCAACCATGTGATCCTTCTTAAAATTTCGAACTTGACTTTGGCAGTCGTGTGCTTTGATCTTTCAACTGCGGTTCGACAAATTTCAAGCTGCTTCCTTGTGAGGCGATTCATGGCAGTCATAGGAATGAAGTATTTGATTTTATCGACCTTCCTTTTGAAAATGACTCCACGCTCAGGGAAGTTTGTTGCACCTAGGGATCTTTCTTGATAACCTTCGGTAGGCATCAGTGCAGGATCGAGTGGTGGTAGATCACATTTTTTAGCAATTGTGGGGTAGATTTCTGTATCGATTTTTGCAAAGTCACAGACGGTTTCCCTCAAAAATGTGCTCGCCCTTTCAAGTGCTATCTTCATCTTCGGATACTTCTCGCTTTTGTTTTTGAACACCTTTGCTATCAGGAAGATTTCTTCTGGATTCATACACGGGAAGTCATCTTGGGTGCGGACATAGTCCTGATTCCTTCTTGTAAGCGTGTATTGAATGAAGTCAGCTTTCATGAATTTCCGGGGCTTAAAGTTCTTGACTGCGGATGGTCTATCATTAGACCAGATTTTCTCTATGGAAGAAGCATGTTTGGCATAGAAACGGTTGAGTCTTTCGAATTCCATAGGCAGTCTCTTGTGATCAGGCACGTTACGGTCAAACTGCTCAAATACAGTGAAGTACTTGGCATTTGGGGATATTGGAACATCCCAGTAGCCATCAGAAGGGGGTTCAGCATAGGTAAGGTAGGGTTTGTAGTCATCATCTAGTAGTCTTCGGTGGGGATTGATCCAAAAATTGATTAAGGATTCATCCATAGTAATGTCGAATCCGTTTTCTCTCCAGATGAGTTCAACAAATTTGGCTGCTTTCCAATCTGCTTTCTTCTGTTTCGTAGTGGGAGAGTTGTCGGAGTGTTCAGATGACATATTGGATGCAAGATTCTTGAAGTGGGGAGGATTCTCCGGTCGCTCAGAAGAACTTTCTTGAACGATTTTGTGTTGCGGTGGAGACTGATGAGGTGGTGATTGATGAGGTGGTGTTTGATGCGGTGGTGTTTGATGCGGTGGTGTTTGATGCGGTGGTGGTTGCGGTGAGGGAATTTTTTCAGTTATGATGGGGGGGCTCCTTTGGTGAGAGACGCTGTTTGAGTGATGGTCTTCCTCACTTCCCCCTCTTGAGGAATGCAACACCGGATCATCCTCAAGCCATTGTTTGAGACCATCAACTTTGGCACATACCTCCTAGAATTGAGCTTTAAGAACATCAGCCAGTTGCTGATTATTTGGGATGGCAGTGTTGAAAAGGAGTCGATGAATCTCCTTTGTGAGTTGAAGAATCTCCGGGCCGTGAAAATTTGACGATAAAGATCGTTGAAGTCTATTGATTGTGGATTGAAGGACTGAGATGGTGGACTCATAAGCAGTGTGAGTCTCTGCTATAAGCTTTTGGGAGTGAGTAGATTGGTCCGCAATGGCTGCTTATAAGTATGCCTTGATTGCGGATACCTCAGAGATGAGACGCTCCGCAACAGCCATGAATTGCTTGTGATCAACTTGGCGACTTGTATCCAGGGATCGGATTCCCATTTCAACTTTCAGGGAAATGCGCTCAGCAGCCAGTCTTTCACGGGTTTCCAATCTTTCAATTCGTTCAATTAAGGACTGCGGTCCTGGAGTGTCTTCAGCTTGCGGTTGAGTGGGTTTGACCGCAACGAGGATCTGGTCTACTTTGGCTTGTAGACTCAGAAACTCTTTTCTGGACACAACCATCTTCTTTTTCTTCTTCTTCTCTTTGGGCTTGGAGGTTGAGTGGTGAGAGCCACTAGATTCTTCTTCTTCATCAAACATCATCAAATCATCATCAGAAGGGTTAGGTTGATTTACCTCATTGAGATCGACATCGTCGAATCCGAAGGTAGGAGTAGAGCTAACTTCGATTGCGGTTCCCTCTTCTTGAGAATCTCGAACAGTTGGAGTGGGAGTTGGAGGGAGCTTAGATGTACCTTCACCACCATGAGTGGATGGAGCCTTGCGGATCGTCTCATCCATTTCGGTCATCCACTCTTGTACTTTGAGAATGGTGGCTACGGTATTAGCATTGTTTATTGCGTCCGCCCAATATTTGGCTACGGATTGGATCTCCTGTTGTTTTTGTTGAAGTTGCTTGATTTACTGATCCTTCCTTGCTTGAAATGCCCTACGGAAAGCGGCATATTTCTTGACATCGGAGTCAGATACCGGAGTGTAATGTAACCAGGAGTCATTCGACTCATCACCGTCAAATCCTTGGAAACGCACCGAGGTGTCCTTCGGGTCCACGGATCCTTGCACATTATTACTCACCGTGCCTAAACCACCTGTAATACATGTAAGCAGAGTAGGATTTCCTGAGCTTCCTCGGTCTCCTTGACCAGTGGTCAAGTCTGGCCTCGGCTCAGTGCTGGCAAAGGCAGAAGAATCGCCTTGCGGTTGGGAAGGTGTTTGTAGTGTTTGGGTGACAGACAAAAGTATGGAGTTCAACTCCTCAGGGGAAAAGAAGTGTAGACGGGAAGCCCTGGAGACCTTAGGGCGAGAACCAGTTCCATCCCCTTAGGAGTGAGCTGGGGGGGGGGAGTCTCCACGTTGAGATGAAACATACTCACTTTCTGAGTCTGAGTGGAATTCGATTGTGGTATTAAATGGGCCTGCGGCCACCCCAACGACAATCGGAGCCTTTTGAAAGGCTTCAGTCTCAGTCCGGTCACGCATTTGGTCTGTGGGATTGGTTTTTCTTTTCTTAAGGATGGAGATGGGTTGTGCATCCTCATCAGAATCACTCACAGAGGGAGAGTGAGGTTGACGTTCGGATGATTCGTCATCTGAGGGCACAGCTTGTATGATCTTTCTTTTCTTTGAGGGTTCAGCTTGTTTGGGAGTATCTTTCTTCTTTGGAGTTCTTTGTTTCTTAGAGACGTTGCGGGGGCCTTGATGGGCTGAGGCTAACTTCTTTCGTCTTTGTAACAGATTGGAAAGAGTGGTGGAGGATGGGACTGCGGTACTACCAGGAGTGGTGAGTGCGGTTGTGGCTTGTAGAGGCGGGGTAGGAAGGTATGGGCTAATACCTTCCGTAGCCTCGATATGGTCTGTGACTTCAGGGGTTTCAAGACCAAGGGTAGATAGAATATGGACTGGTAGTCGTCAGATGGGTCCAAACATAGATTGATCAGTAGAGGGATTGTACCTTTTCAGATCTTTGGTGATGAAGAGATTGGTGTCGCTGCCCATGCTAAGTACTGCATCCGTATGAAGATCTGAGATGCAAAGAGACCAGAACCTAGGAAAAGTGAATTCGGTAGGGTTTTCTCTTTGGACTCTCTTTGGGAATGTACTGCAGAAAGTCATCCCATAGTATCTGACCGTAGTTAACGTCGTGGCCAGTAAAGATGCACCACACCAGCTCCAAAAGTTTGAGACCCATATTATCAGTGCCTCCGGTTCGGCCTGATAGACTGCGGATGACAAAGTGACAAACGAATTGCCACACCGCAAGCAGCTGATTTTTCTTGAACTCGCCTATTCCTTTGATTTTCTTCTGGTAACCCATTTGGTATAGAGCTGAGAGAATGTCTGTCATGCTTGGAGTAAAAACCTTGGTGGAAGGATGAACAAGCAGATTGATGGCATTGAGGAATTTTTCTTTGTTCAGAATGACCAAGAATCATTCACCAAATTGAGATGTACCTCTTGAAGATTTTCTAGGGGTCTATATGCAGAAAAGGCGCATTTGAATAGAGTTGAGAGGGGAACCACATCTGTGAATGAATCGAAGGGGCCAAACAGGGGGTGATTGTTCAGAAACTTGATCATTAGCTTGATCGGAGCATTGTAGGAGGAATGCTCATCAAACACAGCCCTAAAATTGCTTGAAGCAATCGTAGGCATTTGGTTTCTTGTTTCAGAATCAGAGCCAGTTGGGTTTGCAGAGGCAGAGGCCTTGGAGAGTTTCTTCGAAACATTGGATTTCACCATTGTTGAGAGGTTGAAGAAAGTTGCAGAAACAGAGTGCAAGAAAAAAATGGAGAAGTTCGATATTCAGAAAGCGTAAACCTTTCTTGGGGAAGAAGATGGGATTTTATAGTGGGGGTTTTGGGACGGTAAATGATTTTTTACCCTAGGTGAAATAAGATAAGGTAAAAACGTTTGGGTGTTTTTCTTCGATTGGGAGATGAAATCTCAGCCACAGATTAATAAGAGGTTTTAATCTATTTTTCGAGATTTACCAAAAAGGGTTGGCATTTAATGAAGTGTCAGTCAAAAAATGTCACGTCTGAAGAACGTGTAGTGAGGGTGGGTTTAATCTGTTGTATAAAGGGGAAGGTGTAACGGATTGGACGTGTTGGGGGTATTGGAAGGGACAGCTTAAAAAGATTTGTTTATGGAAAAACGTTCTCTTTGTCATCATACCTAAAATAGGTCTGACACAAGGTTTATTCAAAAAGGGAAATGGGATAGTTACACAAAGAATGTTTTTTTAATGGTTTTCTCATTTAATGAGGGATCATTAAATAGCACACCATGAATCAAGAATTAATGAAACAGATTAGAAAACAATCAATATGGTTGCGGATTGAGATTTCATTGCGGATGGATCATTTGTCATTGTGGATGAATGGATGACTGCAGTAGAAGAACTGAGGAGAACACTTCAACAAAAATTACTAACAACAAACAATAAGGACCATTGAGAGATAAATATGATATATGGTTGCGGTACATAGACTGCGGTACACAGGATATACCAAAACCATCTATCATAAGTAACTTCAGTTAGGACCGCAATCAGAGACGAAGGATGGTCTGCGGTACCTATCAATTCAAAAAGAATTGTGGGTCCTGATTCATCATTCCTAACATTTGTAAGAAACTGTTGAGTTTTGTAGAGTCAAGTGCCTTTGTGAATACATCAGCAATCTCTTCATGAGTATGGAAAAAAATAAGTTCAATGTTACCTTTCAGAATGTGGTCTTTGATGAAGTGATACCGTAGTTCAATATGCTTTGTCTTGGAGTGCTGAATTGGATTGTAAGAAATCGCTATAGCACTTTCAAAGTCACAGTAAATTGGTATCCGCAGCATTCTGTATCCGTAGTCCATAAGTCGTGTTTTCATCCATAAGACTTGTGAACAACAGCTGGCTGCAGCCACATATTCAACTTCTGCGGTAGAAAATGATACGCAACTTTGTTTCCTTGATGACCAGCTAACGAGTCTTCCACCCAGAAATTGACATCCACCGGAGGTGCTTTTTCGATCTAGTATGCATCCGACATGATCCGCATCAGTGAATGCCTGTAGGCTGAAATCATTCCCTGCGGGGTACCATAAGCCAAGAGTCTTGCTACCCTTTAAGTATCTTAAAATCTGCTTGGCTGCGGTCATGTGTGACATTTTTGGGTCAGCCTGGTACCTTGCGCATACACCTGTTGCAAAAACAATGTCTGCTCGGATTGCGGTGAGGTACATCAATGATCCAATGATACCTCTATACGTCTTGTGATCCACTGATTCGCCAGAGGGATCATCAGATATCTTATATCCGAAGGCCATAGGGACCTTAGCCGAAGAACAGTTGTCCATTTAATATTTATTTAACAGTTCAGTGGTGTATTTCTCCTGATGAATGAATATCCCTTGAGGGACTTGTTTCACTTGAAGTCCTAGAAAGAAGTTAATATCTCTATTCATGCTCAATTGGAATTTTTTGGTCATGAGCTTAGCGAATTCATCCACCATTTTTTGATCAGTTGATCCGAAGATGATATCATCCACATATATTTGTACAAGCATAAGGTGATCACCATTTGCTTTTCTAAATAAAGTGGGATCAATCACTCGTACCATGCTCTTGGGGCTTACTTTAGACCGTAGACTGCTTTTTCAAGCTTGTAGCAGTGGTCTGGGAATTCAAGACTTTCAAAGCCCGGAGGTTGCTGAAGATAAACCTCCTCTTTTAATTCACCATTGAGAAAAGCACTTTTCACATCCATTTGATGAACCTTGATGTTCTTGTGAGCTGTGTATGCTAAGAAGATTCGGATGGCTTCCATTCGTGCTACCGGAGCATACGTTTCATCATAGTCAATACCTTCAAGTTGACTATATCCCTTGGCAACTAGTCTTGCCTTGTTTCTGACGACCGCACCAGATTCATCCAACTTATTCTTATACACCCATCTAGTACCAACGATGGTGTGACCTTTAGGCTTCAGAACGAGCTGCCATACTTTGTTTCTTTTGAATTATTCTAGCTCTTCTTGCATTGCAGATATCCAGTCTGGTTCTAGTAATGCTTCTTTGATCGTTCGGGGCTCAACCGAGGACATAAATGTTGCGTAGTGACAATGATCAGATAAATCCTTGGAAGATCGAGTCTGGATACCTGCGGATGGGTTGTCGATGATTTGACCTGGTGGGTGGTCCTTCGTCCATACGTGTAGACGGGGTTGCAGATAATCAGCAGCTGCGGTAGTGGGAACATCTTCAATATCGGAAGACTCTGCGGTTGGAGATGACAGTTCCCCCTGGACTTGAGAACATCCTGCTGAGTTGTCTTGAACTTGAAAGGTAGGTTCAGAGTTTGCTTGGGCAGATGGGGAAGGTTACCCCTGGATTGCTGATGGGAGTTCCCCTTGAACCTGAGAAGGTTCCCCCTAGATTGCGGATGGGAGTGTGATAATCCTCGAGTCTGTTCTTGTGTCAACGTTCTATATGATTTCATCATCCGAGTCCGAAGAAAAGTTTGATGGTTGAAAGTCTCTACGGATAGGGATTAGAGCTGCATCTTCTAGTACTGGAACCTCGATGGTTGTTGTATGGTCCGGAGTTGAGTTTTCCCCCTCAACCAGCGAGGTGGAAGTATTTAGTGATACCTCATCGGACGGAGTAGGACCAGATACGTCAGCATGCTGCTGTTGAGCTTCCTGGGACACAAGAACTTCGGATAACTTGGTTGTTTCTACAGGGTCGAAGAGATCGTCATAGTTTACTTCAACTAGGTTAAGTGGACCCGAAGAGGCATGAATATTACTTTCTAGGATTGCTGTGGTTTCGGTTGATGGAGTAGTGTTGCAGATGTCATAGTCATCGAATTTCACATCGAAACTTTCAATTATCAGCCTTGTGCGTCTAATGAGAACCCTATAAGCAACTTTGTTAGTGCAGTGGCCAAGGAAGATGCATTCATCAGACTTCAGTGCGAATTTTTTGAGGTGATCTGTGTTGTTGATTACGAAACATCTACACCCGAATATATTAAAGAATCGGACATTTGGCTTGCGGTTGTTAAGGCACTCATACGGTGTTTTGCTGAGACGTTTGCACACAATGCTTCGGTTCTGTACAAAACAAGCTGTGGCCACTGCTTTGGCCCAGAAGTAGAGAGGAAGGTGTGTGAAGTTGAGCATAGATCTGGCAGCTTCTACTAGAGTGCGGTTCCTTCGCTCTACTACCCCATTTTGTTGCGGTGTGTAAGGAGCTGAGAAGTTGTGAGTGATGCCCTTTGAAACCAAGAAACTATTTAGAATATGATTAGTAAACTCAGTTCCATTATCACTTCGGATACGTCGTACTGGTAACTTGATCTGAAGTTCAATTTCCTTGATGAAATTGATCATGATCTGCGGAGTTTCTGATTTGAGACTTAAGAAGTAGACCTAGGTGAACCGTGTGAAGTCATCAACTATAACCAGTATATATTTCTTATGATGAAGACTGGATACGGTAAATGGACCGCAGAGATCAATGTGTAAAAGTTCTAATGGTTCAAAAATTGAGGAGTCAATCACCATGGGGTGACTTGCTTTGGATTGCTTTCCACATTCACATGCAGGACAGAGAGTATCATTGCTGAACTTGAGGATTTGAAGACCTCTGACTAGTTCTCCGGTGACCAAATTGTTGATGTATCTGAAGTTGAGGTGAGCTAGCTTGCGGTGTCATAGCCAGCTGACTTCGGATACTGCTTTGGATAGGAAGCATAATTGTGGTTTGCCTATGATCAGAGATACATCCAGAGGATACATAGTACCTTCAGATCGGGACTTGATCAGACATGTGCTCCTATCACTTGTCATTACATAGCAAAATTGGTCATCAAATTCAACTCGATGGCCTGCCTTACATAGTTGACCAACACTGATGAGATTGTGTTTAAGGCCTTCTACATAAGCAACCTTTTGAATAGAGAAGTTTCACGTAGTAAGAACACCATAACCTCGGATTATCCCATTCGCATTGTTGCCGAATGTGACATTTCCACCGTTCCAAATTGGCCTGAAATCCCGAAGATATTCTAACCTTCCGGTCATGTGCAAGGAGCAGTCACTGTCAATTAACCATTCTTCTTCTTGTTCCTCCTTGCACAAAGCCTGAGAATTACACGGTTAGTTTAGGCATCCAAACTAGTTTGGAGCCTGGGCTAAAAGCTGAGTTTCTAAGTGATGCATGAACCGAGGTTGCAGGGTCTGGTTTCGTGTCAACTTTTAATCCTAGTCCTGGGTGTTTGTGAATTTTTGGAGTGTTGTGTTTTTTGGAAAAGTTACGAGGTTTCTGAAAAGAATTAGATTTGACATGAGATGAACCATTTTGACAACTACACTGACATTGACATGCTGAAATTTTGTCTTTTGTTCTAACACTTGGTTTGGTCAGCGGTCTAAAGGATGAAGTAGACTTGTGACCGGTTCGAGGTTGGTAATCTCTGACATTTGTGCTGTTCGAATTTGAAAAAGTTTGTTTCGAAAAGGATTTAGCATGTGTAGACTCTTTGGACCTTTTTGTTGGATATGGTAAAATGCCCTTCCACTTGTTAGAACTTTGATGTGATTTTAAAAGTGTTGGAGTGGGTAAAATACCCTTCCATTTCGGATCATCTAAGGAATAGATTTGAAAACCATTGCTTCGAAAAGACCTTACACCCTTTTGGGTTGTGTCAGATGAGTTAGGAATGACTGTTGAAACTGTACATTCCTTTTTGCATGTTTTCTTGATGGGAGAGTTTTTTGAAAAATAGTGAGAGAAAAAAAACTTTTCTGGACTCTTAGATTTTGGGAATCTGATATGTCTTTTGTTTTTAGAAAAGTTTTGTTGATTTTTGCCTCGGGATCGAATTTCGTCTTTGAAAGCCTTTTTTGCTAAAGTCTTTGGAGAACCGCAGTCATTAGTGTTTAGATGCGGTTTCTTGGAAGCCTTTGAAAATTTTTGAAAACGAGGACTTGATTCATCCGAACTTGAAGATTCAGGGATTTGAGAGCATTGACCCACTTCAAAGTTCTCTATGGGTAATTCATGATGAATTGGTTGAAGAGTCACAGAGCCTTTAGTTGATGACTGCGGTAAGGATGATTTGACTATCGCAGAGTAAGTCTGAGTTGGGACTACAGTGGGACTTTTGTGAAACTTCTGTGGCTCATGACTACAGTGAGAGACACTGCGGTCTGAGGGCAGAGATGGGAAGTCCTGTGAGACTTCGGGACCCTCTATGACAATTTCTTCATCAACAACTGACGAGGTCTGAGAATTTGGATATATTGTGCCACAGATAGGAATTTGATCACATGTGTGACCCGAAACCTCAGGCACGATTTCCTCTATCACACAGTTATTACTTAGATTATGAATTCTACCGAAGTGTGTTCTGATATCTTCGGGAAAGGTGTTGTCATTGACTGGAAAATGAAATTCTCGGTCCGGAGGGACATACAGTCAATCTTTGTTGAACTGGGGTGTGGAATCCTTTGCGGTAGGATATCCATTGGACCAACCCCAATTGTATGTATTGTCCACAGTTCCATTATTCACCAAATTTTCAATAGCTTCACTTTCATTGAACAATTTTTCTATTAAAAGATTTAAGCGTACAATATCACTCTGAGCTAAATCTCTTTGGTTCAAAGCTATCTCTAGTTGTGTTTCACTCAACATTCTTGCATCTTTTTCTAACTCTAAGTCCTTTTCTAACATATCCATTTTGAGTCTTACGTTGTCCAGTCGTCCTCTTACATGAAACATCTCTTGGGACGCTATGTTCTTGTCATCTAAGGCTTTGTTATAGTCTGTAAGGACGACAGCACATGTGTCATTAAGATTGTCTACGAATGGTTGACAGTCATGCATGCTATAGTTTAGAGTTTGAATCATGAGTTTTACCTGTTCGACGATGCTTAGAGTACCATCCTTTGCCATGTAGCAGTAGTTCTTTTCCAGCTTTGTAGACTCATCATCATCCGTAGTTGCCAGCATGCAGATTTTGCCTTTCCCTTTGACATTGCTGATGGCTTCTTCTTCATCTCCGGATGACCAAACTTGATGGTCTCTTTTGACATGGGCTACGTATGCCCTAGCCTTTTCTTTTTCTTCCAATTATTGAGCCATTCTAAGGTAGAATGCTCTGTCTTTCACTACATTTGCCTTGCAATCTCTTGCAAAATGATTCTCTTTGTTGCACTTGTGACAAATCACAACATCAATTTTGTCTTCTGAGGGAGTACCAGAGTCAGAGGTTTGAATGGACTGCGGTGCCTCCTTTGGTTGAGTATTTTGAGATTGCGGTGGTGGATGAGAACTTTTGGGATAACGTGAATGGTTGTTCTGCAGGTTGAAGTTACGGTTGAATGGAGGTTTGTTGAACTGTTGATTTTTACGAAATGAAGGTGGTGGAAGTCGGTTGAACTGTTGACTAACAAGAGCAATTGCCTTCTGAAATTCTTCTTCATCATCATACTATGAGTCAGCTTCGTATAACTGCGGTGCAGTGTCATACGAGGGAGAGTATGTTTGATTATGTGGAGCTTGTGCTATAAGAGCAAGTGGTCCTCCGAAGTCAGCACAGTCTTTGAGTACGGTTGATTCTTCTGCTTGCAGTTCCCCGTAGAGCTTGTAGAGGGACAAAGAATGAATCTTTCTATCCCCTTGGACTATCATCTTAGCAGTAGTCCAATGTCTTCCCAAACCGTTGAGAAACTGAAGGTTTGTTTCATGGTTGTTGTGGATGGTGCCAGCATTTGATAACTTGGTGACTATCAGATTGAACCTTTTAAAGGAGTCTTCTAAACTTTCGCCAGTATGATCTTTGAAATTGTTGAACTCATTGAGCGCAGTTGTAAGCTTCTTATCTTGAGCTTGTTCTGAGCCTTCGTACAAATTCTTGAGAACTTCCCAGATCTCTTTTGCTGATTTGCAGTTTATGATAATGTCGAAGTTGTCAGGAGCAACTCCACAAGAGATTTCATAAAAAGCAACAGCATCATTTTCCATTTTATCGAGATCATCCTTGGTGGGACGGTTCATGATCGGTTGTCCTCCTCCTAGTCTGGCGGTGGCGCCATCGGTTTGAACTGGTGTAAGAACAGGGACATGTGGTCCTTCTTCTACGGATCGCCATACATCTCTACCAAGTCTCCTTAAGTATCTTTCTATTCTCTGAGACCAGTGATGATATTCATTTGCAACTAGTATTGGGGCTAGATTCGAACCACCAACAATGTTGGAGACATTCAGAGATAATGCTTGTGCCATTATTCCTTGTTTTTTAAGTTTTTTTTAAGAAATGAGCTTCAGTGGTATAGAAGGCCCTTTGAAAATCAGAGTTTTGTTTTCAAAAAGCAACCACTATGGCTCTGATACCAATTGTTGAGAGAAAAACTTGAGACACTTGAACAAACATTAGAACAAGTACAGTTGCAGAATAGTTTATCTCAAAGGATCTAAAAGCTCAACAATAATAAAGAGTTAACGAGTTAGATAGTTAGAGTGTTAGTTGTGGAAATGTAAGGAATATAAATGACAGCAGGTGATATATCAAGTATACACATAAGTTGATTCATAACATGAAATGCATTCAGACCAAGTTAGTAAGTGAGATCGAACTTAATGATTAAGTCACGAATGACTTGCTCCGAAGAGTAATAATATTCAGTAATGTTCTAGTGAACTTTGAGAGTAAGGAGAGATTTAAGGTGTGTAATCAGATAGAGAGATATATTTGATAGCATAGAAGTTGCGATAGATTGTAGAAGATGTGAAAGATATATTTGAATCAGAAAGATTGAGTCCTTTATATAGAGACTCAGGAGTTACATGGATCAAATCTCTAAGAGTAGCCATGTAAGGCATACTGGACAACAGAGAGTATTACAATAAAGTTAAAGTAATCTAGTAAGTAAGAGTGACTGCGGTTGATGATGACTTCGGGTGCGGTTGCTGAAGGAGATCTGACTGCGGATTCTAGAGGGCTGCGGTAGCTGAAGTTCAAGAGGGTCACTTTGATGATTCAACATGACTAAGTCTGCCCATTTCCTACCAATTAAGGAGAACGACAAGATGGAGAAGCTGACTAGAGTTTATCTTAAGGAAATTGTCAGATTGCATGGAGTTCTAAATTCTATTATTTCTGACCGAGATAGTAGATTCACTTCACGATTTTGGCAATCGCTACAAAAATCCTTAGAAACACGTCTAGATATGAGTACAACTTACCATCCACAGACTGTGTCACACCCCAAAACCAAGAACGGCGGAAACGTTCAGGGGTGGAGGACGTTATATACAGTATCATAACAGTGTAAAGTAGTAAACAAGCAAAAACGTCATCCATTGCATTAAAAGTAAAGTTTTAATACATGAGTGTTCTTTCATTGTAATAAGACACCAAAATATGTAATCAAAATAAAAGACGAGTCTTGTCTGTGCTCCGTCTTCTCAAAAACCTGGTCATCGTACCTGTCTACTGGTGACCTGAGAATACAAGTTATTTTGAAAGTATAGATCAGCATAAAGCTGGTGAATTCATAAGTATTTTAGTGTCATTGATTTGGAAAGCTGCTATGAAAGTCATGCAATTGTTGATGAAACATTTGATATTAGTGTGAAAACCCTAGAAAATCCCATATTTCCTACTAGTATAAAAGGTAGTCTTCTACCAAGACCATGATGTTTTGAAGTTTGCATTTCTTTGTAAATGAATGTTTTTCCCATGTGTGACTATTATTATAAATATATAGTCTACCTCATCGTTTATGTGAATGTGTCACAAAATAAAAGTAAAAGGGAAATTATATAAGTATCATCCTTTGGTACTAGGATGAACATACAGTCTACCTCATCGTTTATGTGATTGTGTCACAAAATAAAGGTAATGACCTAATAACTTAAGTATTATCCTTTGGTACTAGGATAAACACGACATAGTAATTACCGAATAGTATTAACCGTAGACATCCATAGATGTCCATTTTCCTCTGTAGCTAACAGCTGGGTGTAGGAATGGTTAGTCCCGTAAAGTATATATATAATAGTATCTATACATATAATATGTAATAGTATCTCATTATATAGTATCTATGTAACAGTATCCATGTAAAGGTATCCATGTAAAAGTATCCTTGTAAGGGTATCTCTTCATATAGCATTTAGTATAGACTCATGAATGAATTGACTCTGGTGTAATTCCTTGAAATAGGAATAATGTTTTGTATCCCCTAAACTATACCTATAATATTTTACTGGAATGTAAGTTGAGTGTTCAAGTAGGTTTATACACCCTTGCTACTCAAGAGTGTTGGAACTGAATGAAGAATGAAAGCTCTTATATCAATACATATATACATGAAACATAAGTGTATAGATATGGTTTTAACAGTAAGTTGAAAGAGGTTTTGTAAAACATTTAAGAGTTTTGAACAATAATAATGATGACTTGATGTCATTTTATAAAAAATTTCAAAAGTAATTCATTTGATAACAAAGTATAACAGAACTGAAAACCATTGTGTTTATCACATTTTGAAGTGAAAACCATTGTTTTCTACTTGTATTCCCCCCCCCCTATTAAAGCATTTAAAATCATTTAAAAGATTGTTTAAGGGGTATGAACACACCTGTAGTGGGTGGTTTGGATGATCAAATGATGTAGGATGCTAAGTATCAAGTGAAGACTTGTACACACACAATGATCCTAGTTAACATATAATAACACATATATGTATCCAGTTAGTCTTTAAACAACTAACTAACAAAGTTAAGACCTCTTAGGACATGTAAAACACCTTATTTAGGTGTTATAAGTCATAAGGATTGCCTCTAAGTGTTGTAGGACCTTGCTATTGAGTTTGGGGTTCAAGGGTAAACTCCCTTGGAGTTTACGGTTTTGTGACCATAACTCCTTGAGTTTACGGTTGTAAACCCATGTGTTTACGGCCGTAAACTCATGTTTCTTTGACCATTTGTTGTTTTGAAGCTCTACAAGCCATTAGAAGCATTTCCACTTGAAGTATAAGCCTATGGAAGTGATTAGGGCATCATTTCACTCCTAAATGGAGTTTACGGTCCTTGGACCATTTCCCTTTGGGTTTACGGCCGTAAACCCATATGGTTTTGGTCTTTTGATTGTTTTGAGTCCTAAGCACAATGAGGTAAGGATCTATGCAAGTTTCCAAGGCTTAGAAGGGGCTAGGGCACACTTTGGCACCCTTTTTAGGGTTTACGGTCCAAGAACACCTTGGACCGTAAACACCTTGATCTTGTGTTTCCTTGGTGATTTCTTGATGTTTAGAAGTGTAACAAGCCTTATACTACTCTAGGATAGAAGTACTTACTAGTTAGAAGCTTGAAAAGGTGCTAAAAGTCCAAGAACACTAGTGTATCTTCTTGGTGTTCTTGGTGAAACTTGAAGATCTAACCTTTTGGAATGATTTCACGGATGGAAGTGTGTTAGATCACTAGATTAAGTAATATATCAACTTATTAGGGCTAGAAACACTTACAAGTTGAAGATCTAGAAGGAAAACTCGGATGCTACTTGAGAGGATTTGAGTTTTGTTCTTGAAAAGTGAAAAAGTGAATAAAATGGCTAAGTGCCATTTATATACCCTTGGGTTTTACGGCCGTAAACACCAAGTTTAGGCCGTAAACTCCAAACTTTTGAAGTTTTGGGACTTTATTGTTGCACAATAAACCCTAATGCATCCTCTCTCCTGTTATCTCCTGAAGTACTGATCTATAAACCCGCAAACTTATTCCTAAAAGCTTGAAAGTTAGCAGAAACAGTTTTGACTTCTATTGAAGTGAATGGTTGTACAGAATAGAAATTTCGGGTTGTCACATCATCCCCCCGTTAGAAGGAATTTCGTCCCGAAATTAGAGTTTAAGCAAATAAGTTGTTACAAATAACTAAGTAAAAAGACGAGGATATTTCAGTTTCATTTGATCCTCTCGTTCCCAAGTGAATTCAGGTCCTCGCTTGGCGTTCCAGCGAACCTTCACTATCGGGATACGACTTTGTTTCGTTTGCTTGACCTCTCGGTCCATGATCTCTACTGGTTCTTCCACGAAGTTGAGGCTCTCATTGATCTCGATCTCGTCGAGTGGGATTACAAGAGTCTCGTCGGACAGACACTTTTTCAAGTTCGAGACGTGGAAAACAGAATGTACGTTACTGAGTTCGCGCGGTAGATTGAGTTTGTAAGCTACAGGGCCGATTCTGGAAAGAATCTCGAAAGGCCCTATGTATCTCGGATTGAGCTTCCCACGCTTTCCAAAGCGTATCAAGCCCTTCCAGGGTGAGACATTCAATAGAACCCGGTCGCCCACCTAGAATTCCAACGGTTTCTTTTGCTTGTCAGCGTAGCTTTTCTGTTGGTCTCTAGAGGCTTTCAATCGTTCATGAATCTGAACGATCTTCTCTGTCGTTTCCCGAATGATCTCCGGACCCGTGAGAGTGCTTTCAGGAACTCGTCCTTTAGCTAACTGAGTATCACCCACCTCAGCCCAGCACAGAGGGGATCTGCACTTTCGGCCATAGAGGGCCTCGAATGGAGCTGCCTTTATGCTCGTGTGATAACTATTGTTGTAGGAAAATTCTACAAGAGGTAAATGAGTATCCCAAGCTTTCCCAAAGTCGATCACACAAGCTCGCAACATATCTTCCAGGGTTTGGATAGTTCTCTCACTTTGTCTGTCGGTCTTTGGATGGTAGGCTGTACTCATGTCCAGCCTAGTTCCTAGGGAACTTTGTAGCGACTGCCAGAACCTCGAAGTGAATCTACTATCTATGTCCGAGATAATGGATATGGGAACACCGTTCAGTCGTACAATCTCCCTAATGTAGGTTCTCATAAGTTTCTCCATTTTGTCAGTTTTTTTGATGGGTAGGAAGTGTGCGGACTTGGTCAATCTGTCGACGATGACCCATATGGTATCAAGTCCAACCGTTATCTTGGGCAACTTGGTTATGATGTCCATAGTGATCCGCTCCCACTTCCATTCCGGTATTTCTGGTTGTTGTAGAAGACCGGAGGGTTTCTGGTATTCGACCTTGACCTTGGCGCAAGTAAGGCATTTACTTACGAAGGTAGCAATATCTGCTTTCATGTTAGGCCACCAGTATAGCTTTTTAAGATCTAGATACATCTTATCTGAACCTAGGTGGATGGAATAACGAGTGTTGTGCGCCTCGTTCATGACCAAGTCTCTGAAACCACTAAGTTTCGGTGTCCAGATCCGATCCATGAGGTATAAGGCTCCGCCACCCTTGACTTCCAATTTCTTATCCATCCCTCTCAGGGATTCACCCGCCACATTTTCAGGTTTCAAAGCGTCGAGCTGAGCCTCCTTAATTTGCGTGGACAGGTGTGAATGGATAGTTAGAGTCAAAGATTTGACTCTACGACCAGAATATTCTTTCCGACTTAGGGCATCAGCTACTACGTTGGCTTTACCCGGATGATAACGAATTTCGCATTCGTAATCACTGAGTAGCTCGACCCACCGTCGTTGTCTCATGTTGAGCTCTTTCTGGTCGAATATATGTTGTAGACTTTTGTGGTCTGTAAAGATCGTGCTTTTTGTACCATACAGGTAGTGTCTCCAGATCTTCAGAGTCAACACGACTGCTCCTAGCTCAAGATCGTGTGTGGTGTAGTTGACCTCGTATGTCTTCAGCTGTCTCGAGGCATAGGCGATGACCATACCTCGTTGCATCAGAACACAGTCGAGCCCTTGATTTGAAGCATCGCAATAGACATCGAAGTCTTCTATCCCTTCGGAGAGGGATAGTATTGGTGCGGTGCACAAGGCTCGCTTGAGCGTTTGGAACGCTCTCTCTTGCTTCTCTTCCCAGTCAAAGGCCACGCCCTTCTGGGTCAGTGTTGTAAGAGGTTTCATGATGCGGGAGAAGTTCTGAATAAACCTGCGATAGTAGCCAGCGAGACCTAGAAATTGACGAATTTCCGTAGGTGTCTTCGGTGCTGACCAGTTCTCAATGGCCTTGATTTTAGAAGGGTCCACGTGAATTCCCTCTTCACTAACCACGTGGCCCAAGAATTCGACTCTTCGAATCCAAAATTCGCACTTAGAGAACTTCGCATAGAGCTTCTCCGATCGTAATGTTTCTAAGACTCTTCGTAGGTGTTGACTATGCTCCTCCTTACTTCGAGAGTAGATTAGTATGTCATCGATGAAGACGATGACGAACTGATCCAAGTAAGGACAACACACCCTATTCATCAAATCCATGAATACTGCGGGCACGTTTGTTAATCCGAACGGCATCACTACAAATTCGTAGTGCCCATAACAAGTTCAGAAGGCTGTCTTGGGAACATCCTCCTCTAACACTCGTAGTTGGTGGTATCCAGATCGTAGATCTATCTTCGAGAAGTAGTTGGCTCCCTGGAGTTGATCAAATAAATCGTCAATGCGGGGTAAGGGATAACGATTTTTAATGGTAAGCTTGTTGAGTTCCCTGTAGTCGATACATATGCGAAACGATCCGTCTTTCTTCTTGACGAACAAGATCGGTGCTCCCCATGGTGAGAAGCTCGGCCTAATAAATCCCTTCTTAAGAAGTTCGTTAAGCTGACTAGAAAGTTCCTGCATCTCTGTCGGTGCCAGACGGTAAGGAGATTTGGCTACGGGATTAGCCCCTGACACTAAGTCGATTCTGAACTCGACTTGGCGTTGTGGTGGTAATCCTGGGAGTTCTTCTGGAAAGATGTCGGGAAAGTCGCGTACCTCTGGGATGTTCTAAATGTCTTTTACTTCTTGACTCGTATCGACGATGTGTGCGAGGAATGCATGATATTCCTTTCGTAAGCACTTCTGGGCTTGGATGCATGAAATGATGCGAAGGCTCGTACTAGGTTTGTCGTCGTAGATAACTAGGGTTTCGCTGTTAGGGAAGTTAAGACGAACTGCTTTTTCAAAGCACATGATGTCGGCGCGAAGAAGACTCAACCAATCCATGCCGATAATGACGTCAAAACTTTTAATTAGGACCGACATGAGGTCTATCTTGAAAGTATGGCAATCTAAAGTTAGAGTACAACCTACGTATATGCAGTTAGTACTTTCCGTTTTCCCGTTTGCCATTTCTATAGTGAATGATTTATCTAAAGCACTAGGTTTTTGTTTAAGCAGGTGTGCAAATTTCTGGCTTACAAAACTTTTCTCCGCCCCACTGTCGAAGAGTATGCAAGCATAAGAGTTATCGAGGAGAAACGTACCAGTAACTATCGTAGGATCAGCTACGGCTTCCTCGTGGCCCATGGCCAGAATTCTTCCTACTCCGCCATCTATTCCTGCTTTAGGGCAGTTCCTCTTGTAGTGGCCCACCTCGCCACGACCGTAGCAAGCTTGGCCCACCCCGACGTTAGGAACTTGAGCGGTCGGCCTTGCTGGAGTCTTGCAGAAACGGGCAGTATGCCCTTTCCTGTTGCAGCTAGAGCACTGCATTTCCCGGCAAGGTCCGTTGTGATGGAAGGTGCATTTGTTGCACCTTGGAATATTACCGGCATAAGGTTTTGTTGGGAAGGGATTGGCAGGGACAACAGGGGTTACCGTGGCAGCACTGATTGCCACTAGTTGTTGTCTCTTTGAGGATTCTTGCGAAGCCCCGCTTTTCCTCTTGTTCCACCCCTTTTTCTTGTTGTTGTTGTTGTTTCCCTTTTGTGGCTCGGGTGTAGGGATTGTTGGGTTCTGGTGGTTTCCGTGATCTATAAGAGATTGTGCCAGCTCTTTGGCGCTGTCAAAAGTAACAGGCCTGGATGCTAACACACTTGACTGGATCTGGGGCGACAGTCCCCAAATATATCTCTCTATTTTCTTGCTCTCGAGAGCAACCATATCAGGGCATAGAATTGCCAGATCACAGAATCTATTAGTATAGGTTGATATGTCGGAACCAACCATTTCAAGACCCCAGAGTTCCTGCTCGAGTTTTTGAATTTCCCCTCGAGGACAGTACTCTCTCATCAGCATGGCTTTCAAGTTTTCCCAGCTGATCGAATTTGCCACTATAATAGTCAGAGACTTAACGTGGCCATTCCACCAAGTTAAAGCCCTGTCAGAAAAGGTACAAGTAGCAAACCTGACCTTATTGCCCTCCGGGCTGGCGCAGATTTCAAAGACCGCTTCTGTGTTTTCAATCCACTGCCTTAAGATCATAACCCCACCAGTTCCATTGAAGTTTCGGGGTTTGGCATTCATAAAATCCTTGTAGGTGCATTCCCGGGGGCTCTCGCCATGGTTGGAAGGAGGTGCACCTGTTCCCGATCCACTAGGGACAAGAGTATTGATGTGTGACACGGCAGCCGCTACGGCCGCCGTGAAAGCTGCTTGGAACATAGCAGCGTCAAACTGAGCAGGTGGTGGAGGTGGTGGTATTGGTGTTTCGTTATTATTGTTACGCCTTGTACTTCTGCGAGGCGGCATTTTTCAACTATAAGTTGAAAAGATAAAGGCAATGATAAGAATTCAATAGTATAGAAAATGAACGTGTCTCATGAACTAAATTGCCATAGTTCAACAACAGATGATAGCAATTGGATAATAATTCCCATTAGATTAGGTACCTGTCAATATTACTAGAATTACAGACGTAACAAGTTCGGGAAAAATGGCCAACAGAAGGTGGCCTTACATCAACCAAGATGGGAACAATTTTGACAGGACTACAACCTAACCAAGATCTAACAGGTCTAAGATTTACAAGGAAAGGCAATTTGACCAGAGTTTTTCATAACTAGGTTATATCCAAAAGAGAAGTCGATGAGATTTTTATCGGCGACGAGAACTACTAGAGTGAGTTCTCGATTCCGACAGAAGGCGTTCTATGTCCCTCACACGCCTGTCAGATCTTACTTGCTGAGCTCGAAGTTCCCTGACTTCAGCTTGGGTTCCAGCAAGTTCTCTCTGCAGAGCTGCATTGTGGACCAGAGTCCTTTCATGAGCAGACTCTAGTTGGCGAATGCGGATGGTGTTAACGCCAGAGTTGGCGTCAATCTCCACGACTCGGTCGATAGCAGCTCGACCCTGTTCGGTGTTCCGGGAAATCCTATGAACCATGATGGGTAGGACTCGGTCAGCTGAACCTCCCTCAGTGAGGTTGTAGAAGCTTCTGTCTCCATTATAGGGGATGGGTTGACCCTGTTCCTGACTCCATCTATTCAAGTTTGTGGCCCACACGGGTGTGGGTCCTTGAAATGTTGGACGAGGGTTCAGGTTTGGGTTTTGAGCAGCTTGGGGTAGGTTGTTGACTTCAGGCTCTGAGTCAGAACTATCAGAAAAGCCTTCAGCACGGTGATCATCCAAAGGGATTGGGTGATCATCTTCTGCTTCTTCCTCTAGCCATCCAGCATTGCCTTGGTTTGGGAAGTACGGGTCGCCGTGGGGATGGAATCCAGCCATGATATCTACGCGAGAAAAGGGATATAAGAAATAACTAAATAGTCAAACTAACTAAGATAATTATAAGATGATCTTTATCAGTTACTCCAATACTTGTTTAGTGCATACTAGTTATATGTATTTAGGACAGGATAGACCTTTGAATAAGTGACCCTAACTTTAAGCCCACAACCAAACGAGGACATGAAGTAAAGCAAAGATTCACATATTATAAGTCTATGATATCCTAGTACATATAACCTTAGTGTATCCACTAAGCAACTATTGACCTATTGATAAGGATCTATTTAGTTCTCAGATAAGTAATTACAGTAACACCAAATACCCCTATGGTATTTTATTGTGGTAATGTTGGTAAGTTTTTAGACTTGTTGCCACATCACAACCATTCTTGGGCATATGCCAATCACTCCTCGGACCAGCATAATTGATCAGGCTATGCCACTCCCAGGACTGACCATACATCCCCAAGCTTACTTGTGATATTCAACAATCGTAATACTTTTGTTCTTGTCATTGTGACACTGATTTTAGTATGAATGCAGGCACGTATACTTAATTAAATATTTTATTATTTAAAAGTATATACTCTTGGTCAGAGTGTTTTAATCCCATTGTATTTATAGTTAGTATATCTTTTATGGGTTGATATACTCAATTCACTATAAACAGTGCTCTGATACCAATCTGTCACACCCCAAAACCAAGAACGGCGGAAACGTTCAGGGGTGGAGGACGTCATGTACAGTATCATAACAGTGTAAAGTAGTAAACAAGCAACAACGTCATCCATTGCATTAAAAGTAAAGTTTTAATACATGAGTGTTCTTTCATTGTAATAAGACACCAAAATATGTAATCAAAATAAAAGACGAGTCTTGTCTGTGCTCCGTCTTCTCAAAAACCTAGTCATCCTACCTATCTACTGGTGACCTGAGAATACAAGTTATTTTGAAAGTATAGATCAGCATAAAGCTGGTGAATTCATAAGTATTTTAGTGTCATTGATTTGGAAAGCTGCTATGAAAGTCATGCAATTGTTGATGAAACATTTGATATTAGTGTGAAAACCTTAGAAAATCCCATATTTCCTACTAGTATAAAAGGTAGTCTTCTACCAAGACCATGATGTTTTGAAGTTTGCATTTCTGTGTAAATGAATGTTTTTCCCATGTGTGACTATTATTATAAATATATAGTCTACCTCATCGTTTATGTGAATGTGTCACAAAATAAAAGTAAAAGGGAAATTATATATGTATCATCCTTTGGTACTAGGATGAACATACAGTCTACCTCATCGTTTATGTGAATGTGTCACAAAATAAAGGTAATGACCTAATAACTTAAGTATTATCCTTTGGTACTAGGATAAACACGGCATAGTAATTACCGAATAGTATTAACCGTAGACATCCATAGATGTGCATTTTCCTCTGTAGCTAACAGCTGGGTGTAGGAATGGTTAGTCCCGTAAAGTATATATATAATAGTATCTATACATATAATATGTAATAGTATCTCATCATATAGTATCTATGTAACAGTATCCATGTAAAGGTATCCATGTAAAAGTATCCATGTAAGGGTATCTCTTCATATAGCATTTAGTATAGACTCATGAATGAATTGACTCTGGTGTAATTCCTTGAAATAGGAATAATGTTTTGTATCCCCTAAACTATACCTATAATAGTTTACTGGAATGTAAGTTGAGTGTTGAAGTAGGTTTATACACCCTTGCTACTCAAGAGTGTTGGAACTGAATGAAGAATGAAAGCTCTTATATCAATACATATATACATGAAACATAAGTGTATAGATATGGTTTTAACAGTAAGTTGAAAAAGGTTTTGTAAAACATTTAAGAGTTTTGAACAATAATAATGATGACTTGATGTCATTTTATAAAACATTTCAAAAGTAATTCATTTGATAACAAAGTATAACAGAACTGAAAACCATTGTGTTTATCACATTTTGAAGTATGTGAAATCAGTTGATTGAAAACACAGTTATAAATCACATGTGATTGATTCTATAACATGCTGTTTTCTACTTGTATCCCCCCCTATTAAAGCATTTAAAATCATTTAAAAGATTGTTTAAGGGGTATGAACTCACCTGTAGTGGGTGGTTTGGATGATCGGATAATGTAGGATGCTAAGTGTCAAGTGAAGACTTGCACACACACAATGATCCTAGTTAACATATAATAACACATATATGTATCCAATTAGTCTTTAAACAACTAATTAACAAAGTTAAGACCTCTTAGGACATGTAAAACACCTTATTTAGGTGTTATAAGTCATAAGGATTGCCTCTAAGTGTTGTAGGACCTTGCTATTGAGTTTGGGGTTCAAGGGTAAAATCCCTTGGAGTTTACAGTTTTGTGACCATAACTCCTTGAGTTTACGGTTGTAAACCCATGTGTTTACGGCCGTAAACTCATGTTTCTTTGACCATTTGTTGTTTTGAAGCTCTACAAGCCATTAGAAGCATTTCCACTTGAAGTATAAGCCTATGGAAGTGATTAGGGCATCATTTCACTCCTAAATGGAGTTTACGGTCCTTGGACCATTTCCCTTTGGGTTTACGGCCGTAAACCCATATGGTTTTGGTCTTTTGATTGTTTTGAGTCTTAAGCACAATGAGGTAAGGATCTATGCAAGTTTCCAAGGCTTAGAAGGGGCTAGGGCACACTTTGGCACCCTTTTTAGGGTTACGGTCCAAGAACACCTTGGACCGTAAACACCTTGATCTTGTGTTTCCTTGGTGATTTCTTGATGTTTAGAAGTGTAACAAGACTTATACTACTCTAGGATAGAAGTACTTACTAGTTAGAAGCTTGAAAAGGTGCTAAAAGTCCAAGAACACTAGTGTGTGTTCTTGGTGTTCTTGGTGAAACTTGAAGATCTAACCTTTTGGAATGATTTCACGGATGGAAGTGTGTTAGATCACTAGATTAAGTAATATATCAACTTATTAGGGCTAGAAACACTTACAAGTTGAAGATCTAGAAGGAAAACTCGGATGCTACTTGAGAGGATTTGAGTTTTGTTCTTGAAAAGTGAAAAAATGAATAAAATGGCTAAGTGCCATTTATATACCCTTGGGGTTTACGGCCGTAAACACCAAGTTTAGGCCGTAAACTCCAAACTTTTGAAGTTTTGGGACTTTATTGTTGCACAATAAACCCTAATGCATCCTCTCTCCTGTTATCTCCTGAAGTACTGATCTATAAACCCGCAAACTTATTCCTAAAAACTTGAAAGTTAGCAGAAACAGTTTTGACTTCTATTGAAGTGAATGGTTGTACAGAATAGAAATTTCGGGTTGTCATAGACTGATGGTCAGAGTGAGAGAACCATTCAGACTTTAGAAGATATGCTCCGAGCCTGTGTAATAGACTTTGGAAATGCGTGGGATACTCATTTACCGTTAATTGAGTTTTCCTATAATAATAGTCATCACACCAGCATCAAGGCTGCACCGTTTGAGGCTCTTTATGGACGAAAAAGTCGTTCCCCAATATGTTGGGCAGAAGTTGGAGATTCGCAGATGGCCAGAGAACGTACAGGCGATACCTTACGTACTGGACCAGAAATAATCCACGAGACAACTAAAAAGGTCATGCAAATTAAGGATTGATTAAAGGTTGCACGTGATCTTCAAAAGAGTTATGCTGACGTAAGACGTAAACCTTTAGAATTCTAAGTTGGAGATAAAGTAATGTTGAAGGTCTCTCCTTGGAAAGGCGTAATCCGATTCGGCAAACGAGGCAAACTAAACCCACGGTATATAGGACCTTTTGAAATTCTAGCAAGAATTGGTTCTGTCGCATACCAACTTAAGTTGCCTCAAGAGCTAAGCAATGTACACGATTTTTTCACGTATAAATCTCAAAATATGTCTATCCGATGACACTCTTGTTATACCTCTCGACGACATACAAGACAATACGAAACTCAACTTTGTAGAAGAACCTGTCGAGATCATGGATCGAGAAGTCAAACGATTAAAGCAAAGTCGTATTCCCATAGTGAAAGTTCGATGGAACTCTTTACGAGGACCTGAATTTACTTGGGAACGTGAAGATCAAATGATAAATTTCGGGACGAAATGATTCTAACGGGGGGAGAATGTAACACTAGTCAAAATAGGTCAATAGACAATCACATGTGATTAAGCTAATCATGTAATGTGATTTTGTTAAACTAGTAATGTGATCAACATGCTATGTAGTTCATGATAAATTATAATAGAAATATAAACTTTCTTTATGATACAACTCAAAGTATACGTCCATACGATTCCAAAAATATAAAGAACGTCTAAATCTGACTTCGCGGTAAGAAATTATGACAAATTCTAACGCCATAGATCCTTATAACTAGAGGAATTTAAAATAGGCTTATAATTAGCTATTGGAATCCATTAGAGAGTTGTATTACTCGGAATTACCTACGTGTGCATATAAAGAACGTCAAAAACGGAGTTCGTATGCAAAAGTGACGACCTTCCGAAGTTGCAGCTGTCTGAGAGCATGACACGTGGCAGGAAACCCTAGCTGTCTGGATTCACGACGTGAACCTTAAATTCACGAAGTGAAAGTAGTCCAGGACACATTTTGGGACTATAAAACACGTGCAAAGTCTACGGGAGTGAGGTGTTGAATCCCCACGACGTGAACATAAAGTTCACGACGTGAAACTAGAATCGTGACACCTTCCGAAGCTAGGACGCAAATGGAAAGTCTACGACATGACTCAGCTCAAATTCACGACGTGAACTTGTCTTGGACAGCCTATAAATAGCAATTCCGACCTCTTCACTTCTTACACCTGAACTTCTTTCTCCTCTCTCCTTTGCTGAAGCCATCTTGCATCCTGAGCCCGGTGATCGCGAACCGCTGACCGTTTCTGCTTAGATTACATAAAATCACGCTACTAGGGTGAGTTTCACGGCCCCACTTTCTAATATTTCGGGGGAAAACGCATGCTAAATATTGTATATACGTTAATATTATGTCTATATGATAGTATATTAGTATCAACGTAGATAGTTATATTAACCGGGATATAGTTATTTAAATATAATATTTTGAATATATACAACTATTATCAACTTGTTAGCATGCTATTATACTAATGTAGATCTTGAGTTATACTTAGGATTCTATATATATGTTGTGTGCGATATAGTTCCGAAGTTATATTCGGAAGGTCTATATGTTAATTTATAAAGTATGTTGCTATTATTGGTTTTATGTCAAGATAAAACTTGGTATGCTATATGTTGTTATTGATAGTTTTATGACAAGATAAAACTTGGTATGTTATATGTTTTTGTTGTTATTGGTTTTATGTCAAGATAAAACCTGGTTTTACTTCAAGTTATAGCTGTTATACTACCTAAATGTTATGAAGTTAGGAGTAATGTTTAAAAGCATTGTCTAGTAACTTAGGGTTTTAGACATGAAAATGCTTTTGTTGTTAGAGCTATAGGAAGCCGTCGAAGTCTACATGAGTAATTGTATTCATCAACTAAAATTGGGGATCTTAGAAGAAATCCTCTGAACTGTAACCGTTAATCCCGTGTGAGCAAGGAAGTCGTGTATAATTAGTATACGGGTTGACCACCCCACTTGTGATTGTTAGCTATAGTCAACCGTATACTTGTTATTGTTCCGGCGTCGATGAAGTGTACGGTGTTGTTTCTCATGGAAATCATGAGTGTATTGTTTCTCATGGAAATCATGAGTGTGTTTTATCAGAGGTATTGTGTCGTAGTAGCGGTTACAGGCTCATGGTAGCAAATTGTTAGAAACATTATACTTTGTCGTATACAAGTATTAATGTTAAGTATAAGTTTCTCCCTACTTATACCTTAGGTTCAAGGATTGTTTAGGTATAACACTTAATTGATAAGTAAATTATTATACCTAATATATATACTAAATGTTGGAGGGTCAAAATGATACTTTCAAAACTATACTTTTGAACTTGGAAAATGTATTATTTTTATATGGAGTCAAAACCTGTGGACTCACCAACTTTATGTTGACGTATTTTTAAATGCATGTGTTTTCAGGTAATTGAAAAGCTGGTATGTATTCAAACAGGAGAAGTTTTACTATTACCTTTCTGTTCGTTAAGAAGTATACAATAGTCGGATATTATCTAATAGGTTCTAGAAAAATAGTAATGTAACTTTCAATCATCAATAAAGGTATGTATTTTCTTTAGTATTGTTCAATGTATGTATATAACTGTGATACGAAGAATGACGCTACACCACCCGCTGTTTCTGCCGACGGCTGGGGGTGTGATAGATTGGTATCAGAGCTATTAACTATAGTGAACTAGTACTTTCTTAGGAAAGCACGTCTATAGTTTAGGGCTTACTCTATTAGGTTTAGGTATATCCCTTAGCCTAAAATAAAAAAGTATTATTAATTATTCTACTGAAGGGCTACTTACGGGAGCGGTGACAGGATAGAGATGTCGATTTGGGTTGCTGGATTCCAGAACGGCTATATGCTAAAATGATCCCGCCCTTTCGACTGTCCTGACTGGCCGGAGCCTTATCAGATAGACCTGAAGTAACAAACAATAATTAAAGTGTGAATACAATAAATAAGAAAATAGAGTCATATATAAAGACTCAGACCCGCGATGAGAATACACCTTAATACCCGAAATGTTTTTGATCTCAAGGATTTAGATCAAATATTCCAACTAAAGTTTATATGTGCATATATCCTATCATAACTAGGTGTAGGTGCGCAACTACATTTTATTATGATCAGATCAAATGAACTATTTAATTTGGGAGTAATATGTGATAGACTAAACTCTTGGTGATCCAAAATGTATAGGAATTCGACATGGCACATTCACGAGAATGGATAATCATCGAGGATACGGATGAAGAAGAGGAAGTTTCATTCCCCATGATGGTAGGCGATCCTTACTACCCTATAAATCCAACCACCTTTCATCCAATAGCTTCTGACGATGGAGCACCTTTACCTTCCAACGAATGGGAAGAGAGTGAACCAATTGAAGAAAGCGAATCGATGAAGGAGACAGAATCGGTGGCATCATCTTTACCACCAATGAACACTCTTTACCGTCAAGTTCCAGGAGGAGCAAAGATGAAACACACGGCACGTAAATCCATACCAATATGGAAAAGGATTAAGAAGAATCAGAAGGCGACATCTTCAGGAAGTCATAGAGTTCAAGATAAACCTGCACGGATCGCACAAACCGTTGATAGGTGGGTGGCAGAAGAAAGAGCTGCTAAGATGTATGAGACTGGTCAATTATCTCGACCACATCCCCCACATTCTTCTGAAGTTAACACTTTATTTCAATTGTTTAAGAAAAGTGTGAAAATTGAAGATAAAATGGAAATTGTTGAAGGAAGGGCTACTCATCTCTCCGGAAGAGTACGAAGGCTAGAAGGACAAAGGACGCGAGATCAGGAATCGGTGATGGATGTCCATCATCGTATAAATTTTACTTATAATGACATGATTAATCATGATGCAAGGATTGCAGAGTTAGAGCTCTACAATCAAACCTCAAGAAATGAAGAACGCACAGGAAGTCTTGAGCAGAGAACTCAAGCACTTGAGGAGCAAGTGGTTAATGTTACTGACGTGCTAGGTCATCACTTAGGTTTCTGGTAGATAAGCTAAAACTAGTGGTTGTGTAAATAGAAAAAAAAATCAGAGTAGTTAAGGCAAGAAGAGTATAGTTTATAGCAAGGATGTAGAAAACCTTGCAAATTTTGCAATGTTTATAGAAACTTTTCTCTGATATGCCTAAATAAACTGATGTAACCACTGGTAATAATATGAAGCATATATTACAGTAATCATTGTGTTATCCATTATGTTTTATACTTTGAAGAATAATTGAAGTATTTAGTACTTGTGTAGTAAATGAATAATTCTTCATGAAACTTATAAAATTCTTATTATTTATAATAGGAACTAAAACAAAATGCCTAGAAGGAGTAGTGCTCGGCTAAACCCTAACCAACGATCAGCACCACAACAAAAACCACCAGAACCAAACTGTAACACCGTAAGTTCTGAATACCTAGAAAGGAAAGAAAGCCTCAAGATAAGGGAGTGACTCGTCGAGTAGATGGGTGACTCGACGAGTAGGAGCACGATTTTGGTCGCGGGTTAAGTGACCTACTCGACGAGTCAGAGGACTGACTCGACGAGTTGGCCAGGTTTGGGGAAAACCCTAAATGCGGGTCTTGTACCCTATTTAAAGAACATTATAACCCTTCATCAGCCTCATTGATGCTCTCTCAAGTCCAGAACGAAAACCCTAGAGCCTCCCTTGAGTTGTGAGTCATTTTGAGAGATTTGGAGCATTCTTGAAGCTTGGAGGAACAAGAAGAAGGATGGAGGTTCAAGGAGGAAGAAGTAGATCCAGAAGATTCACTCCAGTAGCTGCTCATTTTGGTAATCAAGTTCCCTCCTTGACTTCTAGTTTGATAGATCTCTTTATAACCCTATTTATTAAGCTTATGGACCAAGAATGATTTCTTGTGGGATTTGGACGTCCCGAAGATAGATCCTTTCCGATCTGGGAATATTCAGAGTAGTAAAGGCATAAAGGTGGAAGCTTTATGCCAATAGAACTCCCCAAGCAAAGTTTAACTGGTTATAATGGCCTTTTGAGCAAAAAGGGCCATGCAAGGGTGCAAAGGTAGTAGCTTTGTGTGATATCCCGACCCTAGGAGGCTAGATCAGGGTCTTGGATGCCTTGAGCTTGTCTGAAATCGTCTGAATAATGTTGGACATAGAGAGACTTGGCGAGTCAGTTGTGGCACTCGGCGAGTCAGGCCAGTTCTTGCCCCAAAACCCTTCTGTTAAGGGTATGAGTTGAGATTGGAAAGGGACTCAGCCAGTCTGAGTCCATAATGGTTATGAAGTTCATCGTACTCGAAGAGTCCAAGGAAGAACTCTGAGAGTCTAAGACAATCTCCTTAGTTTATGAAAATGGACTCGACGAGTTGTTCATACAACTCGGCGAGTCACAGACTAGACACATTCATATGTGGATGATGAACTCGACGAGTTCAATGGTGAACTTGACGAGTTGGTTGAAGATGGTCCCAGTTGGTTGAAGATGGTCCCAGTCAGCAGTTCAGAAGTGTCGGTTAGCAGTCAGAATTGTTCAGCGAATCTTCAGCAGTGTGAGGTGAGTCTTCTCACTGATTGTATGGGTCTACGGCCACAATGCCGGCCCATTTGGTTTATGTATGGTAGGAAGACCCGGGGGTTAGCCCTAGGCATTATGCATGAAAGACCCCGAGGAGGCTCCTGGAACAAAGTATGCTATTATGTACGGTAGGAAGACCCGGGGATTAGCCCTAGGCAATATGTATGAAAGACCAGGAGATGGCTCTTGGCACACTGTATGCTATTATATATGAAAGACCAGGAGATGGCTCCTGGCACACTGTATGCTGTTATGTATGAAAGACCAGGAGGTGGCTCCTGGCACACCGTATGCTGAGTAGGCTAGTAGAGTAGTATGTATAGTTGTCTTTGTGATGCTTGCATGGAAGACCAGGGGGTGGCCCTTGGCACTTGTCTGTAAGACCCAGGGAGTGGCCCCAGGCTTGACAAGGAAGACCGCGTGCGGCCCGTGGCATAACAGCAAGACTATGTTTGGCACATAGCACCTTACTTGATTATGGATATGTTTGTTATGTATGGCTCATGGTTACGTGTGGCATGTATGGATCAGTTGATATGTATGGTATGTGGTATCTGGGGAACTCAATAAGCTTCGTGCTTACGGTTTTCAGTTATTTGGTTCAGGTATTAATGTTTTTCCAAGGAAGGAGCTCGGGGCGATCGCAGCGCATCACACCATGTTTTCTACACTAGATGATATTTGGGATTTAAAACTCTGATAAATGTCTTATGGAGAATGTTATTAAATGATTAAACAAAGTTTATTTAGCGGTTTTTAATTAATCAAAACGAAATTTTTGGCCTTGAATTTTGGGATGTTACAAGTTGGTATTAGAGCCTTGGTTTGAGGGATTCAGGCACACTCTCGGGTGTGTCTGGACTCAAACTGAGGGCTTGATATGAGAATTTTCAAAAGGAACTTGAAAAGTATTTGAAAAGAGAAAAGGACTTTTAAAAGAACAAGGTGTGTGATGCGTGCAATCGACCGAGCTCAAGTAAGTGGTTCCCAAAATACCAATACATGTTTGATATGTGACCTGATATGATTATATGAACTGAATGTTAGAGTAGGGCTAAGGATCTAGGAGGATGCCTGTTATGCCTGATATATGATTCTGAGAACTGCATGCTACGTTAGGGCTAAGGATCTAGGAGGATGCCTTGAATGCCTGTTGTGTGAGCTACATGCTAGGACTGTCTAGTCAGCAGTAGGATAGACTAATTATGTTATGCTTGATGTGGCTAATCAATGCACGAATGCTGCTTGCTTTGTGTTATAGGGGTCCTGACTAACTTTAACTAACTAGTGAGCGGATATGTAGTAGTATTCGCAAGATAGTTAGGGAAAGGAAGCAGAAGTATCCTCATCTATTCTCACGTTCTCAAATCTAGCTTTCAAAAGAATTTCGGGACGAAATTCCCTCTAATGGGGGGATGATGTCACAACTAGGAATTCTGATACGCTGTAAACACTTAACAAAGAGTGACATTGTAGTTAAAACTTGAAAACATGTATTGTGATTAAATCAATGACAACAAAATTCCTATACAAGCATTCAAATAGTCAACAAAGATTGGAAACCCTAAAAATCCCGATTTAAGTTCATTTTTGGATTAGGATTTTCTTATTGGGCCTAATGGGCCAATAAGCTTCCGATTTGACTATTTTGGACTTAGAACTCTTAAATGGGCCCTAATTGGACCCATATGCATGAAACTTAATATTTTGGGCCTTATAAGCCTAAAATGAACTAGGTTATATTCAATGGGCCTTATTGGGCCATAACAAATCTAAATAGCCCTAATGGGCCATAAAACTCATTCCTTGATTTATTTTGGGCCGTAAGCCATCTCCAAAGACCAATTGGGCCGAAAATCATTTAAATGGGCCATATTATGGACTTAAGCACAAAAGGCCCAACTTCTTTCTTCCTCTCGGCCCAACCACAAAACATAGGGAGGAAGAGTTGACTTTTTACATGCCACCTCACAATTATATTATGGTCTTCCATGCAACATCTAATATCTCCAAGCAACCATCCTTTCACTCTCTCTCTTCTCCCCTCTTTTTTCTTCTTCGGCCGAGAACACCAAAGAAAGACACACACACCTCACAAATTCTCTCCAAACACTCTCAAAGAACACTCTTGCTTCTTCTTCAAAAATTTCGAGATTTAAGAGCTTTTCAAGTAGGATTTTCCATAAGAGCCATCATCTAAGGTAAGTTGATGCTTAAATCCATGATCTAATTACTTCATTTCATCAAAAATCTCCTCTTAATCTATTCAAATTCGTGATCTTGCCTCTTAGAACTCATCTAAGCCAAAGATCCTCCAAGAAGCTTGCTAGGCCGAGAATAGCATCAAACTTCTTCCATTCTTCTTCAAAACCGAACCCACAAACTCAAGGTGAGTTCATACCCCTCTCTTTTCGGTTTTCATAAGTTTTATGGGGGAGAATACAAGTAAAGTGTGTAGATCTATGTGTATGTGTATGCTATGTATGATTTTATGCATGTATGTGTGATTATATGTGTTTATGTGGTAAATATGTAACAAAAAGGGAAGAAATCACGAAATCTATGGCATAAGAAGGAAAACAAACATGATCTAAGTTATATTACACTAAACAAGTCAAGAATATTACCCTCTAAGATTATGATAAACATATTGCAAGATAAAACCCATTTTTGGGCTTAAATTGTCAAATAAACAAAAGTTGGGTTGAAAAATTACTATTCACGGTTTTCTCAAGGATTAAAAGAGTCTAAACAGTAAAAATAAGTGTTTTTATGAATATCATACTCTTTTAAAGGTTAGAAATGAAATTTATGGCTTAATGGGCCAAATTTTGGGCTTTTCGGCCCAATGAGTCAAAATTGCGAAAAACCAAATTTTCAAGGGGTTGATTGATAAATTTCACAAAACAGGAGGTAAAAAGTGTAAACAAAACCAATTCAGGGGTTAAAATGCTTTTCTTATCCAAAAAGGATAAAAAATGTAAAGTTTTTGGATTTTGGGCCAAAATTGTAAAAGTTGCAAAAAGTTTGGGCTTTAACCGAAAAACACTTTTCTGGAAGGGCTGAAACTGCCAAAGAATAAGTTTTGAGCTAAAAATATCACTTGAACAAGTCTATGGGTCAAAAGTGTCAAGAAAATGGTTTAAGGGCTTAAAATGTCTTTTTTTTGTATAAAGGACTAAAATTGTTATTTTTATTAAAAAAAGGCTGAAAAGGGTCAATCCAACATTTTGGAACCAGTTATTTTATTTTTAAGATATTGAGCCAAAAATACCAAAAACTACAACTCATGAAAATTTGAAAGATGAATATACGTATAAATCCAAATATCGTTATAAACAATCGACCGGTCTCGTGTCGATACGAAGATAACAATCGTCAATCAAACTTTCCAACAATTATACTATACCTAAAACAAGTAAACATCCAAATAGTTGGGCCTGAAAGATCCTAATCATGCTTATCAGACCTTCGTGGCCCATTGACATGACTTTTGGGCCTAACGCTAATAATAATACATGTCTTCTGGGCCTCTTGTGACCCAATTACATGTTTAAGGGACCCTCAATGGCTTATATGTGCTATTGGGCCTTGGTGGCCCATTAGCATTGCTAGTAAGGTCCAAGTTTAATCAAATATGAAATGGGCCAATGTGTCCTTTGTAACCAACAGCCTTAAATAACACTCGTAATTAGCAGGACCTTGTATTCCTCTTCTCCGTGTCTGTTAGGCTTATTTGAAATCAAAGTAAACAAATCCAGGTCGTTAATCAACAGTAATCAATTTTGTTTGGATTAAGTGAGTAATAACGGGCGACACCTCTAAGGGTCGTTCGTAGTCTGTAGTTATAATCAAAGTCTCCTGGAAGGAGAGCGAGAGTTTGTGTATAGATCTATACGGAGGTGACTCCCACACACCTCAGCTGTTCGCTACAGTTAGACTCGGCCAGTCTAGGGTGACAAAATCTTAAGATCAATCCCGACATACATTAGGATGCCAAGACAGACGAACTAGTCATTATTATGCATGGTTATAACGACTCACATAATTAATTAAATGCAATACCATCCGAGTAATCAAGGAAGAGTAATCAAAATCATTCGTTGTGGCGGTATAGCAATTTGAAAAACAATTATATTTTATGTTATCGGAAAACATCGGGTTTTTCGAGGAAATCAACACCACTCGCTTGTATTTTTCTATAACTATAATACAAAACTCCCTTTTATACACGTTTTGAAATCATTCATGCATCAACTTATGGATCTTCACACTTTGGTAAACAATTGTCTTTTCAGAAAATATCGGATTTTCTGGGTTTTATAAACTACCCAAATCATTTTTATCACAACCCTGCTTATGAACTCATCTACATTTCATATGTTGACGTTTTTCAAAATAACTTGTATTCTCAGGTAGCAGGTAAGCTGCAGGGTAATATCAAGTATGTTAGGAAGCTATGTTTTGAAAACTCTTAAACAATTTATGTTATGGGTGTGTAATATTTCAAACAATGTACTGGATGTGAACAATATCAGTTGTAATGTATTGATTCATGGTGATGTTTATGTTATGATTCATTTATATCCATTGTGATGATATTCAATTTAAGTCACGCGAGCCCTCGGACGTTTCCGCCGTCTGGTTCGGGGGTGTGACACATGACATGTTGAGAGCTGATATTCTGGAGCATGTCAGCTTCTCGGCATGCCCGACCCTGGACTCTATGATTGCCAGGGCGCGGGAAAGGGAGATTGATTTGGAGCACATTGTTAAGAGGAGGTCGGATCAGATGTATACTTTGGAGGGTCCCGGGAAGAGACCCAAGACTTTAGATCATCGATTAGTAGGTCGGCAGGGCCGAAGTCAGGGCAGCACATGCGAGAAACTGCACGAGGGAGTTTGTCGTTCCAGGGGTTCAGGCTGCTACAAGTGTGGCAGTGATGGTCATGTCAGCAGGCACTGCCCACTGGGGGCAAGCCCATTATGTTTTCACTGCAATCAGGTGGGCCACAAAAAGGCCGACTGCCCGACGATGAGGGGAGGAGCAGGGAGTGCGTCTGCCCTGACGACTTTGAGGATTATAGATGGGCGAGAGGGTAGGGCCTTGCAGTGACGGATGAGGGAGATCTGGATTACAGCAGGGAATGTTGCAGGTATGTATAAATGGCTATTTTTGATTCTATATGTATTAGGATTGTTCTTACCCCGGTCTCGGGTAATAGTATGTATGAGTTGTCTCTCTGCTTGTATTCAGATTGTATTTTCAGAATTTCCATATGCCAATTGCATACCAGAAACTATTAATAGCTAGTGTAAGGTCATATTTCACTTCGGGTTCGAAGTTTCCAGTATTGTCTCGGTTACGGCCGAAAACGGTTCAGGAGCGTTACGTGGAGGTCGGTGGGCAGGGTCCATGGAGAGGTCATCCACCATCATCAGGGTTCGGTGGTTCTAATCTTGGTGTTTGGGATAGCTTTTGGAAGCATCAAGGGAAGTGGTTTATCACTGAAGAGGTTGCTCTGAGCATTAGTTATTCGGGCCTTAAGGACGACAGTTGAGCTCAGGGGATTATCAGTATCTGGGATGCAGGAAGTGTTCATCCAGTGTTCGGTACTTGGAGTGGGCTAGTGACGGATCGCTAGCAATATTAAGGCGATGGTAGTTATCATGCCTTTTTGGGTAAGGGAGGAAGGAATGGAAATCCTCGGATTTTCGTGTGCCGTAAAGACTTAGTCGAAGCTAAGTGGGGGAGAAACAATCATGTTATTGGAGCAGAAGCGGTTTTGAAACTGGGATAAGTTTCGCTCTTAGTCACGGAGAAAGACGGCCCAGGCAGCTGTATGAATTGAGGATAGTGTGAATTGGAAGTTAGGAAAACTTGCCAATTGTGAGATCGCATTCTCAGGATGTTTAATGGCAGGTTTCAAAAGAATCAGTTGGGAGTTTCAGTTAGGACATGAGTACAGCTTGGGGTACTAGATTGTGCTTGTATGCTCGATTATGGGTATGTACGGATTAGTAATGAGTGAAAGACCATGGTCAGCGGTCGAGTCAGTGTGGAAGGTGTTGTAAGACTATGGGTTAGCCGTAGCATCCACTAGCAGCCAGTTGGTGTGGAAGGTGTTTTCAGACTACCGGATAGCCGTAGCATTCACCAGTGGTAAGATAGTATGAGAAGTATGGTAAGACTGCGGAGTGGTCCGTAGCAACGGTTAGCAGATAGTGTAGGAGTATTGTGAGACTATGGGGTGGCCCGTAGCGTTTGCTAGTTAGCAGATAGAGTGAGGGAGTTGTAAGACTGCGGTGTGGCCAGTAGCAATCGTATATTAGTATAGTTAGACGGCGGTGTGGCCCGTAGCATTAGTATAGTAAGACTGCGGGGTGGCCCGTAGCATTAGTCGGCTGGTAGCGTAGAGGTGTGGTGGGGCTGCGGGGTGGCCCGTAGCATCAGTTGGTTGGTAGTGCAGAGTGTTGTAAGACTATGGGGGCGGCCCGTAGCATTCACTAGTTGGCAGAACAAGTATAGTAAGACTACGGGGTGGCCCGTAGCATTCGTCGGTCCCTATTCGGCAGTACGAATGTATCAGATGCGTGATTCGCTGGTAGGGTTTTTCAGATTGTTTAAGATAGGGCGGGGCAGCCGCCCGGATGTGAGTGGGCCACATTATGATTGGATTCGGAAGGCGGTAGGTCGTTGGAGACCAGGAGTGAGGTAAGATTGCGGGTAAGCCGTAGCATTCATTAGCAGCTTAGCTCGCGAAGTGTGGGCGGGGGCCCGTATCTCCTAGTTCGCGGAATGTGGGCGGGGGGGGGGGGGGGCGTATCTCCTAGTTAGCCTGATAAGAATCAGGGAAGTTTAGCTAGTTGAGATTAGAGGAGGAGTGGGTCTGCATAGCCCTGGATAGGTGAGACCTGTGGGGGAGGTCGCACCGAAGTATAGATGGATGATACCCGTGGGAGAGGCCCGTGTTCTTTTAGCAATAGGTGAGACCTGGTAGAAACCTTAGGGTAAGATAGGGGATCGGGGATCCTAGATCTTCTACAACCAGAGTGGCTAGGTTGGTAAAGTAATTCAGGTAGTTGCGGTATCTTCTTAAGTTGCTGAGAGCGACTGAGGGAATGTTCTTGCGTTCGGTAACCGGTGGGGGACCGGTGTTTCGGGTAATGGTAGATCAGTTGGGACCAAGGCGGTCTCGGTTCATCCGGTAGGCGGATGGGAGTCAGCAGGACTTCAGTCAGCAATGATGGTGAAGGATTTGTTGTAAGAAGCCGTGAGCTGATCGGTGTTGGGTTTTGAGCAAACTAACACTCCTAAGGTGTTCATGCAACCCTAGAAACCTTGGATCTATGTTTGTCTAAAATACATGCAAAATAATTTTCCAAGGTTCATAACCTATCTAGCATACATGGGGTACTTTTAAACATAAAAGATACTAGAAGAATTACATACCTTTGTTAGTGAGTTGATTCCTTGGGAGTTTGAGAGCCAAGCACCAATAATGTGAATGCCTCAAATGGAAATCACAAATCACCACAAACTTGGAAAACTTATGAGAGAGCACTCTAATTCTCTAAAAATCGGCCACACCTTATGCACACACACATAGTGTCTTCTCAAGCACCATAAGCCTCTTTATATAGTGTAGATGTTAGGGTTATGAACCACCCTAATAATCCATGTCTTTTCCTATTCCAAGGATCCATGGGTTAAAAGCTCCATGGATCATCCATGGACTCCCATTCAAGCTTAGCCCATTTCCTTATGAGTGTTAGCCCACACTATATAAGTACAATAGCCCATTATTTAATTAGTCACCTTATGATCACTAAATTAATTCATAATTAATTTAAGATCAATACTAATTAAATAATACAATTTCATATTAATATATTATAACTTATAATATATTAGTAGGCCGCAAATATACTCTTCTCATAATGTTATCCATATAAATAGTTCGGGTGAAGTGCAACCCAAATGGACCATGCCGGGTCGGGTCAAGTATATACCAAATAAGTTATGGACTTAGACACCTTATCCAACAGTCTCCCACTTGGATAAGTCTGATAACTGTATTTGCCTATATAGCTTCAGGAACCAACCGCCAATCGTAGCTCTAGAAAACTCTGTTGAACTATGAAGCGCCATTTTAGATAAGTGATCACATAATCCTCTGCTCTCATGATATCAGCCGGACAAATACATGGAACAATGTCTTACTTGTTGTCCAACAGTTTGTTTCCCGATTTCCGATTTGTCTGACAAAGAACTTAATCGAAGACATCAATTTGGTTCTGACCGGGCCCGGTACATAGGTCAAAACAAAATCATCGAGGGGCCCAGATATCGCTTCTATTTCTAGAAGGAACAGATAAACTTCGACTCATATGCTTGTTCTACTACTCATTGAATTGCACACAAAGGCACCTTTTATAACATCAAGTTACTGATGCGTTTACGTGCAATCAATGCACAACCAACTCATAGGTAACAACTCATATATCTAGGTTTGAAGACTTATATGATATTACCGTCTCACGATCACTCGAGATAAATTCCATGAAGTGATACAAGTGAGCGTGGGTTTATTCCAATACTCATAACTTATGAGTACTCATGAATGTTGTAGCAACCATTGCTATGGCTAAACACCTTTAGTCATCTACAATCCCAATTCATGACAGTCTTGATTCATACCTACTTCCGACATATGACCGGCTGTGGAGAGTTTGAATAAACTTATTATTCTGGAAGTCAAAACATGCAAAGCTGAAACAATAGTAAATAATTGACAATGATAGCAACACCTTACTCATAAATAAATCACAACTTTTATTCATCATCAAACGTCGATTACATTTTACAAGTTTCAGTGATAACTATCTAATCTGTAAAACTAATATCGTCCCTCAGCCCGATGCGTCTCGCATGCTGCAAATGCTTCACCCTCGTCAGTCCCTTCGTAAGGGGATCCGCAGGGTTCTCATATGACGATACCCTCTTTGCCACGAGGAGTCCTTCTTCTACCTTGTGTCTTATGAAGTGATATTTTCTGTCAATGTGTCGGGATTTGCCACGATCTCTTGGTTCCTTGGCTAAGGTAACCGCACTATTGCTGTCACAGAAAATCTCCATAGGCTCCTTAATAGCTGGTACAACTCCAAGGTCTCCGATGAAGTTCCTCAGCCATAACGCCTCCTTTGCCGCTTCACTCGCTGCTATGTACTCTGATTCACAAGTCGAATCAGCTACAGTCTCCTGTTTGGAACTCTTCCAAGTGATTGCCCCTCCATTTAAGGTAAAGACCCAGCCCGACTGAGAGCGGAAGTTATCCCTATCAGTCTGAAAGCTAGCATCACTATACCCTACTACTCTCAAGTCATCACTCCCACCAAGGGTAAGGATCCAATCCTTAGTCCTCCGCAGGTACTTGAGAATATTTTTACCGCAGTCCAATGAGCCTTGCCAGGGTTCCCCTGATATCGACTCATCTCAGCTATCTCATCTTCTGTACTCGGGCTCTAAGCCTTGCTCAGTTTGGCATTGCTTTGGATCGGTAATTCTCCTTTCTTGGAATTCTGCATGTTGAACCTTTTCAACACCTTATCCAAGTAGATACTCTGACTAAGTCCAATTAGTTCTTTACTCATTTCTCTTAATATCCTTATCCCTAGGATATAGGCAGCTTCTCCAAGGTCCTTCATAGCAAAGCACTTCCCAAGCCAGGACTTAACCTCCTGCAAGGTTGGGATGTCATTTCCTATGAGTAGTATGTCATCCACATACAGTACCAAAAAGCTAACTATACTCCCACTAGCTCTGACATACACGCATGACTCATCTTCACTTCTTGAGAAACCAAACTCTTTGACCTTCTCATCGAAACAAAGATTCCAACTTCGAGATGCTTGTTTCAATCCATAAATGGATTTCTCAAGCTTGCACACTCTATTGGGGTACTCTGCACTGACAAAACCTTCTGGCTGATTCATGTAAACATCCTCAGCCAACTTTCCGTTAAGGAAAGCCGTTTTGACATCCATTTGCCATATTTCATAATCATGAAATGCAGCAATGGCTAGCATAACCTGAATAGACTTAATCTTTGCTACTGGTGAAAAGGTTTCATCATAATCAATACCCTAAGTCTGAGTAAAACCCTTCGCGACCAGTCGAGCCTTATAAGTGTGCACCTTCCCATCCATGTCGGTCTTCTTCTTGAAGATCCATTTGCACCCGACTGTCTTACGGCCTGGTACATTGTCAGCTGGATCAACATGAATTTCCTCCTCAGGTTGATTGCTAATGTCTGAGGTTCCTTCACCAATTGAGTCTTGAATTTCTTCAAGGTCAATTTGCCTCCCACTGTCTCCTTGGTTTATAAATTCTCTCTCTCGAAAGACCCCTCTCCTTGCCACAAAGACCACATTCTCACTGGGTCTGTATAAGAGGTAACCAAAGGATTTTTGTGGGTAGCCGATGAAAATACACCTTTCACGTCGAGGTTCGAGCTTGTCATGAGTCTCGCGCCTCACGAAAGCCTCGCAACCCCAAATCTTGATATGGTCCAAATTGGGAACTTTCCCAGTCCACATTTCATGAGGTGTTTTGGCAACCTTCTTTGTAGGGACTAGATTAAGGATGTGGGCGGCAGTCTCTAAGGCATACCCCCAAAAAGAGACTGGTAGCGAAGCTCGACTCATCATAGAGCGAACCATGTCCAACAAAGTTCGATTACGCCTCTCAGCTACACCATTCAGCTGTGGTGTCATGGGAGGTGTCAATTGTGAGACAATCCCACACTCCTTAAGATAGTCGAGGAACTCAGTACTAAGATACTCACCACCTCGATCGGATCGAAGCATCTTAATGTTCCTGCCCAATTGATTTTCTACTTCATGTTTAAACTCTTTAAACCTTTCAAAAGTTTCTGACTTATGTTTGATTAAGTAGACATAACCATATCTACTAAAATCATCAATAAAAGTCACATAATAGCGATTAGCATCCCTTGTGGCGGTTTTGAATGGTCCATATACATCAGTATGTATAAGGTCCAACAAACCCTCACCCCTTGAACAAGTACTAGTGAAGGGTGATTTTGTCATTTTTCCAAGTAGACAAGACTCACAACTATCATCCGACTTGAGGTCGAACGACTCCAAGACTCCATCCTTTTGGAGCTGGCCTATGCGTTTCTTGCTTACATATCCAAGACGACAATGCCACAAAGATGCTTTATCCAAGCTAGTAGAAGAATCAATACATAATACATTATTTCCTAAATTATCTACAACCGATACAGCTTCATACACACCATCACAAGGTAATGCTTTAAAATAAAGAACATTATTAAAGAAAGCATTAATACTACCAACTTCATTATCAAAAGAAAAGGTAAAACCTTGTTTGTACAAAGCATGAAAGAAAATAATATTCCTCGCCATTTTAGACGAGTACACACATTTATTCAAATCTAACTTTAACCCACTATCTAGCAACAAAGTATAAACTCCAATCTTGGCAACATGTGCAACCTTCTTGTTCCCCATGATTAAGTTTATCTTTCCGTGCTCCACATCCTCACTTCTTCTTAGGCCCTGCAAGTCACAACAGATGTGAATACCACAACCTGTATCAAGAACCCAAGAATTAGAATATGGTGAGTTATTAGACAATATAGTGTAAATACCTGCATGGGATGGTTTCACTTTCCCATCCTTCACATCCTGCAAGTACTTTGGGTAGTTTCGCTTCCAGTGCCCCTTATTTTGACAGTAGAAGCATTCAACATCCTTAGGGATGGCAGAAGGAGTGATATAACCACCTTTGGTTCCAGATGAGGAGCCTTCAAGGGACTTTCCCTTGGTACCCTTCAAAGGGTGCTTCCTCTTCTTCCCTTTGCCTTGCCCGATAGCCAAAATAGGGGTAGTAGTAGGAGTAGGAGTAGTAACCGACTTACTCTTCAGACCACTTTCGGCAGTCTTCAGAAGTCCTTGAAGTTTACTGAGTGTGACTTCCTCCTTGTTCATATGGTATGTCATACAAAATTGATCATAACACGATGGCAAGGAGTGCAAAATGATATTAATTGCCAACTCCCCAGGGAAGTTGGCATTCAGTTTCATTAGACGGTCCACATACCTTTGCATTTTCTGCATGTGGCTCGTGATTGGTTCGCTATCCTTCATACTCGTAGTGATCATGGAGGAGATTATTTCATACCGCTCTTGACGAGCACTCTAATGGTACCTTTCCATCAGATCCTGATGCATCTCAAAAGGGTAATAGTCCCCATAGGACTTTTGGAGTTCAGCTGTCATGGTGGCCGTCATGATGCATGCCACCTTGGTTGCATCTCTTTCATGTGCCTGATACTCAGCGACCTCCTCAGGAGTAGCAGTGGACTCATCAAGCTCCTTTAGCTCCTTATCGAGGACATATTCCTTATCCTCGTAACGAGTGACCATCCTGATGTTCCGGATCCAATCCATGAAGTTGGAACCATCAAAGATGACCCTCCCACAAAGGTTCATGGGGGAATAGGAGCCAGTAGGGTTAGAGCCCGAAGCATTGTTGTTGGAAGACATCTAAAAAGAAGAAAACAAGTTTAGATTAGATATATCGAATCCTTAATAATACACCCAAATGTAATATTAAGGCTAGGATCCAACACAATATATTATAACTTAGAAGAGGGATGTCGTAATCTAAGCTATAACATATTTGAAGGTAGGTGAATGACGATTCACCAATTTCCACCATGAAAACGAAATGAATTATTAGGGTTATTTGGTTTTGAAATTCCTAGATTCTTTTGAGATTCATTGAACTTTTCAATGGCATGTTTCAATCTCGATTGTGCCCTTCAAGTTTTGTGACTAGGATGCCGAGGATCACAAAACAAGGTGTGAATAACCATGCAAATTCACTTGGTACCCTTAATATTATCACCTAATCAATGTGCCGGTTAACCACACACGCTCCACCGATCTATGATAAACATTAAGTCACCCTTCGTGATCCTTACTAGTCCAAGTTAGTGTGCCGGTTAACCACACACGCTCCACCAACGACTTGGTAAGGTACAAAGTGTGAATTTCATGGGTTAGCACCATATTCACATTTTCCTAAAGCAACTAAGATTGGGAATTTATTAAAGGTTTAGTTACTTTATAATATTCATTATACTTTTAATGAGAATTTAAAGTCATTGTTCTACCCGTTCGGCTAACGACCCTCTACCGATCAAGGAAGCGGTGGGTGAGAATGGACACCCATTAAGTTGCCATTTTATAGGCAACAACCTTATACCCCCCTTATAGACCGGCTTCGTGAATGAGGCCTACTAACGGTAAAACGACTTAATCTTATACATATATATAATAATTAACCATTAATGTTATAAATAGTATAAGGGTTGAATTTTAACTTTTAAAACTCTAAGGGTTTGGAATTAAAGTATATTAAAGTGTGTGTAACTTTACAAATTCCAAAACTTGAGGACAAGTTTTGAAACTATTCAAAACTTTTCATTTCATAACTTATGAATTAAAGGTTCATAAAATGAAGACTCTTCATTTTCATGTAACTTATGTGTTTTAAGTGTGCATAAATGAAAGTGACCTTTGGAAATCCATAACTTGAGGACAAATTATGGACTCCATTAAAACACATAAATGATCAAGAATTATCAATAAACAATTTAGCAAATAATTCCTATGATCTAACAATAATTCATAAGAACATGAACATCATATCAAAAATTCCAAGAACATATGAACACATATTATCATGCAATGTTGATATAAGCCATTGTAAATGGATTAGCATAAACATTACACCATCTAAAACAGGTTTTATAACACCAAAACAGTTTAGGGTAATGTTTCTAGTCCATTTCCAGCAGCAAAACTCGAAAATCTGCATTCTGAGGCTTCTACTCGTCGAGTGCACGAACCTACTCGACGAGTAGGATGAATTTACTCATGGACTCGGCGAGTCCCCCCATGGACTCGGCGAGTTCATGCTGCAGAATGCAGAAAACTTGAGTTTTTCAACAAGTTTGCAACAAGTATCAAACAAACAAGCCTAGGCTCTGATACCACTATTGGGTTTTGAGCAAACTAACACTCCTAAGGTGTTCATGCAACCCTAGAAACCTTGGATCTATGTTTGTCTAAAATACATGCAAAATAATTTTCCAAGGTTCATAACCTATCTAGCATACATGGGGTACTTTTAAACATAAAAGATACTAGAAGAATTACATACCTTTGTTAGTGAGTTGATTCCTTGGGAGTTTGAGAGACAAGCACCAATAATGTGAATGCCTCAAATGGAAATCACAAATCACCACAAACTTGGAAAACTTATGAGAGAGCACTCTAATTCTCTAGAAATCGGCCACACCTTATGCACACACATATAGTGTCTTCTCAAGCACCATAAGCCTCTTTATATAGTGTAGATGATTAGGGTTATGAACCACCCTAATAACCCATGTCTTTTCCTATTCCAAGGATCCATGGGTTAAAAGCTCCATGGATCATCCATGGACTCCCATTCAAGCTTAGCCCATTTCCTTATGAGTGTTAGCCCACACTATATAAGTACAATAGCCCGTTATTTAATTATTCACCTTATGATCACTAAATTAATTCATAATTAATTTAAGATCAATACTAATTAAATAATACAATTTCATATTAATATATTATTACTTATAATATATTAGTAGGCCGCAAATATACTCTTCTCATAATGTTATCCATATAAATAGTTCGGGTGAAGTGCAACCCAAATGGACCATGCCGGGTCGGGTCAAGTATATACCAAATAAGTTATGGACTTAGACACCTTATCCAACAATCGGGTGGTGCTGAGTTGCTCACCGCGGAATCAAATGATCTCAGAGTAAATGATTTGGCTCGGTAATGCTATTCTCATCTGAGCCTTAAACGTAGCAGAGAGTGATCTGCTACCCGGAGGATTGTCTGAATTCTAACGCTGAGTGGAGTTTTCAGTATTGGAGCATCGTTGTGGGATTGTTCTGGCACTGGTAGTGGCCGGGATTGCGGTTTCAGCAGAGGATTGGTCCTCGAAGGAGATTGGGAAGGTCTGTTGCTTGTGGAAAGTGCCTTGGAAAGGCCAGTAACAATACAAGGAAAGGGGTGGACCCCTTGTGTATCAGTGTAAGTGCACTGGGAGTACCGGTAGGGCTTCCGGTTGGGAAAAAGTGTTGTACTTGAAGGTAGTAGTGATTGGATTATTCTGAAGATGACATCTTCCAGGTTTGGATCGGATGGGCGGAGTGTGTAGCTAGTGGTAAAGTGGTAACTGGATGGTAAGGTAGTTGACCGTGGCGGACTTCGAGGACGAAGTCTAGTTTAAGTGGGGGAGAGTTGTAACACCCTAATTTATGAATACCTAGAAAGAAAAGAAAGCCTCAAGATAAGGGAGTGACTCGTCGAGTAGATGGGTGACTCGACGAGTAGGAGCGCGATTTTGGTCGCGGGTTAAGTGACCTACTCGACGAGTCAGAGGACTAACTCGGCCAGTTGGCCAGGTTTGGGGAAAACCCTAAATGCGAGTCTTGTACCCTATTTAAAGAACATTATAACCCTTCATCAGCCTCCTTGATGCTCTCTTAAGTCCAGAACGAAAACCCTAGAGCCTCCCTTGAGTTGTGAGTCATTTTGAGAGATTTGGAGCATTCTTGAAGCTTGGAGGAACAATAATAAGGTTGGAGGTGCAAGGAGGAAGAAGTAGATCCAAAAGATTCACTCCAATAGCTGCTCATTTTGGTAATCAAGTTCCCTCCTTGACTTCTAGTTTGATAGATCTCTTTATAACCCTATTTACGAAGCTTATAGACCAAGAATGATTTCTTGTGGGATTTGGACGTCCCCAAGATAGATCCTTTCAGATCTGGGAATATTCAGAGTAGTAAAGGCATAAAGGAAGAAGCTTTATACCAATAGAACTCCCCATGCAAAGTTTAAGTGGTTATAATGGCCTTTTGAGCAAAAAAAGGCCATGCAAGGGTGCAAAGGTAGCAGCTTTGTGTGATATCCCGACCCTAGGAGGCCATATCTGGGTCTTGGATGCCTTGAGCTTGTCTAAAATTGTCTGAATAATGTTGGACTTAGAGAGACTCGGTGAGTCAGTTGTGGCACTCGGCGAGTCAGGCCAGTTCTTGCCCCAAAACCCTTCTGTTAAGGGTATGAGTTGAGATTGGAAAGGGACTCAGCCAGTCTGAGTCCATAATGGTTATGAAGTTCATCGTACTCGACGAGTCCAAGGAAGAACTCGGTGAGTCTAAGACAATCTCCTTATTTTATGAAGATGGAATCGACGAGTTGTTCATACAAATCGGCGAGTCACAGACTAGACACATTTATATGTCGATGATGAACTCGACGAATTCAATGGTGAACTCGACGAGTTGGTTGAAGATGGTCCCAGTGGCATGGTTGAAGGAGAACCCGTCGAGTTCTTGCTAGGCTCGACGGGTAGAGTCGGGGTTGTTTTGGGATTGGAGGAGTATGGACTCGAAGAGTTGGTAGACCAACTCGGCGAGTCAGGTCAACTGGATGTTGACTTTGACCAAGTTTGACCAGGGTTGACTTTTGGATTATTATGGTCTAACTGTTGTTTTGGGTATTCATAGTTCGGGAAGCCGAAGGTTCAGCAGTTCAGAAGTGTCGGTTAGCAGTCAGAAGTGTTCAGCGAATCTTCGGCACTGTGAGGTGAGTCTCCTCACTGATTGTATGGGTCTACGGCCACAATGCCGATCCATTTGGTTTATGTATGGTAGGAAGACCCGGGGGTTAGCCCTAGGCATTATGCATGAAAGACCAGGAGTAGGCTCCTAGCACACAGTATGCTATTATGTACTGTAGGAAGACCCGGGGATTAGCCCTAGGCAATATGTATGAAAAACCAGGAGATGGCTCCTGGCACACTGTATGCTGTTATATATGAAAGACCAGGAGATGGCTCCTGGCACACTGTATGCTGTTATGTATGAAAGACCAGGAGGTGGCTCCTGGCACACCGTATGCTTGGTAGCCTAGTAGAGTAGTATGTATAGTTGTCTTTGTGATGCTTGTATGGAAGACCAGGAGCTGGCCCTTGGCAGTTGTCTGTAAGACCCAGGGAGTGGTCCCAGGCTTGACAAGGAAGACCACGTGCGGCCCGTGGCATCACAGCAAGACTATGTTTGGCACATAGCACCTTACTTGATTATGGATATGTTTGTTATGTATGGCTCATGGTTACGTATGGCATGTATGGATCAGTTGATATGTATGGTATGTGGTATCTGGGGAACTCAATAAGCTTCGTGCTTACGGTTTTCAGTTATTTGGTTCAGGTATTAATTTTTTTTCCAACGAAGGAGCTCGGGGCGATCGCAGCGCATCACACCATGTTTTCCGCACTAGATGATCTTTGGGATTTAAAACTCTGATAAATGTCTTATTGAGAATGTTATTAAATGATTAAACAAAGTTTATTTAGCGGTTTTTAATTAATCAAAACGAAATTTTTAGCCTTGAATTTTGGGATGTTACACAAACCCCCCAATGAGTACAACAGAACTTGAAGAAATCATAGCTCAAAGAATTGTTGCGGCTCTATCTAATGTCACAAGAGGTGGAGTTAGGAATGAAGGCCATGTAGGGACCGCTAGAACGTGTACCTACAAAAACTTTATGAATTGCAGGCAAAAGAGCTTTCATGGAAATGAAGGGGTTGTTAATTTGACTAGGTGGATAGAAAATACAGAGTCCGTCTTTCAAATAAGCTTCTGTCCAGACGACTGTAAAGTACGATTTGCAGCCTGTACTTTCGCTGATGCATCACTTACATGGTGGAACAGCCATGTGAATACAATGGGAATTGATACTGCAAATTCCATGAAATGGGAAGAGCTAAAAATGATGCTAGTAGAAGAGTATTGTCCTAGGGAGGAAATACAAAAGCTGGAACAAGAATTGTGGACCCTAAACATGAAGGGTTCAGAGATAAAAGCTTATACCGTTGATTTAATGATCTTGCAGTAATGTGTCCATCACTTGTAACCCCTGAATATAAGAAGATTGAGCGATATATTTGGGGTTTAGCATCGCAAATCAAAGGCATGGTGATCGCATCAAAGCCTACAACCTATGACAACACCAACAGAATAGCTCATCAGCTAACCCTCACAGAGATCCAAGGAACAGTAGTGGTCTCAAAGGCTGAGTCTCCCAAATCTGGAACAAACAAGCGCAAGATTAATGGGAAGAATCCCAAACAATCATCTGAGAAAAGACAAGAAGTGGCAACCAATTATGCAGCCACGACAGCAGTACCCACACATCCAAAATCTTCATGGTGCAATCAGTGCAACCGTCATCATCCAGGTGACTGTTTTGTCTGCACGAAGTGCAAGAAAAAGGGTCATACTGATAGTTACTGTAGGAGCACAAAACCTGCAACAGTCAATCAGCAAACAAATACTGGAACAAGCCGTGGTGAAGGAAGAAAGTGCTATAAGTGTGGAGAGGTTGGACGCATCAAGAAAGAATGTCCAAAGTCAAGGACTCAAGGAGGCATAGGGCGTGGCAGGGCGTTTGTGATCGGAAGCAGAGAAGCTATCCAGGACCCTTCGGTCGTATCTGGTATGTTTCTCATAGATAATTTATATGCTACTATACTCTTCGACTCTGGAGCAGATAGAAGTTTTATAACTCCGACGTTTAGAAAATTGTTAAGTCATAAGTCTAGCAAATTAAAAGAAATCTATGAATTAGAAATTGCTAATGGTCAAACCTAGAGAACACATGAAGTCCTAGAAAACTGTCTGTTAACTCTTAATAACTACCTTTTTCACGTCTACATCATGTCAATGCCTATCGGTAGTTTTGATGTCATAATTGGCATGGATTGGTTATCTTCACACCACTCCGAAATTCTATGTCATGAGAAAGCCATACGACTACCCTTACCAAACGGCAAAGCCCTGATTATCTATGGTGCTAAATCTGGGAAGAACCTCAAAGTCATCTCTTGTACCAAGACCCAAAAATATCTACATAAGAAATGTAGCGCATTCTTAGCCCACATTGTAGATAAGAAGAGAAAGACAAAAGAAATCAAGGACATACCTAAAGAATGTGATTTCCCTGCCGTGTTTCCTGAAGATCTACCTGGAATACCACCCGTCCGACAAGTCGAGTTTCGAATCGACTTAATTCCAGGAGCAGCACCGGTAGCGAAATCTCCATATCGGTTGGCTACATCCGAAATGCAAGAATTGTCTAGCTAACTACAAGAACTTCTTGACAAAGGGTTTATCCGACCAAGTTTTTCACCTTGGGGAGCACCAATCTTGTTTGTCAAGAAGAAGGACAGATCCATTCGAATGTGTATTGATTATCGGGAGCTGAACAAGCTAACAATCAATAATCGTTATCCGCTTCCAATAATTGATGATATATTCGATCAACTGCAAGCATCCAACTACTACTCTAAGATAGATCTCAGATCAGGATACCATCAACTCAGAGTACAAGAAGACGACATTCCAAAAACAGCATTTAGAACTCGTTATGGTCATTATGAGTTCTTAGTTATATCTTTTAGATTGACCAATGCCCCAGCAGTGTTTACGGATCTTATGAATCGTGTTTGCAACCCCTACTTGGATAAATTCGTGATAGTATTTATCGATGATGTATTGATATATTCACGAACCAAGGAAGAACATGGTCAACAGCTGCAAATAATCTTGGAACTACTAAGAAAAGAAAATTTGTACGCCAAATTCTCCAAATGTGAGTTTTGGATTAGAGAAGTACAATTTTTAGGTCATGTAGCTAGCAACGAAGGAATTCATCTTGACCCATCCAAATTTGAAGCAATCAGGAATTGGGAAGCACCAAAGACGCCAACAGAAGTGCGTCAATTCCTAGGACTTGCTGGCTATAACCGCAGATTCGTAGAAAATTTCTCCAAAATAGCCAAGCCGCTTACAACACTAACCCAAAAGGATACGAAGTTCAACTGGGAAGACAAACAAGAAGCTGCTTTTCAGAAACTGAAGCAAATGTTGTGTAGTGCACCAATCCTATCCCTTCCAGATGGGACAGAGGATTTCGTCGTATACTGCGACGCATCAAATCAAGGATTGGGATGTGTGTTGATGCAAAGAGGAAAAGTTATCGCCTACGCATCACGACAACTTAATGTTCATGAGAATAATTACACTACCCACGATCTTGAGTTGGGAGCTGTAGTTTTTGCACTAAAAATCTGGAGACATTACTTATGCGGTACTAAGTGTACTATTTTTACCGCCCACAAGAGTCTCCAGCACATCTTCAACCAAAAAGATCTTAATATGAGACAACGAACATGGGTCGAATTGTTGAATGATTACGAATGTGAGATTCGTTATCATCCCGGAAAGGAAAACGTAGTAGCAGATGCCTTGAGCCGGAAAGAATATATTAAACCCCGTCGGGTACGAGCATTAACTATAACTATCCATTCTAACTTTACCGCACAAATTAAAGAAGCTCAACTTGAGGCTCTAAAAGAAGAAAACATCAAGAATGAAGCTTTGCGAGGAATGGAAAAAAAAACTTATACAAAAAGATGACGAAACGCGACACTTTATGGACCGAATTTGGACGCCTAAGTTCGGTGGAGTCAGGGACTTGGTCTTAGAAGAAGCCCAAAAGTCCAGATATTCTGTGCATCCAGGCTCTGACAAAATGTACTTAGACTTAAAAGTACATTATTGGTGGCCAAACATGTAGGCTGAAATTGCTACTTATGTGAGCAAATTCTTGACTTGTTCTAGAGTAAAGGCAGAACATCAAAAGCCTTCAGGTTTACTTCAACAACCGGAAATACCTGAATGGAAATGGGAGCAGATATCAATGGACTTCATTACTAAGTTACCTAAAACTCCTAGTGGGTTCGACACTATTTGCGTAATAGTCGATAGATTGACTAAGTCCGCCCATTTCTTACCAATTAAGGAGAACGACAAGATGGAGAAGCTGACTAGAGTTTATCTTAAGGAAATTGTCAGATTGCATGGAGTTCTAAATTCTATTATTTCTGACCGAGATAGTAGATTCACTTCACGATTTTGGCAATCGCTACAAAAATCCTTAGGAACACGTCTAGATATGAGTACAACTTACCATCCACAGACTGATGGTCAGAGTGAGAGAACCATTCAGACTTTAGAAGATATGCTCCGAGCCTGTGTAATAGACTTTGGAAATGCGTGGGATACTCATTTACCGTTAATTGAGTTTATATACAACAATAGTCATCACACCAGCATCAAGGCTGCACCGTTTGAGGCTCTTTATGGACAAAAATGTCGTTCCCCAATATGTTGGGTAGAAGTTGGAGATACACAGATGGCCACAGAACGTACAGGAGATACCTTACGTACTGGACCAGAAATAATCCACGAGACAACTGAAAAGATCGTGCAAATTAAGGATCGATTAAAGGCTGCACGTGATCGTCAAAAGAGTTATGCTGACGTAAGACGTAAGCCTTTAGAATTCCAAGTTGGAGATAAAGTAATGTTGAAGGTCTCTCCTTGGAAAGGCGTAATCCGATTCGGGAAACGAGGCAAACTAAACCCACGGTATATAGTACCTTTTGAAATTCTAGCAAGAATTGGTTCTGTCGCATATCAACTTAAGTTGCCTCAAGAGCTAAGCAATGTACACGATGTTTTTCACGTATCAAATCTCAAAAGATGTCTATCTGATGACACTCTTGTTATACCTCTCGACGAGATACAAGTCAATACGAAACTCAACTTTGTAGAAGAACCTCTCGAGATCATGGATCGAGAAGTCAAACGATTAAAGCAAAGTCGTATTCCCATAGTGAAAGTTCGATGGAACTCTTTACGAGGACCTGAATTTACTTAGGAACGTGAAGATCAGATGAAAGAAAAATACCCCCAACTGTTTGACAAAACCCTATCCATAAGATAAATTTCGGGACGAAATTATTCTAACAGGGGGAGAATGTAACGCTAGTCAAAATATGTCAATAGACAATCACATGTGATTATGATAATCATGTAATGTGATTTTGTTAAACTAGTAATGTCATAAACGTGCTATGTAGTTCATGATAAATTCTAATACAAATATAAACTTTCTTTATGATACAACTCAAAGTATACGTCCATACGATTCCAAAAATATAAAGAACGTCTAAATCTGACTTCGCATGAAGAAGTTATGACAAATTCTAACGCCATAGATCCTTATAACTAGAGGAATTTAAAATAGGCTTATAATTAGCTATTGGAATCTATTAGAGAGTTGTAGTACTCGAAATTACCTACGCGTGCATATAAAGAACGTCAAAAACGGAGTTCGCATGCAAAAGTTACGACTTTCCGAAGTTGCAGCTGTCTAAGAGCATGACACGTGGCAGGAAACCCTAGCGGTCTGGATTCACAATGTGAACCTTAAATTCACGACGTGAAAGAAGTCCAGGACACATTTTGGGACTAGAAAACACGTGTGAAGTCTACGGGAGTGAGGTGTTGAATCCCCACGAGATGAACATAAAGTTCACGACGTGAAACTAGAATCGTGACACCTTCGGAAGCTAGGACGCAAATGGCAAGTCTACGACATGACTCAGCTCAAATTCACGATGTGAACCTCAAGTTCACGACGTGAACTTGTCTTGGACAACCTATAAATAACAAGTCTGACCTCTTCTCTTCTTACACCTGAACTTCTTTCTCCTCTCTCCTTTGCTGAAGCCATCTTGCATCCCGAGCCCGGTAATCGCGAACCGCTAACCGTTTCTGCTTAGATTACATAAAATCACGCTACTAGGGTGAGTTTCACAGCCCCACTTTCTAATATTTCGGGGGGAAACGCATGCTAAATATTGTATATACGTTAATATTATGTCTATATGATAGTATATTAGTATCAACGTAGATAGTTATATTAACCGGGATATAGTTGTTTAAATATAATATTTTGAATATATACAACTATTATCAATTTGTTAGCATGTTATTATACTAATGTAGATCTTGAGTTATACTTACGATTCTATATATATGTTGTGTGCGATATAGTTCCGAAGTTATATTCGGAAGTTCTATATGTTAATTTATATAGTATGTTGCTATTATTGGTTTTATGTCAAGATAAAACTTGGTATGCTATATGTTGTTATTGATAGTTTTATGACAAGTTAAAACTTGGTATGTTATATGTTGTTGTTATTGGTTTTATGTCACGATAAAACCTGGTTTTACTTCAAGTTATAGTTGTTATACTGCCTAAATGTTATGAAGTGAGGAGTAATGTTTAAAAGCATAGTCTAGTAACTTAGGGTTTTAGACATGAAAATGCTTTTGTTGTTAGAGCTATAGGAAGCCGTCGAAGTCTACATGAGTAATTCTATTCATCAACTAAGATTGGGGATCTTAGCAGAAATCCTCTGAACTATAACCGTTAATCCTGTGTGATCGAGGAAGTCGTGTATAATTAGTATACGGGTTGACCACCCCACTTGTGATTGTTAGCTACAGTCAACCATAAGCAAGTGACAAACTATCCTTTTACTTGTTATTGTTCCAGCGTCGATGAAGCGTACGGTGTTGTTTCTCATGGAAATCATGAGTGTATTGTTTCTCATGGATTTCATGAATGTATTGTTTCTCATGGAAATCATGAGTGTGTTTTATCAGAGGTATTGTGTCGTAGCAGCGGTTACAGGCTCATGGTAGCAAATTGTTAGAAACATTATACTTTGTCGTATACAAGTATTAATGTTAAGTATAAGTTTCCCCCTACTTATACCCTAGGTTCAAGGATTGTTTAGGTATAACACTTAATTGATAAGTAAACTATTATACCTAATATATATACTAAATGTTGGAGGGTCAAAATGATACTTTCAAAACTATACTTTTGAACTTGGAAAATGTATTATTTTTATATGGAGTCAAAACCTGTGGACTCACAAACTTTATGTTGACGTATTTTTAAATGCATGTGTTTTCAGGAAATTGAAAAGCTGGTATGTATTCGAACAGGAGAAGTTTTACTATTACATTTTTGTTCGTTAAGAAGTATACAATAGTCGGATATTATGTAATAGGTTCTAGAAAAACAGTAATGTAACTTTCAATCAACAATAAATGTATGTATTTTCTTTAGTACTGTTCAATGTATGTTATATAACTGTGATACGAAGAATGACGTTACACCACCCGGTGTTTCCGCCGACGGCTGGGGGTGTGACAATGTTCTTGAGAAAATGTCACAAAAACAAAACTATAAAAACTATGATTTTTATGAACATAATATGACTTTCTAGCAAAAATGGTTTTAACCAAGCTATTACATTATTTTTGTTGGATACAAATCAAAATATGTTATTTTGAACATGTGTTATAAAACTAGTTAAAAATACCAAGGATTTTGTTTTACAAAAAGAAAACCTCAAATACCCACCATTTTTTTATGTAAAAGAAGGGTTTTCTAGCAAAAATGGTCATGACTAGGTTATGGTACCATTTTTGTGAGATTTGACCTAAAATATGTTATTTTAAACATATTAGGTTAGCTTGACTTAACATCCACAAAAAGGTAAAAATAAATTTTACAAGGTTTACAACCTAAATTTTTACCGGTTAGTGACGTTAAAAAAAGACAAAAACTAGAAAATTGGTTTTATCATACCAAATGTTCTTATACTTGTGCTATATATATATATATATATATATATATATATATATATATATATATATATATATATATGGACACAACAAAACATTTATAATAAACTATAATAGATATAGTTTATGGGTCATTGACACTATTTTACCATTTTGGGATACAATACAAATAATTATTTAAAGGTATAATTATTTTGCACTATGTATTTTTTATGGAAAGACAATATTTCCACTTACATAAGGGTTTACAAAAGAGTTTTCATTACACTATACGTAAACCTGTTGATACAATTTTGTGAGACATAGTCTTCACCGTACCTACCAGAGTACACACTAAAGTCCTGAATTACAACCAGAATATCGGTAAGAGAGCGTGACACTTGTGTATAGATCTATACGAGACTGACAATCACGCACCTAAGCTGTTAGCTATAGCTAGACCGGCAGGTCTGGGGTGACAATTGTGTAACATTCCGACGCCTGAAGAACGTCGCAGCAGGCCAACTAGTTTTAGCATGGTCGTAATAACTCACATGGGGTATTAACAATCCATTTGGTTTACGGGGCTAACATACGTTCAAATGGTTTTATATAATAATGAAACCACATAATACTATTTTCAATTACAGCAATACATATAAATTTTTTGTCTTAGGGTTTTAAGATTACAACTCATTTTTAAGAAAATATTGGATTTTCTGGAAACATACACTATCATTTTACAAGGAAAAGTTACATATTTTTCGCATACAAAACTCTTATGAACTCACCAACTTAATTGTTGACACTTTTCAAAACTACTTGTATTCTCAGAAAATTGTTAAGCAGGTAACCACAAGATTTTGAGGATGGGACGCTACGGCATCACACTATTTACTTTTGTCATAATCTAATTGGTATTGAAACAAACAATATTTGGATACAATATAATTTTCCCAATTATAACTATGACGGTTGTGTTGCTTTGATAACTATTATTCAATTTGTTGTGTTATTGTTCATGAAGTCATGCACCCTCAGACGTTTCCGCCATTCTGGTTTGGGGGTGTGACATATATCCTATGTATTCCACATTGATGAAGGCAATTTGATACCAAGTGGAATGAAGAGACAACTTCTTTAGGAGAAGACATGAAACAACATGTAAGGATGTAGAACGTGCTTTTGAAGTTCTAAAGTCAAATTGACACACAATAGAACATACAACACGTTTATATAAGATAGTAAATTTATGATATATTATATATGTATGTATCATAATGTAAATATGATAAAGGAAGATAAAGGGTGGAATATTGCATAATATATGCCATCAAAGCTCCGACACGTGCAGTTTGGACTAGGAACAACCATATATTTGCATAGAGTTGTTAACATTCAAGACGAACACAAACACGAGTGGATTTAACAAAACTTGGTGGATCATATCTACAATGTTAACAATGATGATGAGTAGTGTCTTTAGAAAATTGGTTTTTATAAAACTAGGTGATTTATTTTTAAAATTATTGAAAAATAAAAGTGAAATAAAAAAAATTAAAACTCGAATAAAAAGATGACATGAAAATAAAAATGGTGTGTATTACAGATATCTTGTGATATTGTACTTATATAATTTATTTGTATAATTTTCTATGTTTAGATAAGGTCATCCTTCCTTATTTGTAGGCTCCTTAGTTTGCACCTTATATATAAGGTGTACACTTATTAAATGAAAGATATAGATGATTGACCATCCTTTCGGGTATCAGACCGCCTATCCTTCAAACCCATGAAAAACCGGAGGTGACCTATTCAATTGCTATGACAATCGCAGACCACAATGACAACCAATGAACCTTAACCAAAACCTATATCTCTTCACCTAGTGTACACAATCATGAACATCCAAAAAAAGTTCAGAACTCAGGATGGTATGAAAGTAACTTATTCATCGTAGGTGAAACTATTCAAACTCTATGCTCGATGTCACAAGGTCCTTCACCGTATAGATAGTACTCCTCCACCCGCCAAAACAGAAGCAACATATGAGGCTTGGCATGAGATCGATGCTATTATTCTACAGTGGATCTACCGAACACTATCCGATGAACTTTTGGTTCTTGTTCTTAACACCGATGCCACAGCTTATGATACGTGGAAACGACTCAAATAAATTTTATTTGAAAATATTGAGTGATGTGGAGATGACAAAGTACGATGTGGCAAACAAAATGATATTGATACATACCCATGTCTAAAAGAAGCTCTATCGTTTTATATTCCGGCTACATCGTTGCCATTTCCGTCTGCTCTTAAAACTCTAGGGTTTAGAATCCTTCTTCAACCTCATATATTTCCCACCAAACATATTTCCCCTAAACGAAAGTAAAGATTCCTTAAAGTTGGTTCCATTCTTCATCAAGAGCTTATTCGTGAATGCCATATTCTCTCTCCATTCAATTTATTTACGTTACCCGAAGTGTTTCTGAATTGTCTTGTTCATTCACAAAGCCTGGGTCCAGATTCCATTGGAATCATCGCTTTTTCTCATGGTTGTATTGGTGTGGTAGCACGATTTTTCAGCTTGGTTAGCCTCTAGCATACATGGTTTGCTGAAATCCTCAAGGATCGCCACTCAAGGGTTGGTGATGGCAAAGTCGCCAATGCTGTGAAACTATTACCCCACTCCCAATGATGGAACCATCGAGCTTTTATACATGCAAATGAGTAATCAAATCTTCTTATGGTCGTCATTAAACTCTTTATTTCTTAATTACATTGTTTCTAAATCTTTTGAATCTTCTAAACACATTTGATGTTTTATATATCCACGCTCCTACAACTCTGGCTACTTCTCATGATGAACACCAACTGTTTGATAAAGTGTTCCAGTGAGTGACTTGAGTGTGTATGCTATATTATATATTCTGATTAAGGAACTACACGTGTTTGCATTAAATCTGAAGTATAATGTCTTTCGTTACTAAAGATGAACTTGCTAGCATACAATAAATTATTGTGAAACTGGTCACACATTTTGATGATATGAAACATGTTTTTGACCTACTAAGCTTTATATTCTTGTTTTAGCTCTTTTTCAGCAAAAATTGAAAAGAAACATAAAATAACTATTATTTTTTTGTCTTATTATAGAATTATTTTGTTGACATATTAGATGCAATGCATGGAAGCTCAAGAAGCATTGCGAGTATGCACATCGTCAATAATTCTACAAGGTACTATTTATTTGGTACCTTTATTAGTAAATTTATGTGCTTTCTTCCAACAAATGTAATTTGACTCTTTTATCCTTTGTTATTGAGCATAACTTATCACATTAATCATCCTACCACAATAAAACTTCATTTTTATGTTGCCCAGTCTCCGCATGATAATGGTGATTTCTCAAGCACAATGATAATCAACAAGCTGAGTGATTAATTGTTTGTTTTATAGATAAGGTAATAAATGCTTATTATACATCGTGAAGTACTTCATGTAAGTTCTTTTATTATCTGTTTTCATTTGGACGCTTTATCTGTAAAATGACTTATCTTACCCTATATTCGATTTCTTACAAAATTGACTATTTGATACTATATTAGAATTTTTACAAAAACATTATTTATTTAATACTCCATCCCTCCCAAAATTATTGTCCACAAACAAAAAACACACAGATGAAATGACAGCTTTATTGAATTATGGAGCTAGTTAATACTAACTTTATTAAATGAACTGACATTTTTTCCCCCTTTGTTGCATTTTGATGAGAATAATTGTAACGCCCGCAGATCCGGGCTAGTCAATTTAGAGACAATAAGCATCAAAAATGAGTTTTTGATGGAAGATTATTTATAAGGATTAATCTTTTCCAAGTGGTAGTATATGTTACAATGGTTCCGTACATATAAAGAACGCCGAAATCCGAGTTATAACGAAGAAGTTATGGTCTGTCGATGTTTTACGGCAAAACCGGCACGACACCGGGAGACGTAAATAGTATATTTATGATGGATGACTTTTTAGCCTTAGAAATCTAAACAAAAGTTGTAGTATACGTTAAACCGAGAACATACAAAAAAAGAACGCCCAAATCTGACTTCGTATGACGAAGTTATGAATTTTCTAAGATTTGGTATAGCAATGCACGCCCCGAAACTCGAATTTTAGATCGATCGCTTTTTGGCCTACGCGACCTAAATGAGAGTTGAAGATATCATTAATAGGAACTCAACGGTGAAAAGACAGACAAAAACGGAGTCCGTATGTAGAAGTTATGAATTTTATGCGGACAATTAACAGTATAATCTTATCGTACTGTTAAATTTAAGATCGGTCGAGAATTAGCCGACGGAGTCAAAATTACAGTTGTAGACCTTATTTTTACCTACGTGTGGATAAAAATAACGTCGAAAACGAAGCTCCTATGCGAAAGTTATGAATTTTTGAAATCGGCTGATTTCCACCTTGTGTGCGATGCCACGTGTCAGCACCTGGCTCAGACTTGGAGCCCAAGCTCACTCACGATGTGAACATCAAGAAATTCACAATGTGAATCTTCCTCCAGCCCCCTATAAATAAGAGGTGAAGCCCTCTTCATTCCTCACACCTCCCATCAGTTCCCTCTCTTTCTAGAACCTCTCTCTAGCCCCGAAACCCCCCGAAAAGCCTAGGGAACCTCCCTAGCACGAGGCGGAAGCCCCGGAGTGCCCGACGACTCCGAGAAGAAGAGCCTTTCGGCTCGGAAACGCTGGTCCAGCGAAGCCCGGTTTTGAGAAAAACCCGCTGTAAGTGAGCTACGCCTAACTAACTTTAGTATAGCTTATGTTTCAATATAGTAATGTTATTAGGACCTTATAATAAATATTTGGGCTATTATTATGGGTTATATAAGTGTCGTTACAATATCTTTTTAACCACTCGCGGTACGGAGAATCTGGTTTAAAGGGCCGCATAGGGTTGTTGGATTTCAGAATTGCTATATGCCAAAATGGTACTAACCTCCGGTGTTTTATGTATGGCCCCTGTCTGTACATAGTGGTTGGAAAATATTGTTTAAACGCTTATATAATAATAATAATAATAATAATAATAATAATAATAATAATAATAATAATAATAATAATAATAATAATAATAATAATAATAATAATAATAATAAGAATAAGACTAATAATTAGTCACGGTGAATATTAGACTAAAATCTAGTGGTAATAATACTAGGTTTCGTCGAAGGAAATTATATTCTTAAGAAGCGAAGCGCTGTCCGAGTTTGGAATCATCACTTTAACAAGTGAGTGCATAGTTACTTTAATCTTACACATAGATATGAAGTATTTAATATAAATTACATGCTACGTGTGCATATTGTCTGTATACTTTCCGTCTATGCTCGGTGAAAGATTTTTATACATGTTTTAAATTATTTTAACTGTATATATGTATTTTATATCTACAAAATGTGTTGGGTAAAACATGGGTAAATGAAATAGTTGTTGTGTGACAAAAACAAAATGATGAGAGGTGATATAGACCACGAGATAAGGGTGAGAGGTGAACCATGAGAGAAGCTTTTTACCCAAGTGTCGGCCCCGTCATCTAGCAGAGTATGGATGACAACCACGGACTATTCTAGACAGTCCAGTGGAACACTAGCAGGCTCGCAACCTGTAGGTGTATTTGAACTGTGTAATCACCAGCTGTACTCTAAAAACCCATTGACACGTATTGCGAGTGGATTCTCGGAAACGATACTGTCGATAAACGAGATAACCATGGCGCCTATGAGACTTAGTGCCTAAGCCTTGGCGACTATGCGACGTAGTGCCTGTTGTATAAACCCTGGCGACTATGAGACTTAGTGCGTAAACCTTGGCGACTATGCGACTTAGTGCCTGTCGAGTAAACCCTGGCAACGATGGATTTCGTGTCGATTCCTTAGGATGATCCTTAGGAATGAATGAACGAGGAATAGCTAATTCTTAGGGTAGATCCTTAAGAGTAAAGAAGATAATGGGGATGGGTAATTGGGTTGATTGTTTGATGTTTAAACATAATAATTACATTATTGTGGGTTGAAAACCCTATGTACTCACCAGGTTTCCCAACCTGACCCACTCAGTTTATTTGTATCACAGGTGTCGATGTGAAGCTACTTTACACTGAGAGATTTAAAAGAGATGTAGATCACTAGTGTAAATAAATGTAAGTTCTGTTTATGCTTATGTTTCTGTATTGACGATGACATCCCAAGGTTTTGAAAATGAATAAAAATACATTTCTTCGGAAATGCTTTGATAATGTATTTATCATGTTTTTCTGGGAACAAATTCCGCAACACTTTTATTAAAGGAGATACTCTGATTTTTATAAAGCATAAACAAAATCGGTCTTTTCTGGCCGTGAAAATGGGGATGTCACAGTTGGTATCAGAGCATTAGTTTAAGCGAACTAGGTATAAGGATTTATTTCTAGACTTAAACTTAGAATGCTAAGCAATGATTGTGTGGAGTGTGTCTAATATATTTTAGGTAGTACACCTAAATAGACACAAGCACTAGCTAATTTAGGGAAAATGCCTAACATGCTTTTATGTGCTAAGTGATTTGTGATGCTTTATGCTTTCGTTTGTTCGGATCTATGGTCTATTGCCGACCGGATCTGGAAATTTTATGTGTTCAGATTTCTAAACGTTTAATTACGGCATTAGAACTGGCATGTAAGTTTTTGGAGTATTAGGGAGATTTACACGTCGATCGTAAATAAAATCTTTCCTATATAAATTCTCGTCACTACACACCAAACGTTTAAATTGGTGTATAGATCGAAATGGCAAGAACCCGCAGTGGAGCTGGGAACGCGAATGAGATTAGGAATCAACCACCAATGATTGAGCAAATACCCGTTGTGGTAGCCGATCCTAAGCCAATCACGATGGCCGGAGTACAAGCGATGATCCAGATGATGTTGGATCGTCAAATGGAGGAAACAAGGTGTTTACTTCAACAAAATCGAGAGGAACTTACGGTGTCTATTGAACAGTCCGAGTTGAATGACGAGCAGTCTGAGGACGGGAACGAAAGCAGGACCGTTGGTCAAGCTGATCCACCGATTATTAGGAGGAACAATCAAGATGACGGAGTCGAGAGGAATGGATGCAAGTACAAAGATTTTCTAACTTGCAGGCCATCGACTTTCACTAGGAAGGAAGATCCGATCGGAGTCATGGATTGGATCTCAGAGATGGAATTAGCCTTCATGACATGTGGTTGCAAGGGCAAGCTACAAACCACATTTGCAGTACGTCGGTTCAAAGGAGGCACTGTTCGCTGGTGGAACACCCTGGGGAAGACTCTAAGCCCCAATGAGCCCCTGCAACCGACTTGGGCAGAGTTTTTGGTGCATTTCAAGCGCAAGTACTGCTCAGCCCAAAATTTGCTCGAGCTAGAAAACCAATCCCTGACTTTGAAGAAAGGGAGCATGTCCTTTGATGAATACACCAACAACTTCACCGATAAAATGGAATTTGCCTTGCGCCTTGTCCCATACGAGCTGACGAAAATTGACAAGTACGCAAAGGGACTTCCATGGGAGTATGCGGTGCCAGTACGCCAGGCACCTACTCTTGAGGAAGCTATCTGGGCTGCTAAGTATGTAGAAGATATGATCAAGAGTAGAGCCGCCAACAAGGTCGAAGTTGGCGAGAAAAGGAAGCATGAGGGATCTTCAAAGACCAACAAAGAAAGCAAATTCTCAAAATTTGGAGGTGGAGGTGAAGCTAAGTGGTACGAGGGGTGTAAAAAGAAACACTTCGGGAAGTGTAGCGAGGAGATGACTTGCTACAAATGTGGAAAGACAGGGCATTACGCCAACAAGTGCGCGTCCAATAAGAAGGTGTGCTACGGATGTAACAAAGAAGGGCATATTTCTAGAGATTGCCCAAAGAAAAACGAGGCAGCGAGGCCAAACACACCACCAAAGCCAAGGGCATTCCACATGATCCTCGATGAAGCAGAAAACAACGCGAGGAATCAAGAATGAGGACTTCATCAAGTTATGAAGCAGCCATATGGATAGTGTCGTATGGTGTAGCCTATTAGAGGCATAGTCTAGGGTAAACTTGAACCCCTATGTAATCATTTCAAGGAATAATATAAAACTTTCGTTTTTCTATCTAATGTGTTAAGCTGTTATGTGATTTTCTTGTATGGTGACTTGGAAAACTGCGAGACAATACTTGGGACGAGTATGAGTAGGTGTGAATGGTAGTAGAGGCCTATACTACTGGAAGCACATGACTCACACTTGGATTAGGGAAAGTCACAAGGTTACCAAGAAGCTAGTAATTGATTTCGTTTTATTCAAGTATGTCGTTACCATTGTTTCGGTAATGATTAAGAAGATGATTGTTATTTCAACCCTCGTGGTCATATCAAATTGAGTCCGACTACGATAAGTATGTTACGTGGATTGGAGAACCAAGTTCGATGTAGCATCTCACTTAAGACGGAAGATTGAAATAAAAGATAATCAAAGTGATCAGTAGAGGTATCGTGATAGTTGTTTGTAGCTAGAAATGCTATCTTTTAAGATGTGATTAGAACATGAAGGAAGGTATAATCTGTTCTGGAATTTGACTCTAAGAGACCTGAGTCTAAGCGTTGCAACATACGATGATAGGTCATTAGAATATGACACATCGGTCTATTGTAGTAATAAAAGAGCTTGTCTTAAGTTTGTTAAGAAGAAGAAGGAGTCTCCAGTAAGGATCGATATTGTGACTTGAAGGTCATAATTTAGAGTCTAACGTGAGATAGGTAGCAGGTGCAAGATCGAGCACCGCCTGCAGTCAAGGAGTCCAAGAGTTAGATACTCGTTCGAAGCAACATAGAAGTTACAATTATTACCTAGGATGAAGAGATAACATCTGGAGTCATTATACTGCCTTGTTTCATTGATGATTCCGGGACGTAATCATCCTAAGGGGGAGATAATTGTAACGTCCGCAGATCCGGGCTAGTCAATTTAGAGACAATAAGCATCAAAAATGAGTTTTTTATGGAAGATTATTTAGAAAGATTAATCTTTTTCAAGTGGTAGTATATGTTACAATGGTTCCGTACATATAAAGAACGCCGAAATCCGAGTTATAACGAAGAAGTTATGGCCCGTCGAAGTTTTACGGCAAAACCGGCACGGCATCGGAAGACGTAAATAGTAAATTTACGATGGAGGACTTTTTAGCCTTAGAAATCTAAACAAAAGTTGTATTATACGTTAAAACCGAGAACATACAAAAAAAGAACGCCCAAATCTGACTTCGTATGAGGAAGTTATGAATTTTCTAAGATTTGGCATGGCAGTGCACAACCCGAAACTTGAATTTTAGATCGATCGGTTTTTGGCCTACGCGACCTAAATGAGAGTTGAAGATATCATTAATAGGAACTCAACGGTAAAAAGCCAGACAAAAACGGAGTCCGTATGTAGAAGTAATGAATTTTACACGGACAATTAACAATATAATCTTATCGTACTGTTAAATTTAAGATCGGTCGAGAATTAGCCGACGGAGTCAAAATGAAAGTTGTAGATCTTATTTTTACCTACGCATGGATAAAACGAATGTCAAAAACGAAGCTTGTATGCGAAAGTTATGAATTTTTTAAAATCGGCTGATTTCCACCCTGTGTGCGATGCCACTTGTCAGCACCTGGCTCAGACTTGGAGCCCAATCTCACTCACGACGTGAATCTTCCACCAGCCCCCTATAAATAAGAGGTGAAGCCCTCTTCATTCCTCACACCTCCCATCACTTCCCTCTCTCTCTAGAACCTCTCTCTAGCCCCGAAACCCCCGAAAAGCCTAGGGAACCTCCCTAGCACGAGGCGGAAGCCCCGGAGTGCCTGACGGCTCCGAGAAGAAGAGCCTTTCGGCTCGGAAACGCTGCTCTAGTGAAGCCCAGTTTTGAGAAAAAACTCGATGTAAGTGAGCTACGCCTAACCTAACTTTAGTATAGCTTATGTTTCAATATATTAATGTTATTAGGACCATATAATAAATATTTGGGCTATTATTATGGGTTATATAAGTGTCGTTATAATATCTTTTTAACTACTCGCGGTATGGGGAATCTGGTTTAAAGGGCCGCATAGGGTTGTTGGATTTCAGAAGTGTTATATGCCAAAATGGTCCTGCCCTCCGGTGTTTGTATGTTTGGCTCCTGTCTGTACATAGTGGTTGGAAAATATTGTTTAAACGCTTATATAATAATAATAATAATAATAATAATAATAATAATAATAATAATAATAATAATAATAATAATAATAAGACTAATAATTAGTCACGGTGAATATTAGACTAAAATCTAGTGGTAATAATACTAGGTTTCGTCGAAGGAAATTATATTGTTAAGAAGCGAAGCGTTGTCCGAGTTTGGAATCATCACTTTAACAAGTGAGTGCATAGTTACTTTCATCTTACACACATATATGAAGTATTTAATATAAATTACATGCTACGTGTGCATATTATCTGTATACTTTCCGTCTATGCTGGGTGAAAGATTTTTATACATGTTTTAAATGATTTAAACTGTATATGTATTTTATATCTACAAAATGTGTTGGGTAAAACATGGGTAGATGAAATAGTTGTTGTGTGACAAAAACAAAATGATGAGAGGAGATATAGACCACAAGATAAGGGTGAGAGGTGAACCATGAGAGAAGCCTTTTACCCAAGTGTCGACCCCGTCATCTAGCAGAGTATGGATGACAACCACGGACTATTCTAGACAGTCTAGTGGAACACTAACAGGCTCGCAACCTGTAGGTGTATTTGAACTGTGTAATCACTAGCTGTACTCTTAAAACCCATTGACACGTATTGCGAGTGCATTCTCGGAAACGATACTATCGATAAACGAGATAACCATGGCGACTATGAGACTTAGTGCCTAAACTCTGGCGACTATGCGACATAGTGCCTGTTGTATAAACCCTGGCGACTATGAGACTTAGTGCCTAAACCCTGGCGACTATGCGACTTAGTGCCTGTCGAGTAAACCCTGGCAACGATGGATTTCGTGTCGATTCCTTAGGATGATCCTTAGGAATGAATGAACGAGGAATAGCTAATTCTTAGGGTAGATCCTTAAGAGTAAAGAAGATAATGGGGATGGGTAATTGAGTTGATTGTCTGATGTTTACACATAATAATTACATTATTGTGGGTTGAAAACCCTATGTACTCACCAGGTTTCCCAACCTGACCCACTCAGTTTATTTGTATCACATGTGTCGATGTGAAGCTACTTTACACTGAGAGATTTAAAAGAGATGTAGATCACTAGTCTAAATAAATGTAAGTTTTGTTTATGCTTATGTTTCTGTATTGACGATGACATCCCAAGGTTTTGAAAATGAATAAAAATACATTTCTTCGGAAATGCTTTGATAACGTATTTATCATGTTTTTCTGCGAACAAATTCCACAACACTTTTATTAAAGGAGATACTCTGATTTTTATAAAGCATGAACAAATTCGGTCTTTTCTGGCTGTGAAAATGGGGATGTCACAATAATATTCTCTTAGATCGATAGATTCAAACAGATATCAATGAGACAATAATAAGTAACAGGAAACAATGAACACCAATATGAATCAAACGAATGTCGAATGATTAAAACAGGAACCCTCAGAAGAGCTCGATGAAGAACTTCTACTTTAGAGGGTGCTAGGGTTACAGTACTTGTCAAAAGAAGTAATCAAGAAGCGTAATTAATATAATGCATGCATGCACTATATATAATAAACCATAATTACTATGCATGGATGGACAGGCCCAATCCGTGATCACATATGGACCAAACTAACTAAGCCCAATGGCGCAACCTATAGACTCAACAATCTCCCCCTTTGCGCCAATTGAGGAGAGAGATCACTTCGGTTGAGTAACAGTTGTTTTCTTCACAGTCTTGAACAGTTTGGGGATGATGGCAAGAAGAGTTTGACGAAAATGAATGTACCACCAAAGCATATCAGTAAACATCTTTTTATCGGCTTCACTGTTCTGATTGCACCTGTGTATGATATCAAGAATATGCTCCAAGCAAGAAGTAGAGAACAAGTGTTTGTGAACAAGAGCGAACAGACATTTTTGACTTTCGCCCCTGGTGAAAATGACTGTATGAAACTGTGGGTCGATTTTACCCTTCATAATCACATTGATGTCGCTTGCCTTCCCAATTGGCCTGATAGTGGGATTCTTCTTTATGGCAGAGGCGATTTCCTGGTCCTTTTTTGCGACTTCAAGAATATAACACACCAGCATTCGCTTGATGTGATCTATAATAGGCTCATACTCCTTTTGATTAGTCAGCAAAATATTGTTTAGGAGAATCCAGTCATGAGGATTCAAATTTGGCAAATCAGCCAGGGAGATCATATGAACCGAACTGTCTGAGCATCGGGTCACTTTGAACTTGATATTGATAAACTTCCCTGTTGAAGTGGGTTTCAACACCTTCACTGTTGTGATCTTTTGTTTACTCCAAGACATGTATTGAGGTTGAGAGAACTCAAGATAGTATTCAAGCAAGTCTCGATCAACCTTAGGGTTAGGAGAGGGGATAGAAACTGTTGACTCAAAACAGTGAAAGATGAATGCCTTTCGGGTGATTGGCATATCAAATTGAGAATCCTTGGAATTCTCAAGATCAAATGAAAGGACCGGTTCGAGCCAATGTGTGCTTGGAGCTTCAATTACCTCCTTCAGAAGCTTTTCCATAGTCCACAGAGGGAACATAAATTTCCTCTGTTCTAATACATCATTCGCTTCTTTTTGTTTCCTCTCCCTATCAACTTCCTCCTTAGCTTTTCGAACCTTTTCCATAAGCTCTTGATCATTTGGCTTGATTTTGAGATTTACAGTTTTGGAAGCTGTTTCTTCTATATCAGTCACATCATTAATTTCATCCTCATCATCATCACCAATTTTCTTCTTTCCTTTGTCCTTCATACTGCCCGAAGCTTCATTACCCTTCAGTTCAGCAGTGACTTTCGGTTGGGTGATGGGTTTGCTCTTTGGAGGTTGTTGTTGTTCCTTCATAATCTCTTATCCCCCTTGTTTCGGAGGGACAATGGGCTCCGGGACACCTTCAATCCTGCTTAGAATGTCTAGAGTAGGTCTCAATTTCTCAGCCAAGTGGCGTCGAACCGAGATTGTGAGGACTGAGTCATGTGCTTCCAGAAGATATAGAAGAATAGAATGCACATCACCAACAGAACTTTTTACCACTGCTCGCTCAGACTTGAGTTCTTCAATCTCCTTGGTTGCCGTCTTGAGCTTTAAGATCTGAATTTTAAGATGAGAAGTTCGACGATCCAGCTCATCCATTATCTTACTTTCTACTGCGAGTTCAGCTTCAAGTTGAGTAAGACGAGCATCAACTAATGTGTGAAGATCGGTGTTGGCAGTCTGGATTGCTTTGCGTGCCTCCTCAAAGTGCTTCTTTTCAGCTTGAAGCGAGCTGGTAAGAGAATCAACAGAAGCATTCACCATTTGAGCATTCTTCTAAGTGGCAGCCTAAAGAGAAACAAGGAAAATTTGAGTATTAGAAATTAGTTTTTCGATGTTTGTGGTCGTTTGCTTGCAATCTTTGGTGGAGGCTTCAACTGCAATAGAAGCTTTCTGACAGGTGGAAGTGGAAGCATCGATAGCTTTGACAGCATTAGTAATGGAAGTGCCATGCTCCTTGACAAAGGTTGCCAAAAGAACCTTGATAGCTGCTTCAGAGTATGCATTACTGGAAGTAGAAGAGGAAGAAAGCAATTGGTCAAGCTTGTCATTCAGATCCTTTAAATGCCTCTTCGTGACAGGAGCATCATCATCATCATCGCTCTGAACACGATATGGGCTAAAATAGACAATATCAAATTCCATGTCTTCGCCGCCAAGAACAATCTCCGATTCGTGTGAGGGAGGTGGGGATAAAGGTTGTGAGGTAATCAGGGGTTCAGAACCGAAAGTAGATGCCCCGTATCAGATACGTTGACAAAAACATTAGATTCAGTTGGAGTAGTAGTAGTGGTGGTGACTTCGATGAATAAAGGGGTTGGAATTGGAATTGAGGTTGTAGTGGAAGATGAGATGGGTGGAGGGAAGGGAGCAATAGTAATAGGAATCGATTGTGTAGAAGAAGGAGGAGGTGAGTTTTGGCTACCTTCATTAGTTGGTGAGGGTGGAGGCGAATTACCTCGAGGCGGACTTTCGTGAAGAGAAACGTCATCAATACTGGACTCTGGTTCGGGCTGTGGGTCAGATGGAACGTAGTCAGAGTCACTTGTAGAAGGAGAAGGAGCCTTCGGCTTGTGAGCTTTCTTCTTGGTCTTTCATTTATTTGGAGCAGTAGGGGCTGCTTGTTCAGACTTTTGCTTCTTGGGAGTAGAAGCTTTTGAGGATTGACCTTCCTTCTCCCCTTTTCTTTCAGGCTTCTTCCCTCTTTTAGCTGGTTTATCTGTTGTGTCTAGGGAGCTTTGCATTTCAGGAGATAGTTGCCTTGGCCCTGAAGGAGGTAGCTTCTTGTACGCAGTAATCACTGTGCATTCACCAGAAACACATTTGTACATGGATTCCGGAACCGAACCAATAAAGAGAAACTTCGTTGCATCGGAGACAAGTATCCTCGTCATGTGGAAAGTACCAATAGATGACATCAGTGAGTCTGCTATTGTTGGAACGTGAAATTTCTCCATCGCCCATTGAGTAACAAGAGCCCAAAACCTAGCGCAAGAGATTTCAGAGTAGCGTGAAGTAGAACTAATACTTTGAACCAGTTGAGACCATAAGATAGATCCAAAGTCCATGTTAACCCCATGGTACAGACCGTAGAGAAGGGTCATGAAGGCCTTGTTCGCTCCATCAGAACCTGCAACCCTCTCCGATAAACCCTTAGAGAGGAGGGTAAATAGACCATTCCACTGAGGAGGAAGACATGATTTCTTGAACTTTGTGAAAGTGGTGAGAATCTCAGTGTACCCCATATCATAGAACATTGTGAAGAGTTGAGCGTTGGTAATAGAATCAGGGTTGATCATGGAGTCGTCGATAACAAGCCTTAGCAGCAAACAAAACCTATCTTTTGAAATCAACGTCTTGTGATTGATGATCTCAAAGAAAATTCTCTCCTTGAATTTGTCGTAGACAGCGGTTGAGTATACCTGAGAAAGTAGCAACATGGGAACAACCTCCACCTTTGTTAGGGCAACTACAAGTGGTGAATATTTGAGACATTCAACAACTTGCAGCATGTATGGATCATACTGGAAAGGTGAGAGATCGATGATGAGGTTTTGATTTGGTTTAATGGTGAGAAGAGAGGACTGGGCACTGTGTTCTTGAACAGAAGAGGATTCCGCCATTGTTGAACCTTGAAGAGAAGATGATCAGTATAGAGAGAATTCACCGGTGTGTTCTTGAGAGAGTTGTGAATTGGTAAAGTAGTCCAAGGGGTGTGAGAGAACCTTATATACCATCTCCAGAGAGAGAAAGAATCCACAGTAATGATTCGACAATCTTCTGAATCGACGCCTGAAAAAGTACGATTTGACAGTTGGGTTTCCCTAGGAAGACGTCATCAGGCGTGATGTTAGGAACCGTTTCAAATTCATGCGCCCGTTTCAAATTTTATCCAATGACGTGGTTTGAAATCTTATCTTGTTACCGTCGTTTCAACTTCGAAAACTTTTCAAATTCCTTTTCAAACTGTGACAAACCCTTTCGCTTCATATAAGACTGGCAATATTCGCTTCTTAACATGGTATACCACCATAGCATTAACAACTGAAACATCAAATCTGAAAATTTGTCATTAGTACCACGAACAAGAATTAGGAAAATCATAAAGACCTTCGTGCAAGAGTGTGCCAATAGAAAAGAAATAAAGCAAAGTATTTGTGGGATTTAAGTGATGTCTATTTAGACACGAAACTATGGATCCCGGGCACGAATCTCTTCCTTCAAAGTCAAGAGAGACTTAGAAGTGTCTATGTGGTTTCCCGTTGAATTACAATCAAATGTTTATTAAGAAACATTGAAAGGCATCTTTTCAAATTTAAGCTATAATGGGTGGCTTAGCTTCAACCGAACTTCAGTACTTGACATAAGACCGAAAGTGGGATGAAGAACTTGTGAGACCAGGGTAGCCTATTAAACAAGTAGGTTAGATAATATATTCAGTGACTTGGTGATAAAAGTTGAAATCTCAAAAACAAAATTAAACTAGATCTTATGGGAAGAAATGCCTTGGTGTCAGACAGTTTCATAAAGATCGCACAAAAATTAAAAAGATATTTCTTGGTACCTTCCAATAAAGTGGTTTCGTTAAAGCATGGGTGAAAACTAGAACATTTGATTGTTCACCGTCAATTCGTTATTGGTGTTGGATTTTAGGTTTCACTTAGCACGTGGTGAAATGAAGCTAAGATCATTAACACGGATGTTATGTAACCATAAACCTCAGTGGTAAATTCTGAGAGTCTCAAGGGTTACTATTATGAACCGAAAGTGATGGAGAAAAGAGTATGGTGGTTAAGGAACCGAAAGTACCTCTGCTATATAGTAAGGACTGAGCAGACAACTCTTAACTCAATGTGAGACGAGTAAGGTAGCTCATGACATAAGCGATTTTATCAGCCTGATTTGGAAGAGTTGATTTATGTATATCAAATCAGTAAGGCTTCACTTGAAGTCTTTGAGGCTTCGGTCGACATGCAGCAGCATGCTTCTAGGAACACTTAGCTAGTACAAAGATAAATAAATGTATACCTGTCCCAACTCCATCATTTGAATGATTGATGATACCTTTCAATGATATTTTTGGAATTTTTGATTTTAAAATAAAGCAACAAAAACAACAAAAAAAATTGGATTTTATAAATTTTCTGAAAAAGAAATAAAAACAGAAATGAAAATATTTTTGAGTTTTATGAATTTTCTGAAAAAGAAATAAAAACAGAAATGAAAATATTTTTGAGTTTTATGAATTTTTTGAAAAAGAATTAAAAACAGAAAAGAAAATATTTTTGAGTTTTATGAGAAGAAATGAAGTGAGAAAAGACATACATAGTGTACAAACTATACAACCGAAACTTCACCTAAAAGTAGTGAAGCGAAATGGAGCGAGCGTTCGGTTCATTTCGGTTCCCGAAAAATCAGGAACCAAAATAGACCAAGCGTTCGCTCTATTTCGTGTTCGGTCCATTTCGGTTCCCGAAAAACCTGGAGCCGAAATAGACCGAGCGTTCGCTCTATTTCGCTTGTTCAATTTTGATGAGGCGAAAGTAGTTTCGGTACTGTTTCAGCTTCCATCATTCCTAAGCCTTGGAGAATTTTATTAAAACTTACTTCAGGTAAGGCTTTCGTGAAGATGTCAACTAGTTGATCAACAGATCTAACAAAATGAATTTCCACATTACCATCTTCAACGTGATCTTTGATGAAATGATATCTCAGTGCTATATGTTTCATTTTGGAGTATTGCACTGGATTGTGACATATTCGAATAGCGCTTTCTGAGTCATAATAAAGTGGAATCTTCTTCATGTTTAGGCGATAGTCTCTAAGTTGGATTTGTATCCAAATGACCTGTGAAGTACAAGATGCTGCAACAATATATTCAGCTTCGGCTGTTGAGAGTGAAACACATGTTTGTTTCTTGGACTGCCAGCTGACGAGTTTACCATCGTGGAATTGACATCCGCCTATAGTGCTCTTTCGGTCCAAACCACATCCTCCAAGATCAGCATCAAAGAATGCTTGAACGGAAAATCCTGATTTAGCAGGATACCATAGACCGAGAGATGAGGTTCGCTTCAAATATCTGAATATGTTCTTAACAGCCACCATATGAGGTTCGCGTGGATTAGCTTGGAACCTAGCACAATAACAAACAGAAAACATAATATATGGTCTGCTAGCTGTTAAATACATTAGAGACCCTATCATTTGCCGATAGAGGGTCATATCTACAGCCGGTTTCTCCAAAGATGGTGTTAACTTCGTTCAAAATGCCATAGGAACCTTTACTTTGGAATCTCCCATCATGCCAAACTTAGCCAGAAGTGTCTTTGTGTAAGCCTCATGATTAATAAATATGCCTTCGGGTCCCTGTCTAATGTTCAAGCCAAGGAAAAAGTTAATTGGACCCATTGAGCTCATCTCAAACTTAGTCACCATCAACTTCCTGAATTCAGCTGTGAGGCTGGGATTCGTGGAACTGAAGATGATATCATCGACATAAATTTGGACAATCATTAAGTGGTCACCCTCTTTCTTACGAAAGAAGGTTGGGTCAACCGAACCTTGTTTAAACTTGGACATTTTTAGAAATCGAGAAAGGGTTTCATACCAGGCTCTAGGAGCTTGTTTCAAACCATAGACGACTTTATCCATAATATAGCAATGATCAGGGTACTTTTCGTTCACGAAACCCGGTGGTTGCTCAACATATACAGTCTCCTCGAGTTCTCCATTCAGGAAGGCACATTTGACGTCCATTTGAAAGGCTTCAAAATTCTTGTGAGCAGTGTATGCCAGAAAGATCCGAACTGATTCTAGCCTTGCCACAGGAGCGAAGGTTTCTTCATAATCTATACCTTCTTCCTGACAATATCCCTTGACAACCAGCCTTGCCTTGTTGCGAATTACATTTCCCTCTTTATCCATCTTGTTCCCGAATACCCATTTCAATCCAACCACAGATGCATCCTTTGGTGTGGGAATCAATCTCCAGACTCGATTTCGCTCAAACTCGTGGAGTTCGTCTTGCATTGCTTGTACCCAATCGGAGTGATCGAGTGCAATACTAACCGTTTTTGGTTCTATTTTCGAGACGAACAAATTAAACATGCAAAATTCTACTTGAGAGAACAGAGCAGTTTGCTTTGCTTTTATTTGAGACTGAGTAAGAACTCCTTCAGATGTTTCACCGGTTACTTGAGTTTTTGGATGATCTTATGTCCATTTTGTGAAAGGAGGGTAGTTTGGATCATAGGAAGGATCCAATTCGACATTTATTTCTTCCTCGAATTTTGATTGAAAATCTTCGTCATTTGTATTGTTTTTCTCCCCCTCGAATGACGAAACAACGTCAACATCTGGTTCAGAATTCTCCCCCTCGACTGGACTTTCATGGGTCATTGTTGGAGATGGGATCTCCCCCTGGAATGGTAAGTCATGTCGCCTTGGTGTAGATGAACTCTCCCCCTGGAATGTAGAACATCTATGAGTAGGATCACTCAAGCTTTGGGGTTCGCCTTGAACTTGAGGTTCGCTTGAGCTTTGAGGTTCGCTTGGACTGAGAGGTTCGCTTTGACCTGGCTGTTCGGTTGGTCCTTGATGTTCTCTTTCCATTTCTTTTGCTGCTTCATCGATAATTTTCTTCAAGTTGTCGATCTTGTTGTCAGCTGCTTTCTCCTCAGAATGAATTGCTCTCTCTGGTTCATCAAAGAGTAACACGTATTCTTCAAATAGATTGGAAATTGGAACCGAGACTTGACCTGATTTTAGAAAGATTTCCTCCGTTGGTACTTTGTTGGATTGCAGTTTCTTCACATAATTATCATCAAAAGTGACATAGTAGGTTTCTTCAAGTTTCTTTGAACGTTTATTCAGAACCCTATATGCCTTTGAAGTTAGTGCGTAACCAAGAAAAATTCCTTCATCTGCCTTTACATCGAACTTGTTGCGGTTCTCTTTGGAGTTGAAAATAAAGCACCTTAAACCGAACACATGGAAGAACTTGACATTTGGCTTGCGATTATTCAAGATTTCGTATGGAGTAATGGAAAATCTCTTGTTGAGGAAGGTTCGGTTCTGGGTATAGCACGCAGCAGCAATTGCATCAGCCCAGAAGTACAGAGGTAGAGAAGCGAAACTGAGCATGGTTCGGGTCGCTTCACACAACGAACGGTTTCTCCTTTCAACTATGCCATTTTGCTGTGGAGTATAGGGAGCAGAGAAGTTGTGAGACACTCCCTTTTCAGCGAGAAATTCTTCAAACTCTTGGTTTTTTGAATTCCAGCCCATTGTCACTTCGGACATTTCTAACCACCTTTCGCAATTGAAGTTCCACTTGCTTTATAAATGCTTTGAGCTTTGGAGTTGCCTCTGATTTCTGTTTATGAAAAAAAACCCAGGTGAAACGTGAAAAGTCATCAACAATAACTAAAATGTACTTACTACCACCGATGCTTTCTATGGCCGAAGGACCACATAGATCGATGTGAAGAAGCTCAAGAGATTCAATGATCTTTGTGTTGACAATTGTGGGATGAATCTTTCGGCTTTGCTTTCCCATCTCGCATGCTGCGCACAACTGTTCCTTATCAAATTTGAGAAGTGGAAGTCCTCGTACATGATCACCGATAACCAACTTGTTGATATACTTAAAGTTGAGATGTGAAAGCCTTCGGTGCCATAGCCAACTTTCGTCAAAGTGTGCTTTCGTTAATAGGCATACAACTGGATTTCCTCGAATTGGGTTAAGATTTAGAGGATACATTTCGCCTTTTCGCTTGGATTTTAACAGGACAGACATCGTTTTCTTTTCAACAATCTCAGAACCTTCATCATCGAACGAGACCTTCAAGCCAGTTCCCACAACCAGTTGAGATACACTTATGAGATTGTGCTGCAATCCCTCTACATATGCAACCTATCGGATTGAGAATTCCCCGTTTGTGATCATTCTGTAGCCTTTGATCGTGCCATATGAATTATTCCCGTATTTGACACATCCACCATCCTTAAGAGCCCGAAACTCCCTTAGCTCTTCCCTCCTTCCTGTCATGTGACGTGAGCAACCACTATCAATGTACCATTCGTCGTCGAATTGCTCGTCACTTATAACCTGCAAAAATCAAGCAGATTTAGGAACCCAAAGTTGCTTGGGTCCACGTGAGCCTTTTACAGAACAGGGAATAGTGATAGAAAGATCAACCATATAAGTTCTTTTTATTAGTGTGGTTTCGTCTTTCCTTTTGATGGTAAAGACCTTAAGTTTGTTTAAATCAGATTGAGGAATTTTATTTTGATTCCTAACTGACTTGTTTTGGTGTTTCCTAGGGTTAGCTAACCTCTTCTTTGTTTGCGTTTTGTCTTCAGAGACGAGCTTCCCTTTTTCCTTGACATCCTTAACATCCTTGTTAGGATTCTGATTTGGTCGAGACTGAGGAGGATGGGATTTAGGACCGAAACTTGTCTTTCGGTTCTTATCAAGGCTTGTCTTGGGACCGAAACTAGTCTTACGGTTCTTATCGCTGCAAGAATTGGGACCGAAACTAGGCTTTCGGTTCACTTGACTGCAGGATTGGCAGTGAGTGCATGGATCAGAATTATCCTTAGATCCAGCTTTCGCCTTGGGATTTGATGCCTTTTCTTTGCGAACATAATTGGAGTTTTGGGAGTTCCAAAACTGCTTCCTTTCATTGAGATTCTTTTGATATCTTTTGTTTCGCTGGCGTTTTTGTTCAGCAAGCTGCTTTTGAGACTTGTGTATGTTTGCTCTTGGCTTTGGTCTCTCAGCATGAGTTTCACTCTTCAATGAAGATGTTTCGCTTGCAGCCGTCATTCGTTCGCTTGGGATTTCTTTGGTACCACTTGTGCTTGGTACATCAAAGCTTGTAGGCTTGTTTAGTGGTTCTGCCACGTATATGCCTTTAACCCTCCATGAGGTTCTCTCTGATAAACCGACAGTCTCATCTGCGTTGTCGATTGGAGCAGACCAAAAGTAATCATCACAACCACCTGCGTTATCTTCGTTTACTATGGATGTCAGTTCGGCTGTGTGTTTTTGAGTAACCCCTATCGTGGCATATACCTGATTTGGTATAGTTTGTACCTTTTGATAAACCACTGCTTTCGGTTTCAGAACTTTGGATTTATCTTGGGACACTCGAGCGAACTCAACCGAATTTTCAGATATAAGTCATTTGGTAGGTTCGGTTTCGCTCTTGACAAATTCTGAACAGTCAACCACATTCTCTACAAAAATTTCAGTCATATCACTGTCCTCGTCAAATTCAGAAGTGTTTTCAACATTTATTTTGTTTTCTGAACTTAACTTGGCATTCAATCAGTAAAATTTTTGTATGGTTTCGGTCTTGATTTTCAATTTTATCATTCTCGTCCAAAAGATTTTTAAGCATGTCCTTATGGTCTTTGGACTTGATAAAGGATTCGATTTTGTATAGACCAACCCTGTAGGCGTTAGAGATTTTATCTTTAGAAACAATAGATTCACATTTATAACCATCAATATCAACTTCGTCCTCCTTTAACTCCAGGAAGGGAAAATCAGTTTGGAATCTTTTTGCCGATTTCACAATCTAAATGCAATTGAGTGATATTTGTATATAAACGTTTAGCAATCAAGCAAAAAATGTTTCTTTGTTTCATAAGTTTCAAGTTATCACGTTGCAAATAAATAACTTCATCTCTCGTCCTAACTAACTCTAACTCCGTCTTCTCTATCCACATCCTTCGCTCCTCACTCTTGGATGTCACCCTGCTAATTTGGTTAGCATTTGTGAGGCATGTTTGCATTAGACTACCACTTAAACTAGAAAATTTGAATTTCAAATCGTTTAAATCCTTTTCATAGTTTGTTACAAGTATATTAAGTGATTCGAGAATGGATTGTACCTTCTTGATCAACTGATCGCAGTCGTTGATCCTCTCGCTCACATGTCACACCCCCAAACCAAGGATGGCGGAAACGTCCGGGGGTGGAGGACTTCATGTAAAGTATCACAACAACGAGTATAATAGTGCTCAAAGTAAATACAACCATCATAAATATAATTGAAAAGGTTACACCATAGTATATGTTTACATGTTTCAAAATCAATTACATTATGATGACAAAATAAACTATTTGACGATTTAACGTCCCATCCTCAAAGTGCTGATGTTTTCCTGTTTCACTGATTTCCTGAGAATACAAGTAGTTTTGAAAAAAAGTGTCAACAATTAAGTTGGTGAGTTCATAAGAGTTTTGTTGGAGAAAGAAACCGTTTTCCTTGTAGAAGCGACAAATATGTTTCCAAAAAATCCAATATTTTCTTTATTAAGTGAAATGAATGCTTCTATGTTATGCGATAATGAACCCTAGAGGGACCCATAGATTCCTTCTATAATCGCCCAGTGTATATAAGTTATGTAAAATTGAAGTTAAATAGACCGTTGAATATAATGGGTCTGCCCTAGGTCCACAACCAAACAAGGAACAGGAGATGAGGCGGGCCCACCAATTCTAAGTCGATTGTGACTAGATTCTTATATAAGTCTAGCATATACACTTAGCAATTATAGCTGAAGCCTAACAATTGTAGGCGTAATGTAGTTTTAATGGAGATATGTTTCCAAAGAAAATCTGATATTTTCCTTAAAGAGTGAATCGTAAGTTTCTATATTAATAAATAGTGCATCCTAGAATTTCCTATAGTTTCCTTCTATAATCTCTAAGTGTATATAAGTTATATAAAATTTAAGTTAAATAGACCGTTGAATGTAATGGGTCTGCCCTAGGCCCACAACCAAACAAGGAACAGGAAATAAAGCGGACCCACCAATTCTAAGTCGATCATGACTAAATTCTATATAACTCTAGCATATACACTTAGTAATTATGGCTGAAAACTAACAATGCTAGATAGAATGTAGTCTTAAAAACCAAAGACCGAGACTATGCTTATCATAATTCATCAAGTAGTGGTAGTGGACATATACTATAAATATCATAATTCACCAAATAGTGGTAGTGATAGTGATCATGAATTATGCATATTATAATTTATCAAATAGTAGTAGTGGTAGTGAACATAAACTATACATATCATAATTCACCAAATAGTGGTAGTGATAGTGAACCTGACTTATGCATATTATAGTTTATTAAATGGTAGTAGTGGTAGTGAACATAAACTATACATATCATAATTCACCAAATAGTGGTAGTGATAGTGAACCTGAATTATGCATATTATAGTTTATTAAATGGTGGTAGTGGTAGTGAACCTAAACTATACCTATTATAGTTCTAGCATGTTTGTTTGTGACGTATAAGGACCCTTTTCTATGTAAGTCGAATGTATAGCAAAATATAACTATGTGTTATCATGCCTTATTTTTGTACTAATGGTAATAATGGAGGATTCTTACATTTCAGTGAGTATTTTCTATTATATAATTTTACCACAACAAGAAACATATATAAAATATGAAATCTTCAAATAATAACACTTTGCTCAACAAGTTACAAAGTGTGATGAAAGTTATAAGCTGGTATCTAGATTTTTACCTTTCTGCACTGTTTTAGAAAAATCCTAGAAAAACATACGAAGTCAAAAACTATATCCGTAAATTCTGAGAGTTCACAAAATGTGTCTAGTTTATTCATAATTTTTATTATGATTTTTAGAAGTCTTTAACTTGTGTTAAAATGTTCATATTCACAGACTGGTCCGAATTTATTTCTGAAATGATAGCCAGTTTTGTAAAAATCACCATAAATCGTAGAAAAATCGTATGGAGATGTGAAAGTAGTCATTTTAAAGGTATGAACCTGAACCATTTGCACCTAATACAGTTTTGAAAACTAAAATGTTTAAATTGACCAAAATAGTCCGTGAATGGAGTTGAACTTTTCTGATGAAGGTTGTTAAATGAGTTTAGTTGTGTTCTTGGTGTTTTAACTTGTATTCCCCCCCTTAAAACTTAAGAAAAACATGAAAAGATAGGGGTATGAACTCACCTTGAGTGATTTTAGTAGATGGATGATGGAGTAAAGAAGTGTTCAACTCAAGAACACTTGGGAGATGCTTGAAGATTTGAAGATCTAACAACAAATATGACGATATTTGTGTAAGCAATCTATGATTTGGATGAAGGATAGTAGAATATCTAAGTGTAGGAGTAAGATACTTACCAAATGTAGAAGGAAAGCTTGGAGACAAGCCTTGAATCTCGAAATCTAGAGAGAGGAAGTGAGAGAGAATGGAGTTTGTCACTTGGAGGAAAATGAGAGTAATGTGAGGAGAGATGAAGGTTTTCCAGCTCTTGACCAAGTGTGTGGCTGAAAAATGGTGGGAAAAGTACTATGAAATGACTAGGTATGGTAGGAGGGACAAGGGGTTGTACTATGGAGGTATGGGGAGGTTGTTTGTGTCATACACTAAGGCAAAGTCAACACTCCACCCATAAATCTTACCTACTAGATTTTATTCTTAGGCAAGGATTTTCCCCAAAATTATAATTAAAATATGAATATTTGGGGTTTATTATGTTAAAATACGAGTTTGGGTGAAAATCTCGCGTTAAAATCTCGAAAAACGGGCTCAAAACGCTAAAGATATTGAAAACCGAGCAAAAACTGCCAAATTCCGAAATTTGGGGCCGGAGGTTCGGTCCTAGTCCTTAGAACCGAAAGTAGGAGAAGAAACCGAGAGGGAGGGGTTCGGCTGCATGGGTCGCCTCTCGGACCGAAGGTCAAGTCCTCGGACCGAAGGTCAGGTCCTCGGACCGAAGGTAAGAAGGGAAGAGCCGAAAGTCAGGTCTCGGTTCTGATTAGTCAGGGGACCGAAATAGACCGAGCGCTCGGTCCATTTCGGTTGAGAGGGTTTCGGTTCTTAGGAGGTTCGGTTCTAAGAGGTTCGGCTCCTAAGAGGTTCGGCTCCTAAGAGGAGTTTCGGTTCCTAAGAGGAGTTTCGGCTCCTTAAGGCTGTTTTTCGCGTAGACTTCCGTTTTCGAGCGGTTTTCGACTAAATTATAGGCCGGGATGCCCCGAGTGATTTTAAGAAGTTGAGAGAGATTTTGAGAGAGATTTGGGAGAGATTCGACATACTTGGAGAGATTTGACATACATAGAGAGATTTAGGAGAGATTTGACATATTTTGAGAGATTTGAAATACAGAGAGAGATTTAGGAGAGATTTCACATTCTTGGAGAGATTTGACATACAGAGAGAGATTTGGGAGAGATTTCACATTCTTGGAGAGATTTGGGAGAGATTTCACCTTCTTGGAGAGATTTCTCATTCAGAGACATATTTGGGAGAGATTTCACATACTTGGAGAGATTTGGGAGAGATTTGACATTCTTGGAGAGATTTCTCATACAAAGAGAGATTTGGGAGAGATTCCACATACTTGGAGAGATTTGGGAGAGATTTGACATTCTTGGAGAGATTTCTCATACAGAGCGATATTTGGGAGAGATTTGACATACTTGGAGAGATTTGTCTTACTTAGAGAGTTTTGGGAGAGTTAGAGTGAAAGAGATTGGGAGAGACTTCTTTTGTGACCTTTTTGAGTGTTTGGCTTCGCAATGCAAGGTTCTTACACTCTGTTAAGCCTTGTTATGAGTGTTATACGCTCTTGAGGGGTATGTAATAATGTCCTATCGAGTAGATTCATCACTTACCCTGATTAGGGTTTAGAATTTCCGAACATGTGAAAACTCTAAGTGATACTTTATATTAAGATTGAGAGTAGGTACAATAAGAGTCATGATGGAAACCCTAATATACAAGGGTTAGATGAGTTGACCGGTTTGGCTTGTTGACTTTAGTTGACTTTGACTTGGCCAAAAATTTACGGTTGTCACATCACAGGTTTGGCAGCAAAACACTTATCTTCCTTCAGATTCGCCTCCTCATACTCGCCTTCGGTTGTGTAGCCCCTCATTTGTGACACTCCAGCTGTCACCATCAAGCATCTCCCAGCAAACTCATCACTCTTTTCTTTCGCCACAAAGGCCTTGCCATGTATGAGTTTACGTACTTCTTCATCTTCAGAGTCTGTAGACCATACCTCTACGCCACCGAACTCGTCATCCACAACGTTCTCCTGCACAATCAAAGCATTCATTGAACTGTTAGAGGATTTCTTCTTCTTTATCTCCTCCAGCTTGCGCATATAGTATGCTTCATCATCTTCACCCTCCTTCTTCTCTGATAACTTCCTTAACATACAATATTTGTCAAAGTGGTTTTTGCCATGGCAGAAGTTGCAATCGTATCCGGAGTCTCCTACCAGCTTGTTCTCCTTCTTCTCTTCTTCTTTCTGAGAAGTATTTTTGATCTCCTCTTATGCCTTTTCTGAGCTCTAGCTTCCCTGCCAGTTTCGGTTCTTGGCAATAGGAAACTTTTTGTGAGCAAACCGCTTCGGGTTGGAAACCATCATTGCATACTCCTCGCTTGTCAGATCACATTCTGATATCTCTGACTCTTCTTCATCCTCTGTCACATTCTTCTCCTTAGAGAGAAGGGCCAGGGAACCCATACCAGACACCACTTTCGCTTCCTTAGTCACAACACTTTCATGAGAATTGAGAATACCTACCATCTTCGCTAGTGAATAGGTTTTAAATTGCTCGTGAGCCTTCACCGTTGATACCACAACCATCCATTCGGGTCTTAAACCATTCATAAATGTGACCTTCTGTTCGATCACTTCTCTTCCAATGTCGTGCTTGATCATATTGCTCAAAAGATGGTTGAAACGATCGAATGCCTGAATAAGTTTTTCATCAGGCTTTTTTTGGAAAGCACCAAACTCAGAGAGTAATAGAGTTTGGATAGAATGCTCTAGGTCTTTATCAGTGGAATAAAACTATTTAAATCTATCCCAGATCTCTTTTGCCGTAGTGCATAGGCCTACCAAACGAAAAGTATCAAACTGTAAAGCAAATCGAATCATTCTCATGGCTTTAACATTGCACAACAACTTATCTTTTTCGTCTTGAGGAATCTTCTCCATATCAGTTAAGAGTTTGTTGTACTCCTTTTGAGTCTTAATAGTTCTATTTGTACCAGAATGAACAAAAGGACCCAATGTTATTGCTTCCCAGATAAGATAATCATTGTCTTCGGACCCAACGACGTAGTCCTCAAAGTGATGCGTCCAAACTTCATAATCTTGAGTGTATAGAATCAGGATTCTGGTTGTAGATCCAATGATGTTGGAGATATTGATCGGATTGGTTTGTGAATCTTCGTGAGACATGATGACCTTTTTCAGATATCTGCTAAGAATCAGACTTGTAAAGATTGAATAGGGTAATATCGAGATCTATGAACAACATCAATGAAGGAATGATGGCTTAACAGATCCAATAAAAGCGGAAACCCTAAGAAAATTCTTCAAACAGAAGAGATGCGTATGATTTACACAGCCTCCTGCTCTGATACCAATTGATGAGAATAATATTCTCTTAGATCGATAGATTCAAACAGATATCAATGAGACAATAATAAGTAACAGGAAACAATGAACACCAATATGAATCAAACGAATGTCGAATGATTAAAACAGCAACCCTCGGAAGAGCTCGATGAAGAACTTCTACTTTAGAGGGTGCTAGGGTTACAGTACTTGTCAAAAGAAATAATCAAGAAGCGTAATTAATATAATGCATGCATGCACTATATATACTAAACCCTAATTACTAAGCATGACTGGACATGCCTAATCCGTGATTACATATGGACCGAACTAACTAAGCCCAATGGTGCAACCCATAGACTCAACACGTTTAATTCCATGGTAGATGAATTAATAATGAAGGCTATTTAGTAAATGATATATTTATTTTTAGAAGTAGGCTATTATTTTAGGACAAACCAAAAGGAAATATAGAATCGAAATATGGGACGGAGGGGGTGTACTAATTTGAGTAAGCTACAAATTTAGTCCCTGTACTTTACTCAAAATTGCAAGTTTGGTTCAGTTTTTGAAATATTCTTGAATTTATCCTTAACTTTTCATTTCGTTAGATTAGTCCCTCCGACAACATAATGCAGGTATTGAAAGAAATGAAATTGGACCACTCTTCAATTTGAGTAAAGCATCAGGATCTGATCTACAACAAAATGAATACTTAAGGACGACTTCAAAATGTTTCGAAAAATGGAGCAAACTTGTGATCTTGAGTAAAGCATAGTGAACAAATTTGTAATGTACTCTAATTTATATATTTTTCTTATGTGAAGTAATAAGATAAAGGGTAAAATAGTCATTTTTACAAGGGATAAGGACTAAAAACATCGTGAAACCATCTGAAAAGGACATAATTGAAATATTCTCGAATTTAACTTTAAGTATTCATTTTGTTAGATTTAGTCCCTCTAACAACAGAATACATGTATTGAAAGAAATGAAATTGGACCAATCTTCAATTTGAGTAAAGCATCGGGATCACATCTTAAGGAAGACTTCAGAATGTTTCGAAAAATGGATTAAACTTGTGATTTTGAGTAAAGCACGGTGAATAAATTTGTAATGTACTCTAATTTATATATTTTTCTTATGGGAAGTAATCAGATAAAGGGTAAAACAGTCATTTTTACAAGGGATAAGGACCAAAAACATCATGAAACCATCCGATAAGGCCATAATTACAAAAGATTTTTTTGGACCTGATCCAAATTTGAAAATGTTTTTTTTTTCTGATGTACGTTTTATTTGGGGTATGCTTACTGGTCAATCTTTCAATTTGGGATCCTTATCCGGGTTAGATCCTGATACATGTCGACCCGTTGGATGATGGTGAATATGAAGAACTTGCTGGTAGTGAAGAAAATTGTCTAGAAAGACACACCAACATTATTTCTAGTAAATTCTTACTAGTATAATTTTAAATTTAGTTTAATAAATAAACTGTTTGAATCTTTTGATAATATTTTTTCTTATTTCCTTTTAGATATATCTTCCCCTGGATGATCCACTTATGCTTTAGGTTACAAAATCCCTCTCAAAGAGAAAAATATATGAAATTTGGACACCTGGGATCAAACAGAAACACTTAACAGCATGCCTGTTGTTGTTGCTATAGGTTTTGGTGGAGAGGCTTTTGGAAGGTATTTAATGAATATTTCACTTTTGAGTATTCTTTTTGGATAGTTTTGAATCTTACATGATGTGTTCATGATTTGTCATATTTTTAGCTATTTACAGATTCACACTGATCTTTCTTAATTTGTTGGACTACCTGTAACACCCGATCCAGGTATTGGCTGGAAAGTTGACAATTTGGAAGAGGTTCATGCATGGACTCGGCGAGTTGGAGGACGAACTCGTCGAGTAGAGTCGGGTATCTAGAACGCGGGACGGAGGTGACTCGGCAAGTCGGAAGGGTCGACTCGGCGAGTCCTAGCTGTTTAAAGAAAACCCTAATTTTGGGGTTTGCCGCCTATATAAACATCATTATCCGCCCCAGCAGCCTCCCTTAGCACCTTAGAAGAACGTTTACAGCCGCACACCCTCTTGTGAGCGAAGTAAGATCAGTTAGGAGCTTAGCCTTGAGATTTTGGGGAGGATTCCAAGCTTGAAGAAGAAGTATCAAGGGGAAAACACTAGATCTAGCATCTAGTTCGTCTTGGGCATTGATTTGAGGTATGAATCTGTTACCTTAAGCATAAATTCTATTTGAGAGTTGTGACCAACTTTGAGGAAATGGAAGTAAGCCTAGATCTGGACCTATCACAAGGATATGGTTCCAGATCTGGACCTTCATAGGTCCCAATTATCATAAAGTTGCACCTTTTAGTAAGCTCATTCCCCCACCCCCCCACCCCATTCGTGGAAACCTTGTTCAAGGTTAGTTTTGGTGATTATGGCCATGTGAGGCCCTGCATGCACATGAAGTTTGCAACTTTATGTGTATTCAGCACTAGTAGAGTATAGATCTGAAGTTTGGGACCTTGAGTCCCACTGGAAGAGGCCGTAAACACAATGGACTAATAGGGACTCGACGAGTCGTGCAAAAGACTTGGCGAGTTGAAAGAGTTCACGGCCAAGGGTTCACGGCCAAGGGTTCACAGTCAGGGATGTACGGTCAGGGGAGTACGATTGGTGGTTTACATCCGTAAACACCAAGGAACTCGACGAGTCCCTCGGGTGACTCGGCGAGTCGATGAGTTAAGCAGGGGACCCGACGAGTGAACGATTGTACTTGACGAGTCAAGGTAAATATGGATTGTTGACCTTGACTATAGACTTTGACTTTGACCAGGGTTGACCTGGGGGTATTTATGGGATTATACTGTGTTAATTACTCATTGGTTATAGGCAGTTGGGAAGAGCAGCATAGGACACACCTGAATTCAGTTGCCAATTCAACCTTGTAAGGTGAGTTTTCTCACCATACCAATGGGTCTAAGGCACCAAGGCCGGCCCATCTTGTGATAGTTGGTTTACTTGTTATGTAGAGGCACGATATGTATGTGTGCATGATATGTGGTAGAGATAGCCATTGTGGCTAACGGTAGAGATGGCCTTATGGCTAATGGTAGAGATATCCTTAGGGCTAATGGTAGAGACAACCTTTATGGCAGATGGTAGAGAGAGCCTTTGTGGCTAACGGTAGAGATAGCTTCATGGCTAATTGACATGCGAAATGTGGTAGAGGTAGCTTTATAGCTAATGTGATATGTGGTTTGTGTGGGGTATGCTCTGCGGGACTCACTAAGCTTTCAGTTTACCGTTTATGGATTTGTTTCAGGTACCTCGGAGTCCAAGGGCAAAGGCAAGGCGTGATGATGCGGCGTGCACTCTATCTCTCTTTTCCGATCTGGTTGAGGGACACTTTGATGTTTTGGAAATAATAATGTTGTAATGTTGATGGTTTTGAAAACAATTATTGGTATCTTTATGTTTTATGAAAAAAATGGTTGACTAATTAAAAATGAAAAATTTCTTTGTCAAATTTGGGTCGTTACAAGTTGGTATCAGAGCCTTCGTTTGAGGGATTCGGGCATACTCTCGGGTGTGTCAGAACTCAAACTAAGGAAATGGTAAACTTGTTTTCAAAAATAACATAAAAAGCTTTTGAAATAAGGATAAGATGAGAGTATAACGTGCGTGATCAGCCGAGCCAAGTATATCCCCAATATGCTAGTCATATTATTTTGATATTTGAACTTGGATGATCGTATGGAATTTGCTATGTGTATGCTTTTAAAATTATATACGGTTAGGAGCTTATAGCCCTAGAACGATAGATTTGGCCTTATTTCCAGTTCCTTGTTTGGTTGTGGTCCTAGGGTAGAATCTTTTATTCGAAAGTCTATTTGATCCTCTTCTGTGTATAATTTGCATGCATAAAGGCAACCTGTTATGATTGGTCTGTTTGATGTGGGTAGAGGAAATCTTAGAACGGTCTAGGATTTGATTTATGTGGTGGTTGGTGGGATACGGTTTATTTGGAACGAATTGGAGTTATCAGGTCGAGCCTTGGGGAAAGGTATCTGATGGGTTTTGAGCATTCTAACACTCCTATGGTGTACATGCAACCCTAGAAACCTTGGATCTATGTTTGACTAAGATACATGCAAATAATTATTTTTCCAAGGTTCTTATCCTATCTAGCATGGCATGGGGAACTTGAATCAAATAAAGCTAGTAGAATTACTTACCTTGTAGTTGTAGTTGATTGCTTGGAGTTTTACAGCCTAGCACCAATAGTGTGGATGCCTCAAATGGAAATCACAAATCACCACAAACTTGGAATTTTGAGAGAATAGTAATCACCTTTCTTGAAATCGGCCCTCTTCCTTTACTCACCACAACTAGTGTGATTTCAAGAACCAAAGCCTCCTTTATATAGTGTGGTGAATTAGGGTTACATCCATGTAAACCCTAATACCCATGTCTTTTCATTTCCATGAGATCCATGGGTTAAAGCTCCATGGAGTATCCATGGACTTTCCATGCAAGCCTAGCCCATTCCAAATAAGCATTAGCCCACACTATATAAATACAAGAGCCCATATTTAATTAGTCATACTTTTGATCTCTAAATTAATTCTAGATTAATTATAGATCAATACTAATTAAATAATATGATTTTATATTAATATATTAGGACTTATAATATATTAATAAATCATAACTTATACTATTCTCAAACGATTATCCACAAATTGTTCAGGTGAAATGCAACCCAAATGGACCATGTCGGGTCGGGTCAAGTACATACCAAATATAATTATGGACTTAGACACTATATCCAACAGTCTCCCACTTGGATAAGTCTAATAACTATAGTTGCAAGTATGACTTCAGGAACCGTTCAGCAATCGTAGCTCTTTAAACTCTGTTGAACTATGAAGTGCCATTTTAGATAAGTGATCATATAATCCTCTGTTCTAGATATCAGCCGGACAAATACATGGAACATGGTCTTGCTTATTGTCCAACATTTGTTTCCCGATTTCCGATTTGTTTGACATGGAATTTAACTGAACACATCAATTTAGTTCTGACCGGGCCCGGTACATAGGTCAAAACAAAATCATCGAGGGGCCCAGATATCGCTTCTAATCCTAGAAGGAACAAATAAACTTCGACTCATATGTTTGCTCTACTACTTGTTGAATTACACACAAAAGCACGGTTTATAACATCGAGTTACCAATGCGTTTTCGTGCAATCAATGCATAACCAACTCATAGGCAACAAATCATATCTCTAGGTTTGAAGACTTATATGATATTACCGTCTCACGATCACTCGAGATAAATTCCATGAAGTGATACAAGTGAGCGTGGGTTGAATCCAATACTCAGAACTTATGAGCACTTATGAGTGTTGTAGCCCCGCTTTGTCTAACATCTTAGACCTCTACAAGCCAACCCATGACAGTCTTGATTCATATCTACTTCCAACATATGACCGACTGTGGAGAGTTTGAATAATATGATATAAATCATAACAGAATTATTCTGGAAGTCAAAACATGCAAAAAGAAATAATAGTAAACGATTAACAAGAGATAGCAACACTTTACTCGTAAATATCAACTTTTATTTATCATCAAATGTCAATTACATTTTACAAATTTCAAGATTATCTAACTACTAAAAGTAATATCATCCTTCAGCCCTATGCTCCGAGCATGCTGGAGATGCTTAGCCTGAGTCAGTCCCTTCGTGAGGGGATCTGCTGGGTTCTCATCCGATGATACCCTCTTTGCCACGAGGATTCCTTCTTCTATTCGATGTCTGATGAAGTGATATTTTCTGTCAATGTGTCTCGATCTCCCATGATCTCTTGGTTCCTTGGCTAAGGCAACCGATCTATTGCTGTCACAGAAAATCTCCATTGGCTCCTTTATAGCTGGTACAACTCCAAGGTCTCCGATGAAGTTCTTTAGCCATATAGCCTCCTTTACTGCCTCGCTTGCTGCTATATACTCTGATTCACAAGTGGAATCAGCCACTGTCTCCTTCTTGGAACTTTTCCAAGTAATTGCCCCTCCGTTTAGAGTAAAGACCCAGCCCGACTGAGAGCGGAAATTATCCCTGTCAGTCTGAAAGCTAGCATCACTGTACCCTACAACTCTCAAGTCCTCACTGCCACCGAGGGTAAGGACCCAGTCCTTAGTCCTCCGTAGGTACTTGAGGATATTCTTTACCGCAGTCCAGTGTGCCTTGCCAGGGTTCCCCTGATACCTGTTAACCATGCTCAAAGTAAAGGCTACATCTGGTCGAGTACACGTCATAGCATACATAATCGATCCTACAGCTGAAGCATAAGGTATTCGACTCATTTCTGCTATCTCAACTTTAGTACTAGGGCTTTGTGTCTTACTCAATCTGGCGTTACTCTGGATGGGTAACTCTCCTTTCTTGGAGTTATGCATGTTGAACCTTTTCAACACTTTGTCCACATAGGCGCTTTGACTAAGTCCAATTAGTCTTTTACTCCTGTTTCTCAAAATCCTTATCCCTAGGATATAGGCAGCTTCTCCAAGGTCCTTCATAGCGAAACACTTCCCAAGCCAGGACTTTACTTCCTGCAGGGTTGGGATGTCATTTCCTATGAGTAGTATGTCATCCACATACAGTACCAAAATGCTGACTATACTCTCACTAGCCTTGATATAGACACAAGATTCATCTTCACTTCTTGAAAAGCCAAATTCTTTGACTTTCTCATCAAAGCAAAGATTCCATCTGCGAGGTGCCTGTTCTAATCCATAAATGGATTTCTCGAGCTTACACACTCTACTGGGGTACTCTGTACTGACAAAACCCTCTGGCTGAACCATGTAAACATCTTCAGCCAAGTTTCCATTAAGGAAAGCAGTTTTGACATCCATTTGCCATATTTCATAATCATGAAATGCAGCAATGGCTAACAGAACACTAATAAACTTAATCTTGGCCACTGGTGAAAAGGTGTCATCATAATCAACTCCCGGAGTTTGAGAATAACCCTTTGCAACCAGTCGTGCCTTATAAGTGTATACATTACCATCCATGTCGGTCTTCTTCTTGAAGATCCATTTGCACCCAACTATCTTACGATCAGGTACATTGTCAACCAAGTTCCAAACTTGATTGTCATACATGGACTGTATCTCGCTATCCATAGCCTCTTTCCATTTAGCAGCCTTAGGGCCTGCCATGGCTTCCGTGTAGCTGTTAGGCTCATCCAGATTTACCAGTGTGTTATCACTGATAAGTGTCTCACCTTCTGCAGTAATATGAAAACCATAATAATGCTCAGGTGCATTCCTAACTCTAGTGGAACGCCTCAGAGGTGTAGATCCTTCAGTCGGCTCAACAGGAGTTTCCTCCTCAGGTTGAGGGCTAGGGTTTGAGGTTCCTTCACCACTTGACTCTTGAATTTCCTCAAGGTCAATTTGCCTCCCTCTGTCTCCTTGGCTCATGAATTCTCTCTCTCGAAAGAATCCTCTTCTTGCTACAAAGACCACATTATCACTGGGTCTGTAGAAGATGTAACCAAAGGATTTCTATGGTAGCCGATGAAAATACACCTTTCGCTTCGGGGTTCGAGCTTATCGTGAGTCTCGCGTCTCACGAAAGCCTCGCAACCCCAAATCTTGATGTGGTCTAGATTGGGAACTTTTCCAGTCCACAACTCGTGAGGTGTTTTGGCAACCTTCTTTGTAGGGACTAGATTAAGGATATGGGTGGCAGTCTCTAAGGCATACCCCCAAAATGAGATTGGTAGCGAAGCTCGACTCATCATGGAACGAACCATGTCCAACAAGGTCCGATTGCGCCTCTCAGCTACACCATTCAACTGTGGTGTCCTAGGTGGTGTCGATTGTGAGACAATCCCACATTCCTTAAGATGGTCAAGGAACTCAGTACTAAGATACTCACCACCACAATCGGATCGAAGCATCTTAATGTTCCTGCCCAACTGATTCTCCATTTCTTGCTTAAACTCTTTGAATTTCTCAAAGGTTTCTGACTTATGCTTGATTAGGTAGACATATCCATATCTACTAAAATCATCAGTAAAAGTCACATAGAACCGATTAGCATCTCTTGTGGCGGTTCTGAAGGGTCCACACACATCCGTGTGTATGAGGTCTAACAAAACTTCACCCCTAGCACAAGTGCCAGTAAAAGGTGACTTTGTCATTTTACCAAGCAAACAAGATTCACAACTATCATCTGACTTTAGGTCAAATGACTCCAAGACTCCATCCTTTTGGAGTTGGCCTATGCATTTCTTGCTTACATGTCCAAGACGACAATGCCATAAGGATGCTTTATCTAAGCTAGTGGAAGAGTTAATACACAATACATTATTTCCTAGATTATCTACAACAGATACAGTTTCATACACGCCATCACAAGGTAATGCTTTAAAATAAAGAACATTATTAAAGAAAGCATAAATATTACCATTATTATTATCAAAATAAAAGGTAAAACCTTGTTTATACAATGCATGAAAGGAAATAACATTTCTTGCCATTTCTGGCGAATAATAACATTTATTCAAATCTAATGTAAACACACTATTTAGCACTAAGGAATAAACTCCTATCTTGGTGACAGGTGAAGCTTTCCTGTTTCCCATGATCAAGTTTATCTTTCCCTGCTCCACATTCTCACTTCTTTTTAGTCCCTACAAATCACAACATATGTGAATACCACAACCTGTATCAAGGACCCAAGACTTAGAATGAGGTGAGTTATTAGACAATATAGTGTATATACCTGCATGGTTGGGTTTTACTTTCCCATCCACCAAATCTTGCTGGTACTTTGGGCAGTTTCTCTTCCAGTGCGACTTTTCATGGCAATAGAAGCATTCAGCCTCATTAGGGTTAGCAGAAGGAGTGACAAAACCTTTCTTGGTTTTGCTTGAAGAGGAGCCTTCAAGGGTCTTATCCTTGGTACCCTTAGAAGGGTTCTTTCTCTTCTTCCCTTTGCCATGCCAGATTGCCAAGACATTGGCCGCAGTTGGAGTAGGAGTAGGAGTAGTAACAACCGACTTACCCTTTAGACCACTTTCGGCGGTCTTCAAGAGTCCTTGAAGTTTGCTGAGGGTGACTTCTTCCTTGTTCATGTGATATGTCATGCGGAACTGATCATAACACGATGGCAAGAAGTGCAAAATGATGTCTATTGCTAACTCCTCAGGGAAGTTCACATTCAGCTTCAGTAAACGATCCACATACCTTTGCATTTTCTGCATGTGGCCCGTGATGGGTTCACCATCCTTCATTCGGGTTGTTATCATGGAGGAGATTATTTCATATCGCTCTTGACGAGCACTTTGATGGTAGCGGTCCATCAAGTCCTGGTGCATCTCAAAAGGATAATAGTCCTCATAGGACTTTTGGAGCTCGGCTGTCATGGTGACCATCATGATGCATGCCACTTTTATAGCATCTCTTTCATGTACCTCATATTCAGCAAGCTCTTCAGGAGTAGCAATTGGCTCGGGTACCTTCAGCTCCTTGTCGAGAACATATTCTTTGTTCTCATACCGAGTGACCATCCTGATGTTTCTGATCCAATCTGTAATGTTGGACCCATCAAAGATGACTCTCCCACAAAGATTCATGAGAGAGAAGGAGCTAGTAGGGTTTGAGCCAGAAGCATTGTTATTGGAAGACATCTGAAAAGAAGAGGGAATAGATTAGATTAGATATAGAGATAGTCCTTAACAAAACACCCAAATGTAATATTAAGGCTAGGACCCAACACAATATTTTATAACTTAGAAGAGGGATACCGTAATCTAAGCTATAAGATATTTGAAGGTAGGTGAATGACGATTCACCAATTTCCACCATGAAAAACGAAATATTTAATTAGGTTTTAATTGGTTTAGAAACTCCTAGATTCTTTGAGATTCATTGAACTTTCTTCAATGGCATGTTTCAATCTCGAGTGTGCCCTTCAAGTTTTGTGACAGGGATGCCGAGGATCATAAAACAAGGTGTGAAGTAACCATGCAAATTACTTGGTACCCTTAATGTATTACCCCTCAATCGATGTGCCGGTTAACCAGACACGCTCCATCGATACTATGATAAACATTAAGTCACCATTTACCTACCTTGTTAAGTTCAAGTTAGTGTGCCGGTTAACCACACACGCTCCACCAACGACTTAAACAAAGTGTAAAGTGTAATTTCATGGATTAGCACCTTATTCACATTTTCCTAAAATAACTAAGATTGGGAATTCAATAAAGTTTAGTTACTTTAGTATTATCATTATACTTTTAATGAGAATTTATAAGTCCTTGTCCTACCCGTTCGGCTAACGACCCTCCACCGATCAAGGAAGCGGTGGGTGAGAGTGGACACCCATTAAGTTGCCATTTTATAGGCAACAACCTTATACCCCCCTTATAGACCGGCTTCGTGAAGGAGGCGTACTAGCGGTAAGACGACTTGATCTTATACATATATAAATATTATTAAACTTATAATATTATAAAGTATAAGGGTTGAATTTTAACTTTTAAAATTCTAGGGGTTGGAACTAAAGTTTTTAATATGACTTTACATGTTCCAAAACTTGAGGGCAAGTTTTGTAAACTTTCAAAACTTTTCATTTCTCATAACTTATGAGTTAATGGTTATTAAAAATGAAGACTCTTCATTTTTTTTGTAACCTATGTGTTTTTTTAATGGTTATTTATAAATGTGACTTTTGGTTATCCATAACTTAAGAACTAGTTATGGACTCCATTAAAACACATGAAGATCAACAATTAATCTAATCAATTATTAGCACATAATTTCTATGATCTTCTAAACTCATATGTTTATGAATGTTCATATCAAAAATTTCAAGAATCGTAAGTACATATACAAAACTTGAAATTTTGATACGAGCTTTTGAACAAAACCTCGATATTCAAGTTTTTTTTTTTTTTGCATCAAGTATCAAATAAACAAACCAGGCTCTGATACCACTGATGGGTTTTGAGCATTCTAACACTCCTATGGTGTACATGCAACCCTAGAAACCTTGGATCTATGTTTGACTAAGATACATGCAAATAATTATTTTTCCAAGGTTCTTATCCTATCTAGCATGGCATGGGGAACTTGAATCAAATAAAGCTAGTAGAATTACTTACCTTGTAGTTGTAGTTGATTTCTTGGAGTTTTAGAGCCTAGCACAAATAGTGTGGATGCCTCAAATGGAAATCACAAATCACCACAAACTTGGAATTTTGAGAGAATACTAATCACCTTTCTTGAAATCGGCCCTCTTACTTTACTCACCACAACTAGTGTGATTTCAAGAACCAAAGCCTCCTTTATATAGTGTGGTGAATTAGGGTTACATCCATGTAAACCCTAATACCCATGTCTTTTCATTTCCATGAGATCCATGGATTAAAGCTCCATGGAGTATCCATGGACTTTCCATGCAAGCCTAGCCCATTCCAAATAAGCATTAGCCCACACTATATAAATACAAGAGCCCATATTTAATTAGTCATACTTTTGATCTCTAAATTAATTCTAGATTAATTATAGATCAATACTAATTAAATAATATGATTTTATATTAATATATTAAGACTTATAATATATTAATAAATCATAACTTATACTATTCTCAAACGATTATCCACAAATTGTTCGGGTGAAGTGCAACCCAAATGGACCATGTCGGGTTGGGTCAAGTACATACCAAATATAGTTATGGACTTAGACACTATATCCAACAGTTGGATTAATGTTTAAGTCCATAACTATATTTGGTATGTACTTGACCCGACCCGGCATCGTCCATTTGGGTTGCACTTCACCGGCACAATTTATATGGATAGTCTTTTGAGAATAGTATATTTATGATTTATACTAATATATTATAAGTTCTAATATATTAATATGGAATCATATTATTTAATTAGTATTGATCAAGAATTAATTTAGAATTAATTAAGTGATCAAAAAGAACTAATTAAATATGGACTCTTATATATATGGAATGGGCCAAGTTCATTTAGGTTGGGCTAAGCTTTCATGGATGGTCTATGGAGCTTTTAACCCATGGATCCTATGTAAATGAAAGGTCATGGTTATTAGGGTTTACATGGATGTAACCCTAATCCTCCATAATATATAAAGGGGTCCTTGGCTCACAAAATTGGCACAAGTGTGTGAAAATATGAGTGGGCCGATTTTAGTGTGCATACATATTCTCTCAAGTTCTTCCAAGGTGTTTTGGTGATTTGTGATTGCATTTGAGGCTTCCACACTATTGGGGCTAAGCTCTTAAAGCTTGAAGACATTAAGCTACATCACAAGGTATGTCATCTAACTAGAACTTTGTAGTATAGGTGCTTCATAATATGCTAGTTAGGATGAAACCTTGGAATAGTTAATATTTGCATGTATAATAGAGAAAACATAGATCCAAGGTTTATAGGGTTGCATGTACACCATAGGAGTGTTAGAATGCTCAAAACCCAATAGTGGTATCAGAGCCATGGGTTGTTTTCTGTTATATTGATGCAAATGTGTTATTTTCAAGTTGAAAAAAAGGAAAAAAAAAACATGACGTTTGTCAAATTTTAAGATAATTACTTGTTTTGTGAAAAACGAATTATTTGTAAATTTGAATAATTTGTTATATGAGTTGAATTAGGTCAAATTTAGTAAAAGATAAAATGATATGATTATTTTATTAGTTTTAAAAGTTTGATTTAAATGTTTTAAGGAGTTACATATTTTGTCATAAAATTTTGGAGCTCAAAAGTTTTTTTTTAAAGTTGTGATCTTAAGGGTTTTTTAAACTTCCATAAGTTATGGATATGAAAGTTTTTTTTTAAAAAAAAAAATTTGATTCAAAGTTTTTATGAAGTTACAAAATTTGGTGTTAATGTTTTAAAGAATTCCATAACATGTTCTTAAGTTATGGAACATGGAAAGTTTCATCATAAAACATCATTAATTCCATAAGTTATGGAATCCAAAGGTTTTCAAGAATTACAAAATTTGCCCTCAAGTTTTGGAATTTGAGAAAAGTTTTTTATGAAAAAAAGAATTGAATTCTAAAACTCTTGGGTTCATAACTTAAACAATTAATTAAATGGTTTTAATTTTGAGTTTAATAATTGGAATTATGATGTTTTGTTGAATAGTTCAAATTAACTCTTATGGACTTTATTAATAGTTAATTAAAGCGTTTAATTAAAAGAGTATTACTAAATCGATAAATATATGGTTTAAGTTTAATTAAATTAAAAGTCTAGTTTAATTAATAGATTAAACCACCAAGTATTTTAAATGTCTAAAATGCACCCTTATACTATTATAATATTAAAAGTTTAATATATTATATGTATAAGAGCAAGTCGTCTTACCATTAGTAGGACTCATTCACGAAGTCGGTCTATAAGGGGGGTATAAGGTTACTGCCTATAAAATGGCAGTTTAATGGGTGTCCACTCTCACTCACCGCTTCCTTGACCGGTGGAGGGTTGTTAGCCGAACAGGTAGGACAAGGACTATAATTCTAGCTTCATTATAAGTATAATGATAAATACTAAGTAACTAAACACTTATAAATTCCCAATCTTAGTGACTTAGGAAAATGTGAATAAGGTGCTAATCCATGAAATTACACTTTGCACTTTGTTTAAGCTGTTAGTGGAGCGTGTGTGGTTAACCGGCACACTAACCTGGACTTAACAAGGTATGAAAAGGGTAACTTAATGTTTATCATAGTATCGTTGGAGCGTGTGTGGTTAACCGGCACATCGATTGAGGGGTAAATATTAAGGGTACCAAGTATATTTGCATGGTTACTTCACACCTTGTTTTGTGATCATCGGCATCCCAGTCACAAAACCTGAAGGGCACACTCGAGATTGAAACATGCCATTGAAAAGTTCAATGAATCTCAAAAGAATCTAGGAGTTTCAAAACCAATTAAAACCTAATAATACATTTCGTTTATCTTGGTGGAAATTGGTGAATCGTCATTCACGTACCTTCAAATATTTTATAGCTTGGATTACGGCATCCCTCTTCCAAGTTATAAAATAGTTTGTTGGGTCCTAGCCTTAATATATCATATTGGGTGTTATATTAAGGACTTAAATCAACTTTACGTGAATTTCTCCTATTGTTGATGTATGGTTTAGACAACAATGATCTTCCCAAACCAAGCTTTCCTAATGAATATGACTTCCCGAGTTTGGCTCATGGAAGTCATACTTCTCTTCCTCCACCTCCTCCAATTATTCTCCCTAACCCACAAGTTCAAGGTCACTCAAGCCCTAATGGCAAGCAAGGTCTATGTGTGATCACATCTTAGAGATGAAGTCACATATTGACAAGCCGGGAGAGTTGGGTGTCAAAGTCTTGAGAAAGTTGGATGTTCAATCACTTTCTAAGTCACATAGTGAGTTCCTTTGGGACTACTATGAAACAGACTATGACATGAACCTTAATGATCATATCTATTTGCTTGGTGCTGCTGAATCAGCAATGATTTGGAACGATAGTAAATCAAATTTGATTAGAAGATCAACTTCCCAAAAACTTTATGGACAGTGACAATGGTGACACTGGAAATCCAGAAAAAGCATTCTCTTCCCAATGGAAAGGGATTGGCCATAGTCAACCCGGTTGACCAAATGGTAAAGAGAAAGGCTAAGTATGAGATAGTCCCATTACCAAAGGGTCCATATGTTTATTTTGCCAAAGGAAGGGGCGTTGATTGAAAAGCTGCCAAATTTACCTAAGGATGTTAAAGTCAATAAGTTTGACTCTACATCAGGTAGAGCCCATTATCTAACTCTGTTAAGTTCTATTCTGAGATCCTCATTACATGATGTGACTGGGTCACATGTTGATGTTTTAAGAATCAAAGAATAGAGAGAAATCTTAAAGGAAGTATATGTTGATTCTGATCGCGAAGTTGGATTTCGATCGCATCAGAATTTTGAGCAGTTGCTTAAGAAATTATGATATATTGCTAAGGAATAGATAACAACAATTTTCCATGTGGATTGTAAGGATAAGTTTTTCTACAAAGTTTTAAAATAAAAGAAAATTGTTTAATTTTATTTATTTGAAGTATCCTTACAATGGCATTTGTGGAAAATTGTTGCTTATATGATTCCACTGACAGCAATATTGGAAAATGGATTTGATTCTTTCATTTGTGGTAGTGTCTAAATTTACCAAATCAGGAAAGTTCCTCATCACCCAAGTTTCAATTGGACCGAAACTTGGAATCATGCAAGTTGAATAGTATGATGAATGAGAACTTTCAAGCATTGGAAAATCAAGACTAATTACTTGTTCACATGGATGTGTGAGTCAAGTGAAGGACTAAAGGGATCGAGTACACATTCTTGTGCACTGGTCATGTCCACCACAAAGCTCGTTAAGACTATTTGATTTACTAAAGTTTAGTAAATATGGTTATACTTACAAGTTTAAGTATAATTCTGAAACATTGGAAAAGTCTCAATGTATGGCAGAACGAATGGGAAGAATCAAATTAGGCAGAAAGATAAAAGTTTCTCAAATCTGAAAAGATGGGAGAGTACTTTAGTATCATGTTTGTGATCATCTTAATGATTTAGAAATCATATCACAATTAGTCCTCTAAAGGTCATCTTAGTGCATTCTTATGACTAAGAAGAGGAGTCATGAATTGTTGAAATGGTTAGATCAGGAAGATGAGTCATACTTCGTTCCAAAACAATTCTTAGAGTCATACTCCAAGATTGTAACTTGAGTGAGATATCTTAAAGAAAGGTTTAAAACACTTGTCAAATGTAAGAGTAAAAGTGTCCTACTCTTGTACATTTGAAATTGGTAAGTTGTGATGTTTTGGATAAAACAAAGACCAACTAAGGCCAATTGTGTGAAGTGTTTGTCTTGATAAAGAATCCGCACTATCTCTTGAATATTTGGCAAGATAGTCTTATATGTCAAGAGGATAGTGGGAGTCTTAAAGATCCTAAAAATAATTTCAAGAACTAATCAAGAATAAAACCTGAGGTTCTTCACTAGCACACGACTTGAGGTTTATAACCTATCGTGTTGACATATTATGTGCCCATTCCAGTTAAAGTTGGCTTTGCATAGGAGTTCTGAAAGTTCTCAATTGGTTGCATAACAACTTGGAAGCAATGGCAGGCCCTGTACTGCCAGGTGGCAAGAAGTTAAGATTGCATAAGTTCAGTCCATATGAGTTTGGATTTGTCATTATCCTTGTCTTGTGACTATGGTTTTGACGATTCACATGGATAAGAACACATACACCATAAAATCTAAGGGTCATAAGGTTTCTCTCCGATTCATGAAAATGATGGTGAGGAAACACTTCCACCAAGTAGATTTGAAGCAGATGGCAAAAGGTCTAAACAATTGAGACTATGATTACGACATCCCTTTTCATAGTTCTGAAATTGTTTAGACACACATGCATGCTATCTAAGGAAAGGTGTATGATTTTGATAAAGTTTTATCAAAGCATCTCGTATCAGAAATCTGAACTTTGGAAAGAAAGTCAATAAAGTATTATTGTTAGTGTTGCAAGTTAGCAATGTTAATTATAGAAAACAAAAGTTTCAATTCGTGAGGCTGCAGGGATTGAAAAAATTGTTTTGCTATAATTAAGGGAGAGGATATACTTCATTTCAGTTCTAAAGGCTTAGATTGAGACCTTAATCATCTTTAGTCAAGAATATATATATGAATTTCATGTTGGATTGGTTCAACTTAAGGAAATTCTATATATTGCGTTCTCAAAATTCGATTATGATTACGGCATCCCTCTTCATAGTCAAATTTTGAAAACATGACAAATAAAAATATTGTAGCAAAAGACTGGTCTAGAATCATGTCTTTATGTGAGACATCATGAATCGTGTACCATTTGCTTTGGGTACAAGATCGATTGCATGTGCTATAATATTTGTCATTTCTAAATTTTTCCAAATGCCCAGAGGCATTAAGAAGGGAAAGGGTCTAGAATTGGATATGACTAAAATGATTAAGCAATTGTCGAGGACAATCTGAGGTTTACCAAAGATTGGTTGCTCAGGGACAGTTGGAAGTATAGTGCTAATTTTGGAAGGACCATATTGACATATTCTGAAAAAGAGGCATCTCTTATTCAGAAGTGATAGTCAAAATGAGAATATGGAGTTGTCTCCATAGGTGGAAGTTATTTGTGTAAGATTAGAAAACTTAATGCAAGAAGCATGTCCAAAGCAATGTACTTTGAATATGAGACTTAGTTTCCATGGAGTTGATCTCCATTGGAATACCTTATAATGACTGTTAACAAGTCTTTGTGACTTTGTACATATTCATTACAGGAGGGTCAGTGCATATAAGTTTAAAATCTAAACAGATTTCGATAAATGATAGGAATTTGAAATTCTCACATTTTTCGATAAGGATTTGGGAGTGTGAAATTAGAATCATTGAAATTATGTTCAATTGGTTTATTTCACAAAGTAAGGATCATAGACAAACATAGAGTGCATACTTGGTGTATGGCAAAGCTATTGTTTAAGAAAAACATAGTGTACATGCTTGGAGCATGGGACAACTAGTGTTTTCACTTCAAGTATAAAGTTGATAAAACCGAAACAATGAATAATGAGTAATCAATATGGTGATAAATAAAAGTGTTTATTTATATTCATAGGGTTTGATACCATATTTGATTAATTTATTCTTGTGTTTCACTTTGCATGTTTTGACTTCCAGAATAACTAAGTCGCTCTTCCTGAATGATTAAGTTATTCAAACCATCCACAGTCGGTCATATGTTGGAAGTAGATATGAATCGAGACTGTCATGGGTTGGTTTGTAGAGGTCCAAGTTGGTGGACAAAGTGGTGCTACAACACTCATGAGTGCTCATAAGTTCTGAGTATTGGATTCAACCCGCGCTCATTTGAATCACTTCATGGATTTTATCACGAGTGATCATGAGACGATAATATCTTATATTCTTCAAACCTAGAGATATGAGTTGTTACTATGAGTTGGTTATACATTGATTGCACGAAACCGCAATTGGTAACTCGATGTTATAAAACGTGCCTTTGTGTATGATTCAACAAGTAGTAGAACAAGCCATATGAGTCGAAGTTTATCCATTCCTTTTACCTTCGGGATAAAAGCGATATCTTTGGGCCCCTTGATGATTTAGCGATGACACATGTGAGTGCTTGGCTAAGCCAGGACTGATTTGATTTGTTCAATCAGTCAGTCATCATAAATTGAAAATCAGGAAACAACAAATGGACAGAGAGAATGATTATAATCCATGTCTCAGTCCATATGATATCTAGAATGGAGGAATATATGATCCCTTATCTAATGGACAAGTCATTGACAAGGTCAGAGTTCGACAGCGGCTTTAAGAGCTACGATTGCCAGTTAGGTTTTGAAGTCATACTCAATAATAGTTTTAGACTTATCCAAGTGGGAGACTGTTGGATTAATGTCTAAGTCCATAACTATATTTGGTATGTACTTGACCCAACCCGGCATGGTCCATTTGGGTTACACTTCACCGGCACAATTTATATGGATAGTCTTTTGAGAATAGTATATTTATGATTTATATTAATATATTATAAGTTCTAATATATTAATATGGAATCATATTATTTAATTAGTATTGATCAAGAATTAATTTAGAATTAATTAAGTGATCAAAAAGAACTAATTAAATATGGACTCTTATATATATGGAATGGGCCAAGTTCATTTAGGTTGGGCTAAGCTTTCATGGATGGTCCATGGAGCTTTTAACCCATGGATCCTATGTAAATGAAAGGTCATGGGTATTAGGGTTTACATGGATGTAACCCTAATCCTCCATAATATATAAAGGGGTCCTTGGCTCACAAAATTGGCACAAGTGTGTGAAAATAAGAGTGGGCCGATTTTAGTGTGCATACATATTCTCTCAAGTTCTTCTAAGGTGTTTTGGTGATTTGTGATTCCATTTGAGGCTTCCACACTATTCGGGCTAAGCTCTTAAAGCTTGAAGACATCAAGCTACATCAAAAGGTATGTCATCTAACTAGAACTTTGTAGTATAGGTGCTTCATAATATTCTAGTTAGGATGAAACCTTGGAATAGTTAATATTTGCATGTATAATAGAGAAAACATAGATCCAAGGTTTATAGGGTTGCATGTACACCATAGGAGTGTTAGAATGCTCAAAACCCAACAGATTGTTGGAGATAGTGTCTAAGTCCATAACTATATTTGGTATGTACTTGACCCGACCCGACATGGTCCATTTGGGTTGCACTTCACCCGAACAATTTACGGATAATCTTTTGAGAATAGTATAAGTTATGATTTATTAATATATTATAAGTTCTAATATATTAATATAAAATCATATTATTTAATTAGTGTTGATCTATAATTAATTTAGAGATCAAAAGTATGACAAACTAAATATGGGCTCTTGTATTTATATAGTGTGGGCTAATGCTTATTTGGAATGGGCTAGGCTTGCATGGAAAGTCCATGGATACTCCATGGAGCTTTAACCCATGGATCTCATGGAAATGAAAAGACATGGGTATTAGGGTTTACATGGATGTAACCCTAATCCACCACACTATATAAAGGAGGCTTTGGTTCTTGAAATTGCACTAGTTGATGTGTGAAAACTAAGAGGGCCGATTTCAAGAAGTTTGTGACTATTCTCTCAAGTTTCCAAGTTTGTGGTGATTTGTGACTTCCATTTGAGGCATCCACATTATTGGTGCTAGGCTCTCAAACTCCAAGCAATCAACTACTACTACAAGGTAAGTAATTCTACTAGTTTTATTTGATTCAAGTACCCCATGCCATGCTAGTTAGGATAAGAACCTTGGAAAAATAATTATTTTCATGTATCTTAGTCAAACATAGATCCAAGGTTTCTAGGGTTGCATGTACACCATAGGAGTGTTAGAATGCTGAAAACCCATCAGTGGTATCAGAGCCTGGTTTGTTTATTTGATACTTAATGCAAAAAAAAAAAAAAAAAAAAAAAAAAAAACTTGAAAATTTGAAGTTTTGTTCAAAAGCTCGTATCAAAATTTCAAGTTTTGTATATGTACTTACGATTCTTGAAATTTTTGATATGAACACTCATAAACATATGAGTTTAGAAGATCATAGAAATTATGTGCTAATAATTGATTAGATTAATTCTTGATCTTTATGTGTTTTAATGGAGTCCATAACTAGTTCTTAAGTTATGGATAACCAAAAGTCACATTTATAAATAACCATTAAAAGAACACATAGGTTACAAAAAATGAAGAGTCTTCATTTTTAATAACCATTAACTCATAAGTTATGAGAAATGAAAAGTTTTGAAAGTTTACAAAACTTGCCCTCAAGTTTTGGAACATGTAAAGTCATATTAAAAACTTTAGTTCCAACCCCTAGAATTTTAAAAGTTAAAATTCAACCCTTATACTTTATAATATTATATGTTTAATAATATTTATATATGTATAAGATCAAGTCGTCTTACCGCTAGTACGCCTCATTCACGAAGCCGGTCTATAAGGGGGGTATAAGGTTGTTGCCTATAAAATGGCAACTTAATGGGTGTCCACTCTCACCCACCGCTTCCTTGATCGGTGGAGGGTCGTTAGCCGAACGGGTAGGACAAGGACTTATAAATTCTCATTAAAAGTATAATGATAATACTAAAGTAACTAAACTTTATTGAATTCCCAATCTTAGTTATTTTAGGAAAATGTGAATAAGGTGCTAATCCATGAAATTACACTTTACACTTTGTTTAAGTCGTTAGTGGAGCGTGTGTGGTTAACCGGCACACTAACTTGAACTTAACAAGGTAGGTAAATGGTGACTTAATGTTTATCATAGTATCGATGGAGCGTGTCTGGTTAACCGGCACATCGATTGAGGGGTAATACATTAAGGGTACCAAGTAATTTGCATGGTTACTTCACACCTTGTTTTATGATCCTCGGCATCCCTGTCACAAAACTTGAAGGGCACACTCGAGATTGAAACATGCCATTGAAGAAAGTTCAATGAATCTCAAAGAATCTAGGAGCTTCTGGCTCAATACCTACTAGCTCCTTCTCTCTCATGAATCTTTGTGGGAGAGTCATCTTTGATGGGTCCAACTTTACAGATTGGATCAGAAACATCAGGATGGTCACTCGGTATGAGAACAAAGAATATGTTCTCGACAAGGAGCTGAAGGTACCCGAGCCAACTGCTACTCCTGAAGAGCTTGCTGAATATGAGGTACATGAAAGAGATGCTACAAAAGTGGCATGCATCATGATGGCCACCATGACAGCCGAGCTCCAAAAGTCCTATGAGGACTATTATCCTTTTGAGATGTACCAGGACTTGATGGACCGCTACCATCAAAGTGCTCGTCAAGAGCGATATGAAATAATCTCCTCCATGATAACAACCCGAATGAAGGATGGTGAACCCATCACGGGCCACATGCAGAAAATGCAAAGGTATGTGGACCGTTTACTGAAGCTGAATGTGAACTTCCCTGAGGAGTTAGCAATATACATTATTTTGTACTCCTTGCCATCGTGTTATGATCAGTTCCGCATGACATATCACATGAACAAGGAAGAAGTCACCCTCAGCAAACTTCAAGGACTCTTGAAGACCGCCGAAAGTGGTCTAAAGGGTAAGTCGGTTGTTACTACTCCTACTCCTACTCCTACTACGGCCAATGTCTTGGCAATCGGGCATGGCAAAGGGAAGAAGAGAAAGAACCCTTCTAAGGGTACCAAGGGTAAGACCCTTGAAGGCTCCTCTTCAAGCAAAACCAAGAAAGGTTTTGTCACTCCTTCTGCTAAACCTAATGAGGCTGAATGCTTCTATTGCCATGAAAAGTCGCACTGGAAACGAAACTGCCCAAAGTACCAGCAAGATTTGAACGATGGGAAAGTAAAACCCAACCATGCAGGTATATACACTATATTGTCTAATAAATCACCTCATTCTAAGTTTTGGGTCCTTGATACAGGTTGTGGTATTCACATATGTTGTGATTTGCAGGGACTAAAAAGAAGTGAGAATGTGGAGCAGGGAAAGATAAACTTGATCATGGGAAACAGGAAAGCTTCACCTGTCACCAAGATAGGAGTTTATTCCTTAGTGCTAAATAGTGGGTTTACATTAGATTTGAATAAATGTTATTATTCGCCAGAAATGGAAAGAAATGTTATTTCCTTTCATGCATTGTATAAACAAGGTTTTACCTTTTATTTTGATAATAATAATGGTAGTATTGATGCTTTCTTTAATAATGTTCTTTATTTTAAAGCATTACCTTGTGATGGCGTGTATGAAACTGTATTTGTTGTAGATAATCTAGGAAATAATGTATTGTGTATTAACTCTTCCACTAGCTTAGATAAAGCATCCTTATGGCATTGTCGTCTTGGACATGTAAGCAAGAAACGCATAGGCCAACTCCAAAAGGATGGAGTCTTGGAGTCATTTGACCTAAAGTCAGATGATAGTTGTGAATCTTGTTTGCTTGGTAAAATGACAAAGTCACCTTTTACTAGCACTTGTGCTAGGGGTGAAGGTTTGTTGGACCTCATACACACGGATGTGTGTGGACCCTTCAGAACCGCCACAAGAGATGCTAATCGGTTCTATGTGACTTTTACTGATGATTTTAGTAGATATGGATATGTCTACCTAATCAAGCATAAGTCAGAAACCTTTGAGAAATTCAAAGAGTTTAAGCAAGAAGTGGAGAATCAGTTGGGCAGGAACATTAAGATGCTTCGATCCGATTGTGGTGGTGAGTATCTTAGTACTGAGTTCCTTAACCATCTTAAGGAATGTGGGATTGTCTCACAATTGACACCTCCTAGGACACCACAGTTGAATGGTGTAGCTGAGAGGCGCAATCGGACCTTGTTGGACATGGTTCGTTCCATGATGAGTCGAGCTTCGCTACCAATCTCATTTTGGGGGTATGCCTTAGAGACTGCCACCCATATCCTTAATCTAGTCCCTACAAAGAAGGTTGCCAAAACACCTCACGAGTTGTGGACTGGAAAAGTTCCCAATCTAGACCACATCAAGATTTGGGGTTGCGAGGCTTTCGTGAGACGCGAGACTCACGATAAGCTCGAACCCCGAAGCGAAAGGTGTATTTTCATCGGCTACCATAGAAATCCTTTGGTTACATCTTCTACAGACCCAGTGATAATGTGGTCTTTGTAGCAAGAAGAGGATTCTTTCGAGAGAGAGAGAATTCATGAGCCAAGGAGACAGAGGGAGGCAAATTGACCTTGAGGAAATTCAAGAGTCAAGTGGTGAAGGAACCTCAAACCCTAGCCCTCAACCTGAGGAGGAAACTCCTGTTGAGCCGACTGAAGGATCTATACCTCTAAGGCGTTCCACCAGAGTTAGGAATGCACCTGAGCATTATTATGGTTTTCATATTACTGCAGAAGGTGAGACACTTATCAGTGATAACACACTGGTAAATCTGGATGAGCCTAACAGCTACACGAAAGCCATGGCAGGCCCTGAGGCTGCTAAATGGAAAGAGGCTATGGATAGCGAGATACAGTCCATGTATGACAATCAAGTTTGGAACTTGGTTGACAATGTACCCGATCGTAAGATAGTTGGGTGCAAATGGATCTTCAAGAAGAAGACCGACATGGATGGTAATGTATACACTTATAAGGCACGACTGGTTGCAAAGGGTTATTCTCAAACTCCGGGAGTTGATTATGATGACACCTTTTCACCAGTGGCCAAGATTAAGTCTATTAGGGTTCTGTTAGCCATTGCTGCATTTCATGATTATGAAATATGGCAAATGGATGTCAAAACTGCTTTCCTTAATGGAAACTTGGCTGAAGATGTTTACATGGTTCAGCCAGAGGGTTTTGTCAGTACAGAGTACCCCAGTAAAGTGTGTAAGCTCGAGAAATCCATTTATGGATTAGAACAGGCACCTCACAGATGGAATCTTTGCTTTGATGAGAAAGTCAAAGAATTTGGCTTTTCAAGGAGTGAAGATGAATCTTGTGTCTATATCAAGGCTAGTGGGAGTATAGTCAGCATTTTGGTACTGTATATGGATGACATACTACTCATAGCAAATGACATCCCAACCCTGCAGGAAGTAAAGTCCTGGCTTGGGAAGTGTTTCGCTATGAAGGACCTTGGAGAAGCTGCCTATATCCTAGGGATAAGGATTTTGAGAAACAGGAGTAAAAGACTAATTGGACTTAGTCAAAGCGCCTATGTGGACAAAGTGTTGAAAAGGTTCAACATGCATAACTCCAAGAAAGGAGAGTTACCCATCCAGAGTAACGCCAGATTGAGTAAGACACAAAGCCCTAGTACTAAAGCTGAGATAGCAGAAATGAGTCGAATACCTTATGCTTCAGCTGTAGGATCGATTATGTATGCTATGACGTGTACTCGACCTGATGTAGCCTTTACTTTGAGCATGGTTAACAGGTATCAGGGGAACCCTGGCAAGGCACACTGGACTGCGGTAAAGAATATCCTCAAGTACCTACGGAGGACTAAGGACTGGGTCCTTACCCTCGGTGGCAGTGAGGACTTGAGAGTTGTAGGGTACAGTGATGCTAGCTTTCAGACTGACAGGGATAATTTCCGCTCTCAGTCGGGCTGGGTCTTTACTCTAAACGGAGGGGCAATTACTTGGAAAAGTTCCAAGAAGGAGACAGTGGCTGATTCCACTTGTGAATCAGAGTATATAGCAGCAAGCGAGGCAGTAAAGGAGGCTATATGGCTAAAGAACTTCATCGGAGACCTTGGAGTTGTACCAGCTATAAAGGAGCCAATGGAGATTTTCTGTGACAGCAATAGTACGGTTGCCTTAGCCAAGGAACCAAGAGATCATGGGAGATCGAGACACATTGACAGAAAATATCACTTCATCAGACATCGAATAGAAGAAGGAATCCTCGTGGCAAAGAGGGTATCATCGGATGAGAACCCAGCAGATCCCCTCACGAAGGGACTGACTCAGGCTAAGCATCTCCAGCATGCTCGGAGCATAGGGCTGAAGGATGATATTACTTTTAGTAGTTAGATAATCTTGAAATTTGTAAAATGTAATTGACATTTGATGATAAATAAAAGTTGATATTTACGAGTAAAGTGTTGCTATCTCTTGTTAATCGTTTACTATTATTTCTTTTTGCATGTTTTGACTTCCAGAATAATTCTGTTATGGTTTATATCATATTATTCAAACTCTCCACAGTCGGTCATATGTTGGAAGTAGATATGAATCAAGACTGTCATGGGTTGGCTTGTAGAGGTCTAAGATGTTAGACAAAGCGGGGCTACAACACTCATAAGTGCTCATAAGTTCTGAGTATTGGATTCAACCCACGCTCACTTGTATCACTTCATGGAATTTATCTCGAGTGATCGTGAGATGGTAATATCATATAAGTCTTCAAACCTAGAGATATGATTTGTTGCCTATGAGTTGGTTATGCATTGATTGCATGAAAACGCATTGGTAACTCGATGTTATAAACCGTGCCTTTGTGTGTAGTTCAACAAGTAGTAGAGCAAACATATGAGTCGAAGTTTATCTGTTCCTTCTAGGATTAGAAGCGATATCTGGGCCCCTCGATGATTTTGTTTTGACCTATGTACCGGGCCCGGTCAGAACTAAATTGATGTGTTCAGTTAAGTTCTATGTCAAACAAATCAGAAATCGGGAAACAAATGCTGGACAATAAGCAAGACCATGTTCCATGTATTTGTCCGGCTGATATCTAGAACAGAGGATTATATGATCACTTATCTAAAATGGCGCTTCATAGTTCAACAGAGTTTTAAGAGCTACGATTGCTGATCGGTTCCTGAAGTCATACTTGCAACTATAGTTATTAGACTTATCCAAGTGGGAGACTGTTGGAGATAGTGTCTAAGTCCATAACTATATTTGGTATGTACTTGACCCGACCCGTCATGGTCCATTTGGGTTGCACTTCACCCGAAAAATTTACGGATAATCTTTTGAGAATAGTATAAGTTATGATTTATTAATATACTATAAGTTCTAATATATTAATATAAAATCATATTATTTAATTAGTGTTGATCTATAATTAATTTAGAATTAATTTAGAGATCAAAAGTATGACTAATTAAATATGGCCTCTTGTATTTATATAGTGTGGGCTAATGCTTATTTGGAATGGGCTAGGCTTGCATGGAAAGTCCATGGATACTCCATGGAGCTTTAACCCATGGATCTCATGGAAATGAAAAGACATGGGTATTAGGGTTTACATGGATGTAACCCTAATCCACCACACTATATAAAGGAGGGTTTGGTTCTTGAAATTGCACTAGTTGATGTGTGAAAACTAAGAGGGCCGATTTCAAGAAGTTTGTGACTATTCTCTCAAGTTTCCAAGTTTGTGGTGATTTGTGACTTCCATTTGAGGCATCCACATTATTGGTGCTAGGCTCTCAAACTCCAAGCAATCAACTACTACTACAAGGTAAGTAATTCTACTAGTTTTATTTGATTCAAGTACCCCCATGCCATGCTAGTTAGGATAAGAACCTTGGAAAAATAATTATTTGCATGTATCTTAGTCAAACATAGATCCAAGGTTTCTAGGGTTGCATATACACCATAGGAGTGTTAGAATGCTCAAAAACCCATCAAGGTACAGGTTGGTGTGGAAGGTAGTATTGGGCCTGTACTACTGAAAGCACAAGAGCTGTACCCAAGCCAATGTTAGATTTAACGACTTCAAGGAGGACCGGTGTGGAGAGATACGTTTTATAAAAATCCTGATCGTTATTATTTATGACGTTCTAGTTCAGCATGGTATTGACACGTTTCGGGACGGGAGGATCAGGATCGGGATCGGGATCCGGGAATGGATCGGGTGACACTACAGACGGCATAGATGAGAGGCTGCGCGAGCTTATTGCAGCTGAGGTTACCAGGGGAATCCTTGACGCTACCCCAGTCATCTTTGGGACGGTCAAGGAGGGCATAAAGGAGATCATGGAGGAGAGACTCAAATCATTCAGAACTGAGATTGATGCGGGCCAGTTGGGGGCCCGAACTCCTTCGTTCCGGGAGTTCAAGGCGCTTGGGGCGCCAGATTTTTTCGAGGTCAGGGACCCCATTGTCAGCCGACGCTGGGTGGCGGATATCGAAAACGCCCAACGCACGAGTTCTTGCATGCTGAGAGACAGAGCCCGGGATTGGTGGGGCAAGGTTACTAGACAGGTGGGACCAGCCGGGGTGGCTGAGATGACGTGGGCCGAGTTTGTTCGGCGATATGATCTGGAGTTTGCACCACCCATTGAGTTGCAACCTTTAGTGCGAGAGTTTCATGATTTGCAGCAGACCACCGAGACTGTGGCGGAAATCACCACCAAGTTTCGGGAACGAGCTTTGTTGATTCCGCAATATGCTACCGACGAGGAAATGAGGCGGATCTGATATCATTCCATGTTGAGGGACGATATGCGGGAGTTTGTGAGCTTTACGGGGTGTAAGACCCTGAATGAAATGGTGGAGAAGGCCCGGGAACGGGAAATGGAGATGGAGTCCCGCACGAAGCGAAGCCTGAGCAGGCTCAGGCAGCAGTAGGACAGGCTACGAAGCCTAAGACGACAGACACTTCCAGCAAGGGCCAGCAGGGTCGGGGCCGATGTGCCAAGTGTAGCCGAGTACACAATGGAGCTTGTCATATCGCAGGCTCGGGATGTTATGCATGTGGCCAACAGGGCCATATGAGCAGGGACTGCCCCACGAAGGGGTTAATCTGTTTTCACTACAACCAGACCGGCTATAAGCGGGCCAACTGTCCGAAGTTGCAGGGAGGATGAGGAGCGGTGGCGGCGCCTGCGCCCGCCACAATGAGGATTACCAATGGTCGCCCTGCTAAGGTGGAAGCTCCAATAGTGAAGAGCCGTGCATTTCAGCTGACTACCGAAGAGGCACGCGCAGCGCCAGATGTTTTGGCTAGTACGTGATTATTCTTCCCTGATCTATGTATCTGTTTTGCTTATGTGTATTATATGCTTGTATAGGGACCTTTTTGGTCAAAGGTATGTATGCTCATGTATTGTTTGATTCGGGTGCAACCCGATCGTTCGTATCTCTTGCACTTAGCAAGAAGTTCCGGGAAGCGCCAGGAACTTTGGATTCCCCGCTCGAGGTGGAGATTGCGGATGACGGCACTGTTAGTGCTACGAGGGTGTATCGGGACTGTGTCCTGAATGTACTTGGTGAGAGATTTCGAGTCGGCCTAGTCCCGATACCGTAGCGAGGGCTGAAGGTGATTATCGGAATGGATTGGTTGGGGGTCAACGGGGCCATGATTGACTGCGAGCATCAGTTGGTGAGGGTTCGAACCCCAAGTGGGGAAGAACTGGTGATACATTGTGATAGGGCATCGCAGGGACCGACCCTCTGTTTGGCTGTAAGGGATAGGAGGTTCCTGCAGCAGGGTTGTACGGGATTTCTGTCATATATCTCGGATACAAAGTTAGAGATCGCGAAGGATGTAGGCAGTGTGCCCGTTGTTCAGGACTTTCGGGATGTTTTCCCCGAAGAGTTACCAGGCGTACCTCCGGAGAGGCAGGTGGAATTCCGCATAGATTTGGTGTTGGGTGCCGCTCTGATAGCAAAGGCACCATATCGGTTGGCACCACCTGAGATGCAAGAATTATCTACACAGCTTCAGGAGCTGTTAGACCGAGGGTTCATTTGTCCGAGTAGTTCTCCGTGGGGAGCACGGATCCTTTTCTTGAAAAAGAAGGATGGATCCCACAGGATGTGTATCGATTATAGAGAGCTACACAAGCTAACGGTGAAGAACCGTCACCCGTTGCCAAGGATCGATGATTTGTTCGATCAACTGTAGGGTGCGTCCTGGTTTTCCAAGATTGATCTTCGGTCGGGATACCACCAGATGAAGATTCAGGATGAGGATATACCGAAGACGGCTTTTAGGACTCGGTATGGGCATTATGAGTTTGTAGTGATTCCGTTTGGGCTCACCAATGCCCCAGCAGCATTCATGGACCTTATGAATAGGGTGTGTAGACCGATGCTGGATCGGTCGGTGATCATTTTCATTGATGATATCCTGGTCTATTCTAAGACCAGGGAGCAGCACGAACAACACTTAAGGGAGGTGCTGGAGACCCTAAGGGAGGAGAAGTTGTATGCCAAGTGTAAGTCCCCAAATATGCTTGTGTATCAATCAGATCCAATTGATGGTGCGGAATCCCAATCAATTGGATGATGTCAGATCAAATAGAAGAGAAGGAGAAAAAGAATAATATGAATCTTGAATGATATGATTAGAATTAAGTTCCTTACAATAGATTCACACACATAAAATGCTCTCTTCTTCTCTCTACTTTCTCTCTTCTCACGTTCATCAAATCCTACTCCTCACCCCTAACACCTATATATATACAAGGGAATATGGGCTTGGTGAACATGGGCCGTGAATGAGTTTACGGCCGTAAACCTATTTACGGCCGTAAACACGTATACGGCCGTAAACACCAAGCTGTTTACGGTCCAAGACACAAAAATACATTTTCCTAGAAAAGTAAAGTATAAACCATATTTTTGACCCAACAATCTCCCCCTTGGTTTATAACTTTCTTTTCTTAATTGACCCAACAAGCTCCCCCTAAAAAGTAGCTGACTTTTCTTGTCAATCTTCATCGAGAGCTTGGCTTCAGCATTAATCTTCAAATTCGTCACAACTTCAAGATGAACTTGATGAATCTTCAATAAATGACTTCATCTTAAGCAGTTGGGCTTTTCTTCAGAATTTGGCATTGAACGCACATTGGGTGAGGATGCTTGATGTAGAGATTCTTGAAAATTGGTGCTTTCAGCTTGAGAATCTTCAGAGAGAACTTCAGAGAGAAATAATCTTCTGGATCACTTCAGCAGGCACAAGATAGCAGCAAATTGATTGAGGAGACTTCAATGCAATCTGTCACATAATCTTCAAGTACAGCTTCACCTTGCTATTGGGATTGAAGGATTGAATGTTGAAAGAATAATCTTCATTTCTTGCTCCTTCGAATGAGAATTCTTCGATGATCACGGATGAAGCATTGGCTCAGAAATCTTCGACACAAACTCCATGAGTTTCATCTTCACCTGAATTCACTTTTCAAGACAAAACAAAACTAAAAGAAAATTTAGCACACAATATTTTTGGGTTTTTCATATTTTCTAAAAAAATAAAATAGAAACAAAAATATTTTTGGATTTTTGATTTTCTTGAACAAGAAATAACACTATTTTTGATTTTGAATTTTCTGATTTTTTTTTTAAATTTTAATTCTCCCCTAATATTTAAATTAGAAGAACACTATGAACAAACTTAACAAAAACAAAAATAATAGCTAACTTTAAGAGTGATTTGGGATCAAAGTTTTTAGACAACCTTTATTCGTTTATCATTACCTCTCCCTTCATGAATAGATCTGGTCAATCGTCGGTATTGTGGTCCACTTAAACACGAGAGATTGTGACAACATTAGGACATACTATAAGTGACAAGACAATGTGATCCTAAATTCCTAGATAAAATTCCTTAAGGACCATTCAGCTGACGACGACCAAAGATATTGTTGTCCACCTAAATTGAGCAGCGAGATCTACAGACAACCTAATGATTGTTCAATTTTAAATGTACTAGAACGTGTTTCCCGCTTCCTGATATACCCCAATAATCAGGAACTTCCAAAGTACTCCTTACTTTAGGTGAGCAGACAATTATTATGAGAGAAGTCAGATTTAGAATGCATATGCCATACACCTAGGTCGGATCTCTTCCAATCTCGCAGAGGGTGAAACAAATGACTAACTGAAGTTTTAGAGGGATTGAGAAGAAGAATGATGCATATACAGTGTACCAGGTCGGATTGTAAGTCACGCAAAGGAGACAGTATATGGCAAACAGATAGAAAGAATTGCATAGATAGAAGATGCATAGAGATAGAGTTGCATATGTTACAGTCCAGGTCGGATGTATTTCAATCACGCAGAGGAGGCAACATATGACTAACAGACAGAAAGAAAGAAAATAATCTTCTACAGACCTAATTTATCGGAATTCCCCAGTCGCCCCATCAATACCGGAATTAAGGACAGAGTCCGTACATCGAGGAAGAGTTAAACCACAGTTCTAGATACGGATTACTTTAATGTGACCGGTGGATTATCATGTATATCTCCCTGCTCAACCTATCTGAGCGTCGTATTGTCAGGCTAAATGGATCTATCTAGGTCAAGATTTTTCAAGTCTCTAGATTCCTTAAGTTCATTAATGCCTAGTCAAGTCCATTTTAATCTTTCGTGCCTACCAGCGCATTGAACACAGAGCCTAGACAATTCAGATTCAGTCCCTTACACAGATTCAGATTGCCTGTTATCACATGATTATATCACTTCCCAAAACATATCCTACAAGCACATTCCATTAACACCATATTTTTGATTATCTAATTTTCTAATGTTTTTGGATTTTTTTTTTTTAAATTAAAATTTTCTAATTTTTGTTTAGTTTTTATTTCTCCCCCTAAATTTGTGCATAGGAGAGAAACGAAAGTAAATGCGCAAATTTAAACTATCCTAAAACAAAAATTAGTCTTTAAAGCAAATCAGCTTAAGAAAAACTCAGGAGTATAGAGAAGAAAATTCAAACCATAATTCACCGATTGAATTTGCATCCAGAAGGTCTGAGAACAGCACGCATAATCTCAGAACAGATCCGAAAATTCTTCATGTCATTACGCACTAACCCCATTTGTGATCTCTTCCTTTCCTCCTTTCTTTCCTTTCCCGCAAAGGACACATACTCTCGAACAAAGTTCTGAGTGTTGTATAGTTGAGAGATGTCCCCTATCATATGCCAGGAGCAGCCACTACCAACAAACCGAAGTCTGATGATATGCCTCCATAGCTGCTCTGACACAGAGCGGGATCAGTTGGTCTTTGGAACCCAGTCCATTTTGAAAATGGGTCGACCTTTATCATCATTGCAGGGTACTCTCTCCCATGACATATCCTGCTTATCACAAACAAAAGATGTAGAAATATTATAATCGTTAGAAGATTTGGGAGAGTGAGCCTTTGGAACCCATTTGTAGTTGGGTTTAACCCATTTCTTTTTCGATCTGATGGGTGGCTCGGTACTTGCTTTTGATCTTGATGTCGGCCGTTGAGATGACTTTGACCTAACCGGTCTTTGTTTCACTGGAGCATCTCTTGGATTGGGCTTTTTGGATGACATTTCCTTCTTGCCCTTGGGATTCAGATTCTTGGCCTTGTGGGTTTGATTCTTGGCCTTCTGCGTGTTCCAATCACCATTGTCTGAACGTGACCTGGAAGGGTTTCTTTTGAAGTATCTCCCACGTGGCGCGTTTTGCCATCCTTGTGCGTAGTAGGGAACGTATGCGCGATTAGGAAAATTTTTGGCAATATGTCCAGGTATTCCACAGTGAAAACATGTCTTTTTCTTCACTGTGAAGTTGTTTCATCCTGCCCCTGGTGGCGTATCCTTGCCTCGTTTCTTGTTGATCCCACATGCACACTTGCAACAAGCACTCTGTTGCGCTGGAATTGGTGGCCTGTATTTCTCAACGGCAGGTTTGTTAGGAGTAAGAGAATTCGAAGCAACAGATTATGAGTTCAAAGAGTCATTGGTTTGTTTAGTAGTGTTCTCCTTGTTCTCATCTTCTGCTACTTTACCTGCACATGAAGTAGAAACATTAGAATCTTCAACCTGAATACCTCCTGACACAAATCCAGATGGTTTGCCATAATGAAGATGTGCCTCCTTGTCAATTTCTTCCTGTGTCATAGGGATGGATGTGTAGTTATGATTGAAAGGTGGAGGAACACTATCATACCCTAGACCCTTGTTTTGATTATCTTTGAATTTTAATTGGGTTTCAAATAAGGACTCGGCTGTCTTACTTGACGCAGTATAATTTTTGAAACTAACATCTGTTTTTCCACACTTAATTTTCAAAGCGTCAAGTTCTTCAGTTACAACATCAAGTTGTCTCTTAATATAGTCATAATTTTCACACTTGTTGCTGAATTCTTCCTGAAGCTTCCTAAAGTCCTTTATTTTTGTTTCTAATTGGGCCTTTAGGGGTTTCTGTCCTTTCCTGAGTTGATAACCTTCATATCTCAGGTCCTCAACTTCTCTTTTTAATAAATCATTATGTTCACGAAGAAGTTTAATCGTAGCTTCACATGATTGAGAACATGAAACTTCACATGATTGAGAACATGAAACTTCATTGACCGGAAGGTTTGCGGAACACATTGTTTTTCCACACTTCAAAGCGTCAATTTCTTCAATTATATCAGCAAGAATAAGACGATTGAGATCTTTTGTCTTCTTGATGATAGCCACGTTCTTATCCCATGATTTCGGAAGTGAATTCAACAGATTTTTGTTTATCTCAGATTTAGTCAAGAAAATCCCAGCTATATTCATCTCAGTAGTGAGTGTGGTAAATCGCTGCAACTGAGTTTCGAGGGTTTCTCCAGGGATATAATCGAAAATGTTGAAATTTTGTCTTAACATATCCTGACGACTCTCTTTCATGTTTTCAACTCCCTCGTAGACCTTAAAAGCCATTAAAAAGCACAACTAGAAGCCAAAATCAAACTTAAAAGTCAAACCCTTTGATTATAAACCTCAAAAGTCAACCTTAAAAGTCAAATTTAAAAGTTAAACTCAAAAGTCAAACTTAAAAGTCAAAAATCAAAATATATTTTTATTTATTAATAATTTTATTTATTATAATTATTATTATTTTTTTATTTATATATATATATATATATTTATTTTGGATGAAAAGGAATTTAAAAAAAATTTAAAAGAAATTGAATTTTGGGTTAAAAGTGTCAAATTTTGAAAGTTGAAACCGAGAATAACGGATTATGAATTAAATTTCGAAAGATTGTAACAAGGGATCAGGTAGCCAACTTGGATAAGTCACTGTGTTTATGACCCTGAGGTCCTGAGTTCGAACCTCGGCACCTCCAAATCCGCCTCCTATTTTTTTTAAATGCGAAGCGAGGCTGAGCGAGGCTGCTGCTTGCGAGGCCGGAAACACTACTGGGCCGCAAACTCGGACCGCAAGCTCCGGGGCCGTAAACTCCGGAAACCCTAGCCGTAAACGCCGCCGCCGCCGACCGTAAACTGTTTCTGGCCGTAAACTCCGGCCGTAAACCCTTCAAAGGCCGTAAAGCTTCAACAGATTCGCGAAAAAAAACGACGTTTTTCACCCTTTTTTGCTCCAAAACTCGATCAAAAACTCGTTTTTATGAAAAATGCAAAGAAGAAACCCCCCTTAATTTTCAGAGATCTATCCAAAAATGCAAAAATATTTCGAAAATAAGATAAAATAAGCTCCAGATTTGACAAAATTGACTGATACAATCCTTGCTCTAATACCAATTGTAAGTCCCCAAATATGCTTGTGTATCAATCAGATCCAATTGATGGTGCGGAATCCCAATCAATTGGATGATGTCAGATCAAATAGAAGAGAAGGAGAAGAAGAATAATATGAATCTTGAATGATATGATTAGAATTAAGTTCCTTACAATAGATTCACACACACAAAATGCTCTCTTCTTCTCTCTAGTTTCTCTCTTCTCACGTTCATCAAATCCTACTCCTCACCCCTAACACCTATATATATACAAGGGAATATGGGCTTGGTGAACATGGGCCGTGAATGATTTTACGGCCATAAACCTGTTTACGGCCGTAAACACAGCCGTAAACACGTATACGGCCGTAAACACCAAGCTGTTTACGGTCCAAGACACAAAAATACATTTTCCTAGAAAAGTAAAGTATAAACCATATTTTTGACCCAACACCAAGTTCTCCAAGTGTGATTTCTGGCTGCGAGAGGAACAATTCTTGGGGCATATCATCAACCAGGAGGGTATTTCGGTTGATCCAACCAAGGTTGAGGTTGTGATGCGGTGGGAAGTATCGAAGAATGCATCAGAGATTCGTAGCTTCTTGGGTTTAGCGGGTTATTATCGGCGGTTTATCCAGGACTTCTCCAAGATTTCGGTGCCACTGACCCATCTGACCAAAAAGAATGTGACGTTTCGGTGGGGTAAGGATCAGCAGTTGGCCTTCAAAACCTTGAGGCGGAGACTGTGCGAGGCTCCGATCCTTGTTCTACGAGATGGATTAGATGATCTGGTGGTGTACTGTGACGCATCGATTTCAGGGTTAGGTGTGGTACTGATGCAGAGAGGACACGTGATAGCCTATGCTTCGCGATTGTTGAAGCCGCATGAGGCAAATTACCCTACTCACGATTTGGAACTGGGGGCAGTGGTGTTTGCCCTCAAGATTTGGAGGCATTACTTGTACGGAGTGCGGTGCACCATTTACACCGACCATAAGAGTCTGAGATATTTGATGGACCAACAGAACCTCAACATGCGACAGAGAAGGTGGTTGGACGTGCTAAAAGACTATGATTGCGAGATTCTATACCACCTAGGAAAGGCCAACGTAGTGTCCGACGCTTTGAGCCGTAAGATGACAGGTTCCCCGATTAGGAATGTGTGTTTGAGGATGACAGTGATCTCTCCATTGTTGGAGATGATCAAAGAGGCTCGGGTTGAGGGAGTATAGAAAGAGAATTGGAAGGTAGAAAGGATCCGAGGGCAGTATCCTTTGTTTATTAAGGATAGTCGAGGCCTATTGACGCAGTGTGGTCGGGTGTGGGTACCGACGACTGGGGGAGTGAGACAAAAGATATTGGAGGAAGCGCATAAGTCCAGGTTCTCTATACATCCAGGAGCTACAAAAATGTATAGGGACTTGAGGATGAGTTATTGGTGGCTATGCATGAAGCGGGAAATTGCGTGGTTTGTAGAGCTGTGCTTGACCTGCAGGAAGGTCAAGGCCGAGCATCAGCGGCCTCATGGTAAGGTCCAGCCGCTACCCATTCCCATGTGGAAGTGGGAGGAGATCACTATGGACTTCATTACGAAGTTGCCAAGGACGTCGAGGGGTGTGGATGCCATATGGGTGATTGTGGATAGACTAACGAAGAGTGCCCATTTCATTCTGATATCAGAAAGTATATCCGCTGAGAAGTTAGCGGATATTTACGTGCGTGAGGTGGTGGCTAGACATGGGGTTCCTGTGTCGGTAGTCTCTGATCGTGACGTTCGGTTCACATCCAGGTTCTGGAAGAAATTCCACGAGGAGTTGGGCACTCAGCTACATTTTAGCACAGCGTACCACCCCCAGACCGACGGTCAGAGTGAGAGAACGATCCAGACACTGGAGGATATGCTGCGGGCATACGTGTTGGATTTTGGATGGAGTTGGGATACGTATCTCCCACTGGCAGAGTTTCCGTACAATAACAGTTATCATGCCAGTATCGATCGAGCTCCGTTTGAGATGTTATATGGACGGAGGTGTAGGACCCCGGTTTGTTGGGATGAGGTTGGACACCGGGTCATGGGAAGCACTGAAGTAGTGCTCAAAACTACTGGGTTGATTCAGCATGTGCGCGACCGATTGCGGGTCGCGCAGAGCCGTCAGAAAAGCTACGCCGACCGACGGCGATCAGATCTTGAGTTTCAGGTGGGGGATTTTGTGTTGCTGAAAGTGTCGCCCTCGAAAGGGATCATCAGGTTTCGGAAAAGAGGCAAGCTAGGGCCTCGGTATATAGGCCCGTTCAGGATCACGGCCCGGGTGGGCAAAGTAGCATATCGCTTGAATCTGCCAGAGGAGCTTAGCCAGATTCACAACACGTTCCATGTGTCGTAACTTCGGAAGTGTGTCACAGACGAGGCTGCAATTGTCTCATTGGGTGATATCCAGGTGGATGAGAGCTTGAACTACATCGAGAAGCCCGTTGCCATCTTATATAAGAAGACGAAGGCTCTTCGGAATAACGAAGTAAGATTGGTGAAAGTGCAATGGCAACATCGGAAGGGTTCCGAATGGAATTGGGAACCGGAAGAGGAGATGCGAGAGCATTACCCCGATTTATTTGGGTCAGCAGACTTCGAGGATGAAGTCTAGTTCAAGTGGGGGAGATTTGTAACACCCGATCCAGGTATTGGCTGGAAAGTTGACAATTTGGAAGAGGTTCATGCATGGACTCAGCGAGTTGGAGGACCAACTCGTCGATTAGAGTCGGGTATCTGGAACGCGGGACGGAGGTGACTCGGCGAGTCGGAAGGGTCGACTCGGCGAGTCCGAGCTGTTTAAAGAAAATCCTAATTTTGGGGTTTGCCCCCTATATAAACATCATTATCTGCCCCAGTAGCCTCCCTTAGCACCTTAGAAGAACGTTTACGGCCGCACACCCTCTTGTGAGTGAAGTAAGATCAATTGGGAGCTTATCCTTGAGATTTTAGGGAGGATTCCAAGCTTGAAGAAGAAGTATCAAAGGGAAAACACTAGATCTAGCATCTAGTTCGTCTTGGGCATTGATTTGAGGTATGAATCTGTTACCTTAAGCATAAATTCTATTTGAGAGGTGTGACCAACTTTGAGGAGATGGAAGTAAGCCTAGATCTGGACCTATCACAAGGATATGGTTCCAGATCTGGATCTTCATAGGTCCCAATTATCATAAAGTTGCACCTTTTAGTAAGCTCATTTCCTCCCCATTCATGGAAACCTTGTTGAAGGTTAGTTTTGGTGATTATGGCCATGTGAGGCCTTGCATGCACGTAAAGTTTGCAACTTTACGTGTATTCCACACTAGTAGAGTATAGATCTGAAGTTTGGGACCTTGAGTACCACTGGAAAAGGCCATAAACACAATGGACTAATAGGGACTCGACGAGTCGTGCAAAAGACTCGGCGAGTCGAAAGGGTTCACGACCAAGGGTTCACGGCCAAGGGTTCACGGCCAAGGGTTCACGGTCAGGGGTGTACGGTCAGCGGAGTACAGTTGGTGGTTTACGGTCGTAAACACCAAGGAACTCGACGAGTCCCTCGGGTGACTCAACGAGTCGATGAGTTAAGCAGGGGACCCGACGAGTGAACGATTGTACTCGACGAGTCAAGGTCAACATGGACTGTTAACCTTGACTATAGACTTTGACTTTGACCAGGGTTCACCTAAGGGTATTTATGGGATTATGCTGAGTTAATTACTCATTGGTTATAGGCAGTTGGGAAGAGCAGCATAGGACACACCTGAATTCAGTTGCCAATTCAGCCTTGTGAGGTGAGTTTTCTCACCATACCAATGGGTCTAAGGCACCAAGCCAGCCCATCTTGTCATAGTTGGTTTACTTGTTATGTAGAGGCGTGCTATGTATGTGTGCATGATATGTGGTAGAGATAGCCTTTGTGGCTAACAGTAGAGATGACCTTATGGCTAATGGTAGATATAGCCTTAGGGCTAATGGTAGAGACAACCTTTATGGCTGATGGTCGAGATAGCCTTTGTGGCTAACGGTAAAGATAGCTTCTTGGCTAATTGACATGCGATATGTGGTAGAGGTAGCTTTATAGCTAATGTGATATGTGGTTTGTGTGGGGTATGCTCTGGGGGACTCACTAAGCTTTCAGCTTACCGTTTGTGGATTTGTTTCCGGTACCTTGGAGTCCAAGGGCAAAGGCAAGGCGTGATGATGCGGCGTGCACTCTATCTCTCTTTTCCGATCTGGTTGAGGGTTTAGTAATTACCTTTGATTGTTATATAGCAATAACAATAAATCCTTGCTTTGATTGGCATCAGAAAGCTTAGTGCCTCAAGTGTTGCACCTCTAATGGAGTCACAAACACCACTAAGCAACTTGGATGAAGAGGGAGGAGAGAGGAGGCACCAAAAACGGTTGGAAACCCTAAAGGATTACTTGTCCACGTTTTTGGGGCTTAAGGGTCCTTTATATACATGTAGGCTATTAGGGTTTACAACTAGGAAACCCTAATCTGGCTGCTTAGGCCCTAAGCAGCCCATGGACTCCTTTAACATATCCCTTGGACGATTTCTAGTGGGCTTCCCATAGAATTCGTCCAACCTATATATTATTAGGTGATCCATAGCCCAATCGTAATTATCTTATAATTACAAATCCAGTCCCCTAAGTTTAATTAATCTCTTTTAGTCACAAAATTAATTCTTAATTAATTCTTGACTAATATTAATTAAACAATATGATTTCTCCTTTAGTATATTATTCTTATAATATATTAATAAATCATAATTAAACCTTTCTCTCCTTAATTCATCCTACATATTGCTATGGTGAAGGCAACCCAAAAGGACCATGCTCATAATCGGGTCAAGTACATACCAAAATAGTTATGGACTTAGACACTAATCCAACAGTCTCCCACTTGGATAAGTCTAATAACTATTTTGCATAACTTCAGAACCTGATCAGCAATCGTAGCTTTCAAAAGCCGCTGTCAACTCTGATCTTATCAGATACGCGTGTCCTTTAGATAAGGGATTATATATTCCTCCATTCTACAAGATATCGTATAGACATGAGACATGGATTGAAATCATTCTCTCAGTCTATGTGTCGTTTCCTGATTTCGGATTTATGACGACTGACTAATTGAACAAATCAAATCAGTCCTGGCCCGGCCGAGCACTTTCCTTTGTCATCACTAAATCATCGAGGGGCCCACAGATATCGCTTTTATCCCACCTTGGGTAAAAGGAATGGATAAACTTTGACTCAAATGCTTGCTTGCACCTACTAATCGAATCACACATAACAATAAGTTTTATAACACCAAGTTACTGGTGCATTTACTTATCATCAATGTGCAACCGACCAGCAAATAACAACTCACACGTCTCGGTTTCAAGAATATACAATGTTATCGTCTCACCAATCACTCGTGATAAAACCATGAAGTGATTCAAGTGAGCGTGGGTTTAATCCAATACTTTAATCTTATTAAAGCACTCATGAACTCTGTAGCAAACTTGTGCTATGTCTAAACACTTTTAGACAATCTGCAGACAGATTCATGACAGTCTTCCTTCATACTTACTTCCAACGTATGACCGACTGTGGAGGTTCGAATAACCCAGTTATTCTGGAAGTCAAAACATGCAAAGTGAAACGCAATAATAATATTAATCCTATGTGGTCCCAAAACTTTTGAGCGTAAATAAAAACACTTTTATTTAAACACCATATTGATTACTCATTATTCATTGCTTATTGTTTCAGAAAATCAACTTATTACTCAAATTATAACCACAATTGTCCCATGCTCCAAGCATGCACACTTTGGTTTCCTATGGTCCATACTTTGTAAAATTAGATCAATTGAAAAACCTTTTTCAATGAAACTCATTTCACAATCCCCAATCCTTATCATTAGCGTAAGAATACCAAATTCTTGCCACTTTTAGAATGTGTCAGATTCTAACATTTTATGCAACGATCCTTTCGTAAAGTCATAGCATAGAAGTCATCAAGACTTGGCCAATGAAATCACAAAGTACTCTATCAGAAATTGTTACAAGACAATTCCATAGACGTGAAGTCTCACATTCAAAGTACATTCCTTTGAACATCCTTCTCGCATAAAAGTTTCTAATCTAGACATATTTCTTAATATCCAACTCCCATTAATGGAAACATTTCCATGTTTGCCATATGCCAACTCATTCTTAATAGAATCTTATCTATTCATAATAATGTCGATATGGTCCATCCAATACTATACTTCCAACTACTCACAAGCGACCAATCCTCAGCGAACTTTGGATCGTCCTTTGATAGTTGTTTAATTATTTTAGTCAAAACCAATTCTAGTCCCTTTTTCCCTCTTAATGCCCTAGACATTTGGAAAATTTTAGAATGGTCAAATATTATAGCATATACAATCGATCCTATACCCGAAGCGTATTGGACACGATGCATAATGTCTCACATAAAGACGTGATACTTTATCATCCTTCTGCCATAATATTTTATGTACCATGTTCCCATTGTTCGAACTATGAAGAGGGATGCCGTAATCATAATCGAATATTGAGAATGCACTATGTATCCTTGACTAAATTTATTAACATTTCTCGATCTAAGCTTTTAGATTTTTGAAACGAAGTATAATATTCTCTCCCTTAATTATAGCAAAACAACTTTTCAACCCCTACAACTTTGCCAAGTGAATCTTTGTTTTCTATAATTAATATTGCTAACTTGCAATACTTACCATAATAATCATGCTCCCACTAACATGATGATTATTTTCTTACCAGCATAACACTTATGCTCCCACTAGCTTTGACATGTATTTAGAAAACAATTGAACTTCCAGAAAACAATGCTTATTGAATTCCTTAAGTTCATATTTCTAATACCTAATGCTTTGATAATCCTTTATCTAAGCTTTTTAAGCTCATACATCTTTGCCTTAGATAACTCACATGTGTGTCTAAACAATTCAGAATTTATGTTACTAAGTCCCAAATGTTCAGACCAATTGCCAAATCTCACAATTCGAACTATGAAAAGGGATGCCGTAATCATAATCGATTTTGAGAATACAATTTTCACAATTGTTATCTTCTTAAAATCTCTCTTAGTGAAAGCATTTCCTCACAATCATTTTCATGAAGGAGGGAAACCTTATGACACTTAGATTTTAAAGCGTATGTGTTCCTATCCATGTGAATTTGTCAAAACCAAAGTTTGCGACAAATCCAAACTTGTAGCACCTGGTTCTTGGTACGTATTTCTTTCTATGTATTCTGCATTTTTGGCCTTAGACTCGGCGAGTTGAGGGACCAACTCGTCGAGTAGAAGCGGGACGGGACGCGAGATTTAAGTGATGTACTCGGCGAGTCGGGTCCCGAACTCGGCGAGTAGACACTGTCTGAACAAAAACCCTAACCCGAGGGTTTGCACCCTATTTAAACGACCTTATGCAGCCTCCATCGCTCCTTTATGCTCCCAAACACCTCTCGTTGAAACCCTAGCCGTTATTGAAGCAATCTAAGGCATTTGGAGTGATTTTGGTGCTTTTGTGACCCAAGGAAGGAAGGAAAACCTTAAAGGATCAAGAGGAGGCTAGAAGGATCCGATTTTGAGCATCATTTGTAGTCTACAGAAGGTATAAAGTCTATACCTTGTTTGTTCTTTTGATAGATCCCATTTTGTGGAGTTCTAGGGCTTTTCTAAGCCATTTTGGTCACCAACCATGATTGCAAGCATGGTTTGGGGTTGATGTTTCGGATCTAGGTCCTTAGAGGGGTTACAAGGCAGAAAGGAGTGGCTTTTGCACTCAAAGAAAGCCCCATGCATTGTAAGAGCTTGTTTTAGGACCTTTTGAGCTCAAAGTCCCATGCAAGCACGTAAAGGTTGTAAATTTGCGTGCTAGATCGATTGTAGAAGTATAGATCTATCTTTTGATCAAGGGTTGTACATCAGAAATCGAAGATTTAGTGAGAGGATTTGACCAACTCGACGAGTCCATTCTTGGACTCGGCGAGTCCAAGGGTTCTGTCCCATATCAGTTGAGGGTCAAAAGGACCCAGTTGAGTGTGGAAAGGTTTTAGGGAGTCCCGGGGAGTGACCCAACGTTCTGGACTAAGCCCTCGTTCTGGAAGTTCATGGGACTCGGCTAGTGCATGAATGGACTCGGCGAGTCCAAGGCAATCTTCTAAGGATGAAGATGAACTCGACGAGTTGTTCATACAAATCGACGAGTCAAAGACAGAACCTGTGTATCAGTTGAAGATGAACTCGACGAGTTGTTCATACAACTCCGCGAGTCCGATGAAGATTCAGTCGATGTTCTATTAGAAGGAAAACTCGTCGAGTCATCGCCTAACTCGACGAGTAAAGACGGGTATAAGGACAAAAGGAAGGATAGGGACTCGGCGAGTTGGCAAGCCAACTCGGCGAGTCAGGTCAACTGGAAGTTGACTTTGACTTTGACTTGGTCAGGGGTAAAATGGTCATTTTACCCTAAGAACAGTTAATAGTGTATGACTAAGTGTTTTGTGGGAATTATAGCCGGAGGATTTCCGGAGCAGCAGCGGCAGCAGTCAGAGGATTCCCGCACAGATCAGCAGCTACTACGAGGTGAGTTACCTTCCAGTAGCGGTGGGTCTACGGCCACAATGCCGGCCCACCAGTAGGAATCGTATGATAGATGTTTGTCTTTGTGATATCCATCTGTGTTGCTACTACCTGATAGCTTATATGCTAGCGTGATATGATATGTGATAGTGATAGAGTTCGGTTGTTAGGACCGAAGGGTAGGTTAGGCACCCCAGATATGCCTAACAGTATGTTATGATATGTTTAGCTGCTAGCACGATATGTTACATGAGCTAGAGGTAGTAGGAGGGGGAATAGTCCCCGAGATTCGGTTGTTAGGACCGAAGGGTAGGTCGGACACCCTAGATATGTCTGACAGTAGATTATACTATGATATATGCGATAGTAGTAGTAGGGGGTGAAATAGTCCCTGAGGTTTGGTTGTTAGGACCGAAGGGTAGTCAGCACCCCAGAATGGCTCGACATGGGTAGTTCAGCACCCCAGAATGGCTTGACACGGGTAGGACGGCACCCCAGAATGGCCGCATGGGTAGGTCGGCACCCGAGAATGGCCGTACGGGTAGGTCGGCACCCCAGAATGGCCGTACCGGGTAGGTCGGGTACCCCAGAAATGCCTGGCAGTATGTATGCTATATGATTGTATGGTATGTGGACGATGGGGGAACTCGCTAAGCTTCGTGCTTACAGTTACAGTTTTGTTTCAGGTACCTCTTCAGCGAAGGGGAAGGAGCTGGCGCGGTAGCGGCACATCATACACACACGCATTGGTTTTTCCGCATTATGAGATGCTGGGATTGTACTCTGACATTATTATTATTTTATGATTTGGTTTTCAGACACGAGATATATTTTTATGAAATGATATGATCGGATGATGTTTTAATACAAATGTTTTACAAATCAATTAATCAAAAAGGAAATTTTCGGACGTAAAAAATTGGGTCGTTACAAGTTGGTATCAGAGCCCTGGTTTGAGGGATTCGGACACACCTTCGGGGGTGTCTGGACTCAAATCGAGGGACTAAAAGAATTTTATAAAGAAATGATTTTTCTAAAGGCTAAGTAAAAGAATTTTGAGAAAGAACGAGGTGTGTGATGTGCGCGACCGGCCGAGCTCAAGTAAGTTTTCCCCAGAGTACCTATACAAGTTTATGTTATGTTTTACCAGTTTCAGTAGAACAGCATGCTAGAATAGGACTAAGGATCTAGGAATGATGCCTTATGTGCCTGCTTTATGTGTTTCAGCCTTATGAGAATTGCATGCTAGTATTGAGTAGACAGTTGTAGGATGGCCTGTTTAGGTTATGCCTGATAGTATGTGCTTAGCATTGTATGCTAGCACAGTTTCTTGTTATGAGAATAGATTTGCTTGAGTAGTTTCCTTTGTCTGAATGCTGCTTGCTTTGTGCTTTTAGGAGTTCTAGTTGTCTTTCACTAACTAGTAAACGAATATGTTAAGTTACATATTGCAAGGACTAAATAATTTCAGAAGGTTGGGTCTAGCTCTATTTCGCAGCTCTTGTTTGAGTCCAACCGTTGTAGGGTGGGATCTCTCATTCGAAGAATTATCTAGTCTGAGTAATATGTAATAGTATTCGCGAGCTAGCTAAGGGAAGAAAGCAGGGACTTCTTATGCAGCTGATGGCGGAGAGTGGGTTGGTGGTTACCTAGGGCAAGCCTAGGATGAGATTAGCATGAGATCAGCAGTAGTAGTAGTACTGACTTGGTAGAGTCAAGGCGGTTCTTGAGGAAAGTACGGATAGATGTGGAAGGTAGTATGGGCCCGTACTACTGAAAGCAGAGGATCCGTACTCGAATCGAGAGAGGCTAAGGCAAGACCAAGGAGCTCGTGATGGATGCGATCCCTCTAGATGTATCAGTATCACTAATGGTTGCCTGTATGTATTGCAGAATGGTGGTACTACGCCCGAGGTCAATAGTTGGCAGTTCAGGAGAGGGATCAGGTTCGGGATCAGGTTCCGAGCCAGTAGATGAGAGACTGCGCGAGTTCATCGCGTCAGAGATCACCAGAGGCATCCTTGAGTCGACCCCCATCATTTTCGGGTCGATCAAGGAAGGGATAGTTAAGCTGATGGAGGACCGCCTCAGGGCGTTCAGGAGTGACATGGCATCTGGCCAGTCAGGATCTCGCGCACTGTCCTTTAAGGACTTCAGGAGCAGTGGTGCGACGGATTTCCATAGGGCGAAGGACCCCATTGTGGCCAGACGATGGATCGCAGACATTGAGTCTGCGCAGCTGACCAGCTTCTGCCCCGAGGGGTCGAAGGTGAGGTATGCAGCAGGATGCTTGAGAAACAGGGCCAGAGATTGGTGGGAGTCGGTTGGTGACTCTCTGGGAGCCTCGGCGGTTGAGGCTATGACGTGGCCGGACTTTGTGACCCGGTTCAGAGCGGAGTTTGCACCTGCAGTGGAGCTCCAGCAGTTGGCGAGGGAGTTCTTAGATATGAGACAGACTACGGAGACCGTGGCGGAGATCACTGCCAAGTTCGGGGAGAGGGAATTGTTAGTGCCCCAGTATGCGGGAGATGAGGACATGAGGAGGACCCGCTATCATGACATGCTGCGAGCCGACATTCGAGAGCATGTTAGTTTTTCAGCTTGCCCTACCCTGGAGTCCATGATTGCCAGGGAAAGGGAGAGGGAGATCGATATGGAGCATGTCCGGAAGAGGAAGGTAGAGGAGGGGCAGACGATTGGGGCTTCGGGGAAGAAGCCCAAGGGATCAGATGGTAGGCCGAAAGGCCAATCAGGACCGGGCCGCTGCAGGAAATGCGGCAGGCCACATGAGGGGGCGTGTAGATTGGGATCGTCGGGCTGCTACAAGTGCGGCAAGATGGGGCACTTCAGCAGGGATTGTACCGCCCCTACACCGGTTATTCAGACATCTGAGTTGTTGTGTTTCCACTGCAACCAGAGGGGCCACAAGAAGGCCAACTGCCCCTAGTTGACAGCAGCAGCAGCGCCAGTGAAGGCGCCAGCTCCAGCGACCCTGCGGATTACTGATGCCCGACAGGGCAAGTCAGAGGCTCCAGTGGTGACGAGTCGGGCCTTCCAGTTGACTACCGAGGAGGCACGCGCTGCACCCGATGTGGTGACGGGTATGACCTCTTGTTTATGTTTCTATGATATGCTGCTGTGATTGTGATACGTTATGTATGTGATCTGTTTAGGATCGTTCCATGTGAACGGTATCCCAGTTCAGGTATTGTTCGATTCGGGTGCTACCCGATCATTCGTCTCTCTTGCGCTTAGCAAGAAGTTTCCTGAGTCTTCGGGCATGTTGGATTGCCCTCTAGAGGTCGAGATTGCGGACGACTGGTCGGTGCGAGCATCTGAGGTCTTCTGAGATTGTGTTTTGAGATTGTTCGACGAGCGTTATCTAGTAGACCTGGTTCCTATTCCTTTGAGAGGGAACAAGGTGATTATAGGCATGGATTGGCTGAGCCCCAATGGGGCAGTGATTGACTGTGCGCAGCAGTTGGTGCGGATCAGGACCGCAAGTGGGGGAGAGCTGGTGATTCAGAGCGAGAGGCCACATCAAGGACCAGCTTTATGTTCAGCAGCAAGAGCTAGGCGTTACCTCCAGCAGGGTTGCGCAGGTTATGTCGCTTATGTTATGGATACCCGGGAGGCGGGTAGGGCGACGGTGGGCGATGTGCCCGTAGTACGAGAGTACGCGGACGTATTCCCCGAGGAGCTGTTTGGGATACCTCTGGAGCGCCAGGTGGAGTTCAGGATCGACCTAGTCCCTGGTGCGGCTCCGATAGCCAAGGCACCGTATCGGTTGGCTCCTCCTGAGATGCAGGAGTTGTCTACACAGCTGCAGGATCTGTTAGACAAGGGTTTTATTAGACCGAGCAGTTCACCCTGGGGAGCCCCGATTCTGTTTGTGAAGAAAAAGGACGGGTCGCATCGGCTGTGTATAGACTATAGGGAGCTGAATAAGGTAACGGTGAAGAACCGTTACCCACTCCCGAGGATTGACAACCTCTTTGACCAGCTACAGGGAGCATCTTGGTTCTCCAAGATTGATTTGCGTTCAGGGTATCATCAGATGAGGGTCAGAGAGGAGGATGTGCAGAAGATGGCGTTTCGGACGCGTTATGGCCACTATGAGTTCGTGGTGATGCCTTTCGGGCTCACCAATGCTCCTGCCGCGTTCATAGACCTCATGAACCGCGTGTGTAGACTGATGTTAGACCAGTCTGTGATAGTGTTTATCGACGATATCTTGGTTTACTCCAAGACGCGAGAGTAGCATGAGGAGCATCTGCGAGAGGTTCTGGAGACTTTGAGGAGGGAGAGCTTGTATGCCAAGTTCTCCAAGTGTGAGTTCTGGTTGCGCGAGGTGCAGTTTCTTGGGCACCTTGTCAACCAGAACGGGATTTCGGTAGATCCGGCCAAAGTTGAGGCCGTGATGAGATGGGAGGTTCCGAGGTCTCCATCTGAGATTCGGAGTTTCCTGGGATTAGCTGGTTACTATCGGAGGTTCATCCAGGATTTCTCCAAGATAGCCTTACCCCTGACCAGGCTAACGAGGAAGGTCGTGGTCTTTCGTTGGGGGCCTGAGCAGCAGGTTGCATTCGAGACACTGAGGTAGAGATTGTGCGAGGCGCCAATCTTAGCCCTGCCTGAGGGCATGGAGGATCTCGTCGTGTACTGTGATGAGTCCATCTTGGGCTTGGGCGCAGTTTTGATGCAGAGAGGGCATGTTATTGCTTACGCTTCGAGGCAGCTGAAGCCTCACGAGGGGAACTACCCGACGCATGATTTGGAGCTGGGGGCTGTTGTGTTCGCCCTCAAGATTTGGCGTCATTACCTCTATGGGGTTCGTTGTACGATTTACACAGACCACAAGAGCTTGAGGTACCTCATGGTTCAGCCAAATCTAAACATGAGGCAGCGTCGGTGGTTGGACGTGGTGAAGGATTACGATTGCGAGATCCTTTACCACCCAGGGAAGGCCAATGTCGTGGCCGATGCGCTTAGCCGCAAGGCAGCGCCGATCAGGGATATCTGTCTGAGGATGACAGTGGTAACTCCGCTTTTGGAGCGGATCCGGGAGGCTCAGCAGGAGGCTATGAAGGAGGAACATCGGAAAAGCGAGCGGATTGTAGGACAGGTTTCCTCCTTCGACTATGACAGCCGAGGGCTATTGACTCTTTACCATAGGGTGTGGGTCCCTTATCATAGAGGTGTGCGCCAGATCCTGATGGAGGAGGCACACAAATCCAGATTTTCTATCCATCCCGGAGCGACGAAGATGTATAGGGATCTTCGTCCTAATTATTTGTGGCCCTGCATGAAGCGGGACGTAGGATGGTATGTGGAGCGGTGCTTGAGCTGCAGGAAGGTCAAGGCCGAGCACCAGAGACCGCAAGGCAATATGCAGCCGTTGGATATCCCGCTGTGGAAATGGGAGGACATCACGATGGATTTTATCACCAAACTTCCCAGGACCGCGCGGGGAGTGGATTCAATCTGGGTCATCTTCGATCGATTGACCAAGATCGCTCACTTTATCCCGATTCAGGAGAGCATCTCGGCCGAGAAATTGGGCGATATCTATATCAGGGAGGTGGTGGCGCGGCACAGAGTGCCAGTTTCGGTAATTTAGACAGGGATGTGCGGTTCACTTCCAGGTTTTGGAAGAATTTTCATGACGAGCTGGGTACTCGCCTGCATTTTAGCACCGCCTTCCACCCGCAGACAGATGGTCAGAGCGAGCGGACCACCCAGACATTAGAGGATATGCTGCGGGCATGTGTTTTAGACTTCGGAGGTAGCTGGGATACCTACCTTCCGTTGGCAGAGTTCTCGTATAATAATAGCTATCATGAGAGTATTGACCGTCCTCCCTTCGAAATGTTATACGGGAGGAAGTGTAGAACCCCGATATGTTGGGGTGAGGTTGGCCAGAGGGTCATGGGGAGCACCGAAGTGGTGCTCAAGACGACAGAGAGGATTCAGCAAGTTCGGAGTAGACTTCAGACCGCTTAGAGTCGGCAGAAAAGTTATGCCGACAAGCGCCGATCGGACCTGGAGTTTCAGGTCGGGGATATGGTTCTCCTGAAGGTGTCGCCATGGAAGGGCGTCATCAGATTCAGGAAACGGGGCAAGCTGGGTCCCAGGTATATTGGACCCTTCAAGGTTATAGCTGTTGGGTTATGGGCATTCTAACACTCCTATGGTGTACATGCAACCCTATAAACCTTGGATCTATGTTTTCTCTATTATACATGCAAATAATAACTATTCCAAGGTTTCATCCTAACTAGCATATTATGAAGCACCTATACTAAAAAGTTCTAGTTAGATGACATACCTTTTGATGTAGCTTGATGTCTTCAAGCTTTAAGAGCTTACCCCCAATAGTGTGGAAGCCTCAAATGGAATCACAAATCACCAAAACACCTTGGAAGAACTTGAGAGAATATGTATGCACACTAAAATCGGCCCACTCTTATTTTCACACACTTGTGCCAATTTTGTGAGCCAAGGACTCCTTTATATATTATGGAGGATTAGGGTTACATCCATGTAAACCCTAATACCCATGACCTTTCATTTACATAGGATCCATGGGTTAAAAGCTCCATGGACCATCCATGAAAGCTTTGCCCAACCTAAATGAACTTGGCCCATTCCATATATATAAGAGTCCATATTTAATTAGTTCTTTTTGATCACTTAATTAATTCTAAATTAGTTCTTGATCAATACTAATTAAATAATATGATTCCATATTAATATATTAGAACTTATAATATATTAATATAAATCATAAATATACTATTCTCAAAAGACTATCCATATAAATTGTGCCGGTGAAGTGCAACCCAAATGGACCATGCCGGGTCGGGTCAAGTACATACCAAATATAGTTATGGACTTAGACATTAATCCAACAGTCTCCCACTTGGATAAGTCTAAAACTATTATTGAGTATGACTTCAAAACCTAACTGGCAATCGTAGCTCTTAAAGCCGATGTCGAACTCTGACCTTGTCAATGACTTGTCCATTAGATAAGGGATCATATATTCCTCCATTCTAGATATCATATGGACTGAGACATGGATTATAATCATTCTCTCTGTCCATTTGTTGTTTCCCGATTTTCAATTTATGATGACTGACTGATTGAACAAATCAAATTAGTCCTGGCTTGGCCAAGCACTCACATGTGTCATCGCTAAATCATCGAGGGGCCCACAGATATCGCTTTTATCCCGAAGGTAAAAGGAATGGATAAACTTCGACTCATATGGCTTGTTCTACTACTTGTTGAATCATACACAAAGGCACGTTTTATAACATCGAGTTACCAAATGCGTTTTCGTGCAATCAATGTATAACCAACTCATAGTAACAACTCATATCTCTAGGTTTGAAGAATATAAGATATTATCGTCTCATGATCACTCGTGATAAAATCCATGAAGTGATTCAAATGAGCGCGGGTTGAATCCAATACTCAAAACTTATGAGCACTCATGAGTGTTGTAGCACCACTTTGTCCACCAACTTGGACCTCTACAAACCAACCCATGACAGTCTTCATTCATATCTACTTCCAACATATGACCGACTGTGGATGGTTTGAATAACTTAATCATTCAGGAAAAGCGACTTAGTTATTCTGGAAGTCAAAACATGCAAAGTGAAACACAAGAATAAATGAATCAAATATGGTATCAAACCCTATGAATATAAATAAACACTTTTATTTATCACCATACTGATTACTCATTATTCATTGTTTCGGTTTTATCAACTTTATACTTGAATTAAAAACATTAGTTGTCCCATTCTCCAAGCATGTACACTATGTTTTTCTTAAACAATAGCTTTGCCATACACCAAGTATGCACTCTATGTTTGTCTATGATCCTTACTTTGTGAAATAAACCAATTGAACATAATTTCAATGATTCTAATTTCACACTCCCAAATCCTTATCGAAAAATGTGAGAATTTCAAATTCCTATCATTTATCGAAATCTGTTTAGATTTTAAACTTATATGCACTGACCCTCCTGTAATGAATATGTACAAAGTCACAAAGACTTGTTAACAGTCATTATAAGGTATTCCAATGGAGATCAACTCCATGGAAACTAAGTCTCATATTCAAAGTACATTGCTTTGGACATGCTTCTTGCATTAAGTTTTCTAATCTTACACAGATAACTTCCACCTATGGAGACAACTCCATATTCTCATTTAGACTATCACTTCTGAATAAGAGATGCCTCTTTTTCAGAATATGTCAATATGGTCCTTCCAAAATTAGCACTATACTTCCAACTGTCCCTGAGCAACCAATCTTTGGTAAACCTCAGATTGTCCTCGACAATTGCTTAATCATTTTAGTCATATCCAATTCTAGACCTTTTCCCTTCTTAACGCCTCTGGGCATTTGGAAAAATTTAGAAATGACAAATATTATAGCACATGCAATCGATCCTGTACCCAAAGCAAATGGTACACGATTCATGATGTCTCACATAAAGACATGATTCTAGACCAGTCTTTTGCTACAATATTTTTATTTTTCATGTTTTCAAAATTTGACTATGAAGAGGGATGCCGTAATCATAACCGAATTTTGAGAACGCAATATATAGAATTTCCTTAAGTTGAACCAATCCAACATGAAATTCATATATATATTCTTGACTAAAGATGATTAAGGTCTCAATCTAAGCCTTTAGAACTGAAATGAAGTATATCCTCTCCCTTAATTATAGCAAAACAACTTTTTCAATCCCTGCAGCCTCACGAATTGAAACTTTTGTTTTCTATAATTAACATTGCTAACTTGCAACACTAACAATAATTATCATGCTCCCACTAACATGATGATTATTAGCATAACACTTATGCTCCCACTAGCTTTGACATGTACTCAGAAATTAGCTGGACTTCTAGAAATCAATACTTTATTGACTTTCTTACCAAAGTTCAGATTTCTGATACGAGATGCTTTGATAAAACTTTATCAAAATCATACACATTTCCTTAGATAGCAAGCATGTGTGTCTAAACAATTTCAGAACTATGAAAAGGGATGTCATAATCATAGTCTCAATTGTTTAGACCTTTTGCCATCTGTTTCAAATCTACTTGGTGGAAGTGTTTCCTCACCATCATTTTCATGAATCGGAGAGAAGCCTTATGACCCTTAGATTTTATGGTGTATGTGTTCTTATCCATGTGAATCGTCAAAACCATAGTCACAAGACAAGGATAATGACAAATCCAAACTCATATGGACTGAACTTATGCAATCTTAACTTCTTGCCACCTGGCAGTACAGGGCCTGCCATTGCTTCCAAGTTGTTATGCAACCAATTGAGAACTTTCAGAACTCCTATGCAAAGCCAACTTTAACTGGAATGGGCACAGAATATGTCAACACGATAGGTTATAAACCTCAAGTCGTGTGCTAGTGAAGAACCTCGGGTTTTATTCTTGATTAGTTCTTGAAATTATTTTTAGGATCTTTAAGACTCCCACTATCCTCTTGACATATAAGACTATCTTGCCAAATATTCAAGAGATAGTGCGAATTCTTTATCAAGACAAACACTTCACACAATTGGCCTTAGTTGGTCTTTGTTTTATCAAAAACATCACAACTTACCAATTTCAAATATACAAGAGTAGGACACTTTTACTCTTACATTTGACAAGTGTTTTAAACCTTTCTTTAAGATATGTCACTCAAGTTACAATCTTGGAGTATGACTCTAAGAATTGTTTTCGAACGAAGTATGACTCATCTTCCTGATCTAACCATTTCAACAATTCATGACTCATCTTCTTAGTCATAAGAATGCACTAAGATGACCTTTAGAGGACTAATTGTTATATGATTTCTAAATCATTAAGATGATCACAAACATGATACTAAAGTACTCTCCCATCTTTTCAGATTTGAGAAACTTTTATCTTTCTGCCTAATTTGATTCTTCCCATTCGTTCTGCCATACATTGAGACTTTTCCAATGATTCAGAATTATACTTAAACTTGTAAGTATAACCATATTTACTAAACTTTAGTAAATCAAATAGTCTTAACGAGCTTTGTGGTGGACATGACCAGTACACAAGAATGTGTACTCGATCCCTTTAGTCCTTCACTTGACTCACACATCCATGTGAACAAGTAATTAGTCTTGATTTTCCAATGCTTGAAAGTTCTCATTCATCATACTATTCAACTTGCATGATTCCAAGTTTCGGTCCAATTGAAACTTGCACGATGAGGAACTTTCCTGATTTGGTAAATTTAGACACTACCACAAATGAAAGAATCAAATCCATTTTCCAATATTGCTGTCAGTGGAATCATATAAGCAACAATTTTCCACAAATTTCATTGTAAGGATACTTCAAATAAATAAAATTAAACAATTTTCTTTTATTTTAAAACTTTGCGGAAAAATTATCCTTACAATCCACATGGAAAATTGTTGTTATCTATTCCTTAGCAATATATCATAACTTCTTAAGCAACTGCTCAAAATTCTGATGCGATCGAAATCCACCTTCGCGATCAGAATCAGCATATACTTCCTTTAAGATTTCTCTCTATTCTTGGATTCTTAAAACATCAACATGTGACCCAGTCACATCATGTAATGAGGATCTCAGAATAGAACTTAACAGAGTTAGATAATGGGCTCTACCTGATGTAGAGTCAAACTTATTGAATTTAGCATCCTTAGGTAAATTTGGCAGCTTTGCAATCAACGCCCCTTCCTTTGGCAAAATAAACATATGGACCCTTTGGTAATGGGACTATCTCAGACTTAGCCTTTCTCTTTACCATTTGGTCAACCGGGTTGACTATGGTCAATCCCTTTCCATTGGGAAGAGAATGCTTTTTCTGGATTTCCAGTGTCACCATTGTCACTGTCCATAAAGTTTTTGGGAAGTTGATCTTCTAATCAAATTTGCTTTACTATCGTTCCAAATCATTGCTGATTCAGAAGCACCAAGCAAATAGATATGATCATTAAGGTTCATGTCATAGTCTGTTTCATAGTAGTCCCAAAGGAACTCACTATGTGACTTAGAAAGTGATTGAACATCCAACTTTCTCAAGACTTTGACACCCAACTCTCCCGGCTTGTCAATATGTGACTTCATCTCTAAGATGTGATCACACATAGACCTTGCTTGCCATTAGGGCTTGAGTGACCTTGAACTTGTGGGTTAAGGAGAATAATTGGAGGAGGTGGAGGAAGAGAAGTATGACTTCCATGAGCCAAACTCGGGAAGTCATATTCATTAGGAAAGCTTGGCTTGGGAAGATCATTGTTGTCTAAACCAGACATCAACAATGGGAGAAATTCACGTAAAGTTGATTTAAGTCCTTAATATAACACCCAATATGATATATTAAGGCTAGGACCCAACAAACTATTTTATAACTTGGAAGAGGGATGCCGTAATCCAAGCTATAAAATATTTGAAGGTAGGTAAATGACGATTCACCAATTTCCACCAACATAAACGAAATGTATTATTAGGTTTTAATTGGTTTTGAAACTCCTAGATTCTTTTGAGATTCATTGAACTTTTCAATGGCATGTTTCAATCTCGAGTGTGCCCTTCAGGTTTTGTGACTGGGATGTCGAGGATCACAAAACAAGGTGTGAAGTAACCATGCAAATATACTTGGTACCCTTAATATTTACCCCTCAATCGATGTGTCGGTTAACCACACACGCTCCAACGATACTATGATAAACATTAAGTTACCCTTTGCCTACCTTGTTAAGTCCAGGTTAGTGTGTCGGTTAACCACACACGCTCCACTAACAGCTTAAACAAAGTGCAAAGTGTAATTTCATGGATTAGCACCTATTCACATTTTCCTAAGTAACTAAGATTGGGAATTTATAAGTGTTTAGTTACTTAGTATTTATCATTATACTTATAATGAAGGGAGAATTATAGTCCTTGTCCTACCTGTTCGGCTAACGACCCTCCACCGGTCAAGGAAGCGGTGAGTGAGAGTGGACACCCATTAAACTGCCATTTTATAGGCAGTAACCTTATACCCCCCTTATAGACCGGCTTCGTGAATGAGGCCTACTAATGGTAAGACGACTTGCTCTTATACATATAATATATTAAACTTTTAATATTATAATAGTATAAGGGTGTATTTTAGACATTTAAAATACTTGGTGGTTTAATCTATTAATTAAACTAGACTTTTAATTTAATTAAACTCAAACCATATATTTATGGATTTAATAATACTCTTTTAATTAAACGCTTTAATTAACTATTAATAAAGTCCATAAGAGTTAATTTGAACTATTCAACAAAACATCATAATTCCAATTATTAAACTCAAAATTAAAACCATTTAATTAATTGTTTAAGTTATGAACCCAAGAGTTTTAGAATTCAATTCTTTTTTCATAAAAAACTTTTCTCAAATTCCAAAACTTGAGGGCAAGTTTTGTAATTCTTGAAAACCTTTGGATTCCATAACTTATGGAATTAATGGTGTTTTATGATGAAACTTTTCATGTTCCGTAACTTAAGAACAAGTTATGGAATTCTTTAAAACATTAAGACCAAGTTTTGTAACTCCATAAAAAACTTTGAATCAATTTTTTTAAAAACCTTTTCATATCCATAACTTATGGAGGTTTCAAAAAACTCTTTAAATCAAACTTTTAAAAATAATAAAATAATCATATCATTTTATCTTTTACTAAATTTGACCTAATTCAACTCATATAGCAAATGATTCAAATTTTACAAATAATTAGTTTTTCACAAAAACAAGTAATTATCTTAAAATTTGACAAACGTCATGTTTTTTTTCCTTTTTTTTCCAACTTGAAAATAGAACATTTGCATCAATATAACAGAAAACAACCCATGGCTCTGATACCACTGTTGGGTTTTGAGCATTCTAACACTCCTATGGTGTACATGCAACCCTATAAACCTTGGATCTATGTTTTCTCTATTATACATGCAAATATTAACTATTCCAAGGTTTCATCCTAACTAGCATATTATGAAGCACCTATACTACAAAGTTCTAGTTAGATGACATACCTTTTGATGTAGCTTGATGTCTTCAAGCTTTAAGAGCTTAGCCCCAATAGTGTGGAAGCCTCAAATGGAATCACAAATCACCAAAACACCTTGGAAGAACTTGAGAGAATATGTATGCACACTAAAATCGGCCCACTCTTATTTTCACACACTTGTGCCAATTTTGTGAGGCAAGGACCCCTTTATATATTATGCAGGATTAGGGTTACATCCATGTAAACCCTAATACCCATGACCTTTCATTTACATAGGATCCATGGGTTAAAAGCTCCATGGACCATCCATGAAAGCTTAGCCCAACCTAAATGAACTTGGCCCATTCCATATATATAAGAGTCCATATTTAATTAGTTCTTTTTGATCACTTAATTAATTCTAAATTAATTCTTGATCAATACTAATTAAATAATATGATTCCATATTAATATATTAGAACTTATAATATATTAATATAAATTATAAATATACTATTCTCAAAAGACTATCCATATAAATTATGCCGGTGAAGTGCAACCCAAATGGACCATGTCGGGTCGGGTCAAGTACATACCAAATATAGTTATGGACTTAGACATTAATCCAACAATAGCCCGGGTGGGCAAGGTGGCGTATAGGTTGGATCTTTTAGCCGAGCTCAGACAGATCCACAGCACTTTCCACGTCTCTCAGCTGCGGAAGTGCCTGGTGGACGACTCAGCAGTGGTACCCTTAGAGGACATTCAGGTCGATGACAACCTGAATTACATCGAGCGGCCTGTGGCAATCCTCGACCGGAAGTCGAAGGATTTGAGGAACAAGAGGGTGGAGCTCATGAAGGTGCAATGGCAGCACCGGAAGGGCTCGGAATGGACTTGGGAGCCGGTGGATGAGATGATGGAGCATTACCCAGAGCTGTTCCAGGATCGAGCAACAGACTTCGAGGACGAAGTCTAAAATAAGTGGGGGAGATTTGTAGCACCTGGTTCTTGGTACGTATTTCTTTCTATGTATTTTGCATTTTTGGCCTTGGACTCGGCGAGTTGAGGGACCAACTCGCCGAGTAGAAGCGGGACAGGACACGAGATTTAAGTGATGTACTCGGCGAGTCGGGTCCCGGACTCGGCGAGTAGACGCTGTCTGAACAAAAACCCTAACCCAAGGGTTTGCACCCTATTTAAACGACCTTATGCAGCCTCCATCGCCCCTTTATGCTCCCAAACACCTCTCATTGAAACCCTAGCCGTTATTGAAGCAATCTAAGGCATTTGGAGTGATTTTGGTGCTTTTGTGACCCAAGGAAGGAAGGAAAAGCTTGAAGGATCAAGAGGAGGCTAGAAGGATCCGATTTTGAGCATCTTTTGCAGTCTACAGAAGGTATAAAGTCTATACCTTGTTTGTTCTTTTGATAGATCCCATTTTGTGGAGTTCTAGGGCTTTTCTAAGCCATTTTTGTCACCAACCATGATTGCAAGCATGGTTTGGGATTGATGTTTCGGATCTAGGTCCTTAGAGGGGTTACAAGGCAGAAAGGAGTGGCTTTTGCACTCAAAGAAGGCCCCATGCATTGTAAGAGCTTGTTTTAGGACCTTTTGAGCTCAAAGTCCCATGCAAGCACATAAAGGTTGTAACTTTACATGCTAGATCGATTGTAGAAGCATAGATCTATCTTTTGATCAACGGTTGTACATCAGAAATCGAAGATTTAGTGAGAGGATGTGACCAACTCGACGAGTCCATTCTTGGACTCGACGAGTCCATTCTTGGACTCGGCGAGTCCAAGGGTTCTGTCCCATATCAGTTGAGGGTCAAAAGGACCCAGTTGAGTGTGGAAAGGTTTTAGGGAGTCCCGGGGAGTGACCCAACGTTCTGGACTAAGCCATCGTTCTGGAAGTTCATGGGACTCGACGAGTGCATGAACGGACTCGACGAGTCCAAGGCAATCTTCTAAGGATGAAGATGAAATCGACGAGTTGTTCATACAACTCGACGAGTCAAAGACAGAACCTGTGTATCAGTTGAAGATGAACTCGACGAGTTGTTCATACAACTCGGCGAGTCGGATGAAGATTCAGTCGATGTTCTATTAGAAGGAAAACTCGTCGAGTCATCGCCTAACTCGACGAGTAGAGACGGGTATAAGGACAAAAGGAAGGATAGGGACTCGGCGAGTTGGCAAGCCAACTCGGCGAGTCAGGTCAACTGGAAGTTGACTTTGACTTTGACTTGGTCAGGGGTAAAATGGTCATTTTACCATAAGAACAGTTAGCAGTGTATGACTAAGTGTTTTGTGGGAATTATAGCCGGAGGATTTCCGGAGCAGCAGCGGCAGCAGTCAGAGGATTCCCACACAGATCAGCAGCTACTACGAGGTGAGTTACCTTCCAGTAGCGGTGGGTCTACGGCCACAATGCCGACCCACCAGTAGGAATCGTATGATAGATGTTTGTCTTTGTGATATCCATCTGTGTTGCTACTACCTGATAGGTTATATGCTAGCGTGATATGATATGTGATAGTGATAGAGTTCGGTTGTTAGGACCGAAGGATAGGTTAGGCACCCCAGATATGCCTAACAGTATGTTATGATATGTTTAGCTGCTAGCACGATATGTTACATGAGCTAGAGGTAGTAGGAGGGGGAATAGTCCCCGAGATTCGGTTGTTAGGACCGAAGGGTAGGTCGGACACCCCAGATATGTCTAACAGTAGATTATACTATGATATATGCGATAGTAGTAGTAGGGGTGAAATAGTCCCTGAGGTTTGGTTGTTAGGACTGAAGGGTAGTCAACACCCCAGAATGGCTCGACATGGGTAGTTCAGCACCCCAGAATGGCTTGACACGGGTAGGACGGCACCCCAGAATGGCCGCATGGGTAGGTCGGCACCCCAGAATGGCCGTACGGGTAGGTCGGCACCCCAGAATGGCCGTACCGGGTAGGTCGGGTACCCCAGAAATGCCTGGCAGTATGTATGCTATATGATTGTATGGTATGTGGACGATGGGGGAACTCACTAAGCTTCGTGCTTACAGTTTACAGTTTTGTTTCAGGTACCTCTTCAGCGAAGGGGAAGGAGCTGGCGCGGTAGCGGCACATCATACACACACGCATTGGTTTTTCCACATTATGAGATGTTCTGGGATTGTACTCTGACATTATTATTATTTTATGATTTGGTTTTCAGACACGAGATATATTTTTATGAAATGATATGATCGGATGATGTTTTAATACAAATGTTTTACAAATGAATTAATCAAAAAGGAAATTTTCGGACGTGAAAAATTGGGTCGTTACAAAACTCATATGGACCGAACGTGCTCAATCTCGATTTCTTGCCTCATGGTAACATGAATGCCCACCATGTCTTCCAAGCAACTCACCCTTTCGAATCAATGTACTTTCCATTGATCAAGGTGTTTTGTCTTTATGCATTCAAATGAGAACTCATAGAACTCACATGCATAATTAACTCAATTGGAATGGCACAGAAACAGAGTATGTCATCCACGATAGGCTTTAGACCTCAAGTCGTGTGCTAGTGATGATCAACTAGGTTTAACTCTTGATTTGTTCTTGAAACTTTTCAAGACCATTATGACTCCCACTGACTCCTTGACATATAAGATTCTCTTGTCAAGAAACATTCCTTGACAAAACAAATATTCAAGAGTTAGTGTAGTTTTTATCAAGACTATCACTTCACATAATTAGTTCTAGTTGGTCTTTGTCTTATCCAAGACATCACAACTTACCAATTTTAAATGTGCAAGAATAAGAAAACTTTTCCAAATTCCACATCTGACGAGTGTTATAAACCTACTTAAGACTTGTCACTCAAGTCACAATCTTGACTCTAAGACTTGATATTGGAACGAAGTATGATTGACTTCTTGATTTAACCATTTCCACAATTCTCGATTCCTCTTCTTAGACATACAAATGCACTAACACTCACTTAGAGGATCAATTGAGATATGGTTCTTAATCATTAAGACTTATCATAAAACACAATAAAAGGTACTCTCCCTTCTTCTTGGAATGGAGAAACTTTTATCTTTCTGCCTACATGATTCTTCTTATTCGTTCTGCTATTGATTGAAACTCTTTCGATCAACTCAGAATTATACTTAATCTTATAAGTATAACCATATTTACTAAACTTTAGTAAATCATGATGAATATCTTTATATCTCTTGTGGTGGACTTGATCAATGCACAACCTAGTGTACTCGATCTCCTAATCCTTCTCTTGACACTTTGTCAAAGAATTAGTCTAATTTCCAAATATGAAGTTTCTCATTCATCACGCAACCAAGTTCCATGACTCCAAGTTTCTGTCCAACTGAAACTTGTGCGATGAGAATCTTCCCTTATTTGGCAAATTCTCGACATTTCCACAAATAACATAATTAAGAATCAAATCCATTATTGTTAATAGAAGAAACATTCAAACATCAATTTTTCATACATGCCATTGCAAGGATAAATAAATAAGACAAAAACAAATTTTATTTTATTGCGGAAAAACTTTGTCCTTACAATGCAATTCAACTGAAAAACTATGCTATTACATATTTCTTAGAAATCTACCCTAACTCTAAAGTAGCAGCTCACAAATCCGATCTTTGAATCCTTGCGATCGAAATCCATTTCTTCATGATCAGATTCAGCACGCTTCTTCCTTAAGTTTCCTTTCTTTTCTTCGATCCTGCAAAACATCAAAATGTAATCTTATCACATCATGTATTAAGAACCAAAAATAGGAACTCATAGAGTTAGTTAATGGATTTTACCTGAAGTAGAGCCATACGTCTTGACTCTCCCATCTCTTAGATCTCTCAGGTAAACAGGGCAGCTTCGTCTCCAATGCCCCTTCTCTTGGCAGTAGAAGCAGATGGACTCTTTTGGAATGGTACAAGGAACTATCTCAGAATTTACCTTTTCTGGATTTCCAATGTCACCATTTTCAATGTCCATTGAAGTTTGGGAGTTTGATTTGCCAGACAAATTTGCTTGATCAACACGCCAAATCATTTCTGATTCAACACCTATAAGCAAATAGGTCAAATCAATGAGGGTCACGTCATGGTCCGTCATATAGTACTCTCTAACGAACTCACTATATGATTCAGGAAGTGACTGAAGAACCCAGTCAATAGCCAACATTTCTGAGATATCGACACCCATCATCCTTAACCTATCAATGTGTGACTTCATCTCTAAGATATGTGCACACACAGGTTTCCCATCTTCGTATTTACTTGCCAAAAGGGATTGAGTGAGCTTGAACTTTTCAAGCCTTTGAACGTGTGGTTAGGGAGAATAATTGGAGGAGGTGGAGGAAGTGAAGCATGACTCTCATTTCCTTGATCGTATCGTGGAACGTCATCTTCATTTGGAAAGCTTGTTCCAAGGGATTTGGGAAGACAAAACGGGAGAAAATTCAAGTTAGTTGATAAGAATCCTTGATGTAACACCCAAATGAAACATCAAGGCTAGGATCCAACACAATACTCTACAACCTAGAAGAGGGATGCCGTAATCTAGTTGCAGAATATTTGAAGGTAGGTAAATGACGATTTACCAATTTCCACCATGAAAAACGAAAAAGACTTTTTAGTTTTAAATGAATTGAAACTCCTAGATCTTCTGAGATTCATTGAACTTTTCAATGGCATGTTTAATCTCGATTACGCCCTTCAAGTTTGCGACTGGGATGCCGAGGATCACAAACAAGGTGTGAATAACCATACGAATCAAGTGGTGCACCCAATTGCTACTATCACCTAATCAATGTGCCGGTTAACTACACACGCTCCATTGATCTATGATAAACATCGAGCCACCCTTCACAACCAATGTCAACCCCAAATTAGTGCGCCGGTTAACCACGCACGCTCCACTAACGTTTGGCAAGGGTGTGAAGTGTAAATCCATGGATTAGCATACAATTTCACATTTTTCCTAAAGCAACTATGATTTGGGAATTTATAAAAGCATTTAGTTACTTTGTACTTCATTATACTTATAATGGAAGGTTTCGTCCTATCCTACCCGTTCGGCTAAAGACCCTCCACTAGTCAAGAGTGCGGTGGGTAAGAGTGGATACCCGTTCAATCGCCATTTTATAGGCAATTTCCTTAAACACCCCTTATAGACCAGCTTCGTGAATGAGGCCTACTAACAGTAAGACTGACTCTTTACTCATATATATAATATTAAACTTTTAATGTTACATATATATAGTATAGGGTGTATTTTACACTTTTAAAATACTAGGTGGTTTTATTAACTTCCTCTTTTAATTAAACTTTTAATTAATTTAACAAAACCATGAGGGTGTAATTTGAACTTTTCAAAATACTAGAGTTTTAGAATTTAAATATTACATAATTAAACTATTAATCAAAATTTTAAATTCCAAAACTTGAGGGCAAGTTTTGAAACATTTCAAAACATTAGGGTTTAGAATTTAAATATTTCAACATTAGACTTTTAATCAAAAAATTTAAATTCCAAAACTTGAGGGCAAGTTTTTGAAACTTTTCAAAACATTAGGGTTTAACTATTTAAATTTCAAAAACAAAACTTTTAAGTTCAAATTTAAACTATAAAACCTAAAGGGAGTAATTTGAAACTATTCAAACTTACTAGGGATCAAATAACAAATAATATAAATCAAACAATTAATTTAGTGATTATCTATATTTGACCAAATCCAATTTTAGTCACAAGATAATTACCAAATAATTTGAATAATCTATATTTATCATATAAAGAAACTATTATTCAAAAGATTTGAAATTATCTTTTGTTTTGGTAAGGATAATCATGTACATACAATAAAATTCGGATTTTATTATCAAAAAACGATTTTGGCATCAATCCTATAGCAAAACAGCAAGTAAATCCCGAAATATACTCTGTCAGACTCTCGGACTCGCCGAGTCAGTCCTGAACTCGCCGAGTAGGGCCAACTCGCCGAGTCCAGATACTGACTCGCCGAGTTGAGTCGGGCAGAGGCAAAAAAATTGATTTTCAGCAGAAAAACGACAATTGCATCACATACAACAGAAACCAATCAAGTCTCTGATACCACTGATGGGTTTTATGCATAAGAACAATCTTATGTGCTCATACAAACCCTAATGCTTGGATCTAGGTTTCTCTATTGTACATGCAATGAATCCAAGACTTACAAACCCTAGATCTATCAAATAAGAACTGAAATAAGGGTTTAGTAATTACCTTTGATTATTATATAGCAATAACAATCCATCCTTGCTTTGATTGGCTTCAGAAAGTTTAGTGCCTCAAGTGTTGCACCTCTAATGGAGTCACAAACACCACTAAGCAACTTGGATGAAGAGGGAGGAGAGAGGAGGCACCAAAAACGGCTGGAAACCCTGAAGTATTACTTGTCCACGTTTTTGGGGCTTAAAGGTCCTTTATATACATGTAGGCTATTAGGGTTTACAACTAGGAAACCCTAATCTAGCTGCTTAGGCCCTAAGCAGCCCATGGACTCCTTTAACATATTCCTTGGACGATTTCTAATGGGCTTCCCATAGAATTCGTCCAACCTATATATTATTAGGTGATCCATAGCCCAATCGTAATTATCTTATAATTACAAATCCAGTCCCCTAAGTTTAATTAATCTATTTTACTCACAAAATTAATTCTTAATTAATTCTTGACTAATATTAGTTAAACAATATGATTTCTCCTTTAATATATTATTCTTATAATATATTAACAAATCATAATTAAACTTTTCTCTCCTTAATTCATCCTACATGTTGCTATGGTGAAGGCAGCCCAAAAGGACCATGCTCATAATCGGGTCAAGTACATACCAAAATAGTTATGGACTTAGACACTAATCCAACAATACTACATTTTGTCTCCGTTTTGGGGGAAAATGAATATACAAACTTCAAGTTTTATAAGGTGCATGAAGAATGAGTTATTTATGTCACAACCTTATTTCCTGGTGATATGTATTCTACAATTACTTACTCATGAATTTTGAACACACTTTAGAATTTGACACTATAGCTGTGTAATGGATATTTTGTTTTGTATTATTAGAGATTAAATGTGTAATATATTTTGATTTAGATTTGCTACAAATTTAGTATATATATATATATATATATATATATATATATATATATATATATATATATATATATATATATATATATATATATATATATAGATTGTAAAACCATGACATACAAATCTATGTCGTAAAATTATGTCAAAATAATGATGTACAATATTTGTCGAAGTTTGGAGTCGTAAATTTCTATCAATAATTATAAAAATGTTACGAATTATAATATACAAAGTCAGTCGTAAATACATGTCGTGTATGTATGTCGTAATTATAGATCATAAAGGTCTGTCGTAAATTTTATGGCAGACAAAATGTCTGCCATTTTCCTTTATGATATGACTTTCAATGACATACGTTTGTCTGTCATGTATATGCATTTACGACAGACAATATCTATCAAGGAAAACTTTTTTTTCTAGTAGTGAAAGTCTAACTTATATCTTCGTTATTGTTGATAGACAACAGTCTAGTCTGTTACACATCGTCTGAAGCTAAAAATTGGAGAGGTGCAGGAAGCTTTTAAGAATACGCTTACCTATTATTACATAACGGACGATTATAACTGCTGTAGAAAAGGTTTCTTGATCTATTAAAACTGATTCGGGTTCATAATTGGTTGGGCTCTCCCTTGGCTTTAATTAGGGTGGTGATCTAATTGGAGATTTTTGTTCAGTGTTATGGAATTCGAATAGAAGGTGATAAGAAGCTAATGGATCAGTAGAAGGGTGGTGAGTAATTGGAGATTTTTGTTCAGTGTTATGGAATTCGAATTGAAGGTGATAAGAAGCTAATGGATCAGTAGTCATCTACTATATTATGATTAACATTTAGAATACCTTTTGGGGATATTAAGTTTTGTATCAACTATTCAAGTTGTTTCGTGTAGTTGCATTTTGTCTTTGGTGTGCTCTCCACTTTGTATTCTGTTTTTCAGCCTCTTTTGGGTTCATTTTATGTTATTTTATTTTATTATTCTTTTTTTTTAAATACTGCCGTTCAATAAAAAAATTAAATATCGGCGATGATTTTTTGTTGAATTAACTTGGCATCGAGTCCTTGAATTTGTTAAAAGTATTTTTATGATAGGTCGTTCACATAAAGCAAATTACTACACTAATATTTGTTAGTTTTAAGAGCAAATTACACGAATGATCCTTTAACTTTACAGTTTTTCTCTGAAACAGTCCTTACGAAACTTTTTCCCCTAAGGTGGTCCCTACGGAGCAAACATTGCACATAAACAGTCATTTTGACTAACACCGTTAGCTTTTCTGTTAAATTAAATGAAAAGACTATATTGCCCTTGCACATCATTACACACATATCAATTTATCCTTCACATAAACACTAAACATTCAAGAACACACACCCTCTCAAGAACACACCACCTACTGCCACCATCAGCCACCACCACCATCCATCACCAAAGTCCATTACCGTCGTCCGCCTACTACTACCAGCAGCTACTCCTTCCTCCGCCACCACCAGATATGTATTGAGCCTTCTCTCGCTAGCTCTCTCCACCAATCCACTACCGATCTCCTCCTTAGATCTTGGTTCATTGGAATTTGCAAACGCCAAATCAGATCTGATGGAAGAAATCTTTACTCCTCCTTAGATAGCAGTTCATCGGAGCCTTCTCTATCTCTCTCTCTCTCTCCATCTCTCTATATCGTCACCTTCACCCAAAATTCGTAAGAAAACCTTACAAAAACAATCACGTTTTCCATCATATTTTACCATCTTGAACATTTAAAACATCATCCTCAACTTTTGATTTTTTAGTTCAAGTATCAAGACGTTTTCTTTTTGATTTTTGAGTTCAAGACATGTCCTAACTTTTCAAAGTTTAACCTCGATTTGTATCGGGTCCGCCATTGTTATTCGAGCATCAGATTTGTCATTGTTGTTTATCCAAGCTCGATTTTCAAGTTCAAGAAACCCTAACTTCATCAGATTTGCCAGTATGTGTGTGTGATTTGATCTCCAAGTGTGTGTGTGTGGCGATTTTTGCAGGTGTATCATTTTCCAGATCTGGTGGTGTTGGTATATGATTGAATTGCTACCACCATTTTTTTAGCCGATTAAAAGATTGTGATAAAATAACAAAACCAATGAATAATGAAAGAGGAAGATAAGTAGAATCTATAAGGCACGAAGCATGAAGAAGAAGAATAAGAAGAGAGAGAGAGAGAGAGAGAGAGAGAGAGAGAGAGAGAGAGAGAGAGAGAGAGGCACCGGTCTATAAGGTTTTATTATATATCAATTTAAAAAGAAAACAAAAAAATTCATTAAGGGTATATTGGTAATTTGATATAGGTTTATAACTACAAAACTTTAACAGAGTTAATCAAAAGGACCAGTATTGGGACAAAATTAAAACTAAAAGGTTATTTATGTGCAAGGTTTGCTCCGTAGGGCCATCTCAGGTAAAAAATTTCGTAAGAACCATTTCAGGGAAAAATTGTAAAACTAAAGGACTATTCGTGTAATTTGTTCTTGTTTTAAAAATGTGAGCAATTTCTTGGAAGGTTGCATGCGAAAGTTTTAAGGTTATTAATATTATTTCATTAATTTTTAATCGTTTGATTTATACGCACATATTTAAATTCATGTGGAGTGTTGACTTTCAAAACTTGATATCAGTATAAAATGCTTTATTTCAATTATTTTGTCTACTTAATATTTATTTGCAACATTTGTTGCATTACTACAACAACAAACAGCCTGTTGGTGGCATATCTTTAAAAAATGCCTAGGTCACATGCATGATACATGAATATATAGATGATGCACTAGTACGTATATTGTATATATAAATTAATCCAGTACCGTAAGAGATGTGTATTCGGATTTATAAAGAAAAAAAATGATGATTCTTGGCCTGTCTTAAATCATTTTGGTCCAACATTACCTTATCCCCTCACATGCACACCTACGATACATCATCCCCTCGTGCATGTATGCATTTATTATTATGACTCTCTCTCTCTCTCTCTCTCTCTCTCTCTCTCTCTCTCTCTCTCTCTCTCTCTCTCTCTCTCTCTCTCTCTCTCTCTCTCTCTCTCTCTCTCTCTCTCTCTCTCTCTCTCTCTCTCTCTCTCTCTCTCTCTCTTCGTGGAAGCTTCAAGGAGACAAGCTTAGTGAACGTAGCTGGTGCCAATTTGTCATTAACGTACAGATCAAGAAGTACACTTTCATATCTTTTTCCATCGGAGACGAATCGAAAATAATACCCAACATGAGGTATCAATTCATGTCCTATATATACATATCAATATAGAGATCCATATAGAGATCCATTCAGGCATATCAAAGCTAAGATAAAATCAATATTTCAATCTGCAAAAACCCTCATCTTCAAACTATGTCAATCTTGAATTTCTATTCTCTAAGAGACTTGCACAATTCCGCAAATGATTTGCTCCATTCACCAAGCTTCAAACGAGCTCTTTCCTACCACCAACAAAACCAAACGTCTGTTCAAAAAGTGTCTGAATCGTCTTTAAAGATGTTAGATTCTTGTGGGAGAACAAAAGAAATACTCTTTCTTGTCAAAACTCACATCCAAGAGCTCCAATCCACTTTTCGCAGAATCACCCTTGGTGAAACATCTTCTGCTGAAAATAAATTTTCAGCATATCATGTTCATCGAAAGGATTTGAAGAAACAGATGTTAAACAGGCTAAAGTCTCTAAAAATGACGAAGAACAAGACGACAAGCAATTATTATGATGACAACAGCATAGTTGTTGTAGCAAATGTGCTTGGTGAAGTTAGGGAAACAATCATTTCGCTTGTGGAGTCGCTTATGTTACTTATGTCGATGCCCAGCCCTAACCCTAACCCTAAGACTAGAAAATCTATGCATTCTAATGGGCTTATTGCGGCCAAGGCTAAGTTTATGAGGGTGAATAGTTTGACCCCATGGGAAAAATGCGAAGTTCATGCAGTTCGACGAGCGATAGAGAGGTTGGAGGCTGTGGAGAGTGCTGTGGAAGACTTGGAGGTTGAACTGGAGTCTATCTTCAAGAGGTTGATAAGAACTAGGGTTTTGCTACTCAACATACTCTCAAATTAGAGAGGTGTATACTCATAGTATGTATTCTTTGATTCATTTTGTTCTTTGTAAAAGATAGATCACGAGTCCAGATGTTTGGGACTTTTTCATCGTAAACTAAAGATTCTGACATGTCCACTAAATTACCCTCAGATCATCTAAAACAGGCACCATTTTGCCGAACTTATGCTTTAATATATTATTCTTCATGCATTAATCGCAGTACACCAAGCTTCTTCAATATATTTTAACCCTAAAAGTTACTCCAAACTACAAACGAAATGACTTATGTCATATATATATATATATATATATATATATATATATATATATATATATATATATATATATATATATATATATATATATATAGTGAGGTTCAATAGAGAACCATAATTAAGCAAAGAACCAAGGAACCAATCTGTTTTTCAACTTTAATAACTTATTTTTTATCAAAAAAAAAACTAAAAATACATAAATTCATAACTTTTTATCCTTTTTCCAATGATATCAAATTCGATTTTTTTTTATTTTTACGTCAAATTCACAATGTGAATCTTTGAAAATTCACAACGTGAATCCGGATTCACACGGTGAATCCGAAAAATATTTTTCACATTCACAATGTTAATATATGAATTTAGATTTTTTTAGATTTTTTTTTTCGATAAAGAATAAGCTTTAGAAATTGAAAAAAAGATTTGGTTCCTTGAAGAACCAATAATTATGGTTCTCTATTGAACTTTTCCATATATATATATATATATATATATATATATATATATATATATATATATATATATATATATATATATATATATATATATATATATATATATATATATATATATATATATATATAGGCTTATGTTATTTTGTTTTTACTAATTATTGTGTGCCAGAATGCACAGATCTGGACCAACGGACGAAATTAATCAATGAACATGATTTGAGGGTGTATGATACTACAATGGAATAACATGTACCATATAATCACACTAATTTCAGCAAAAGGGTATTTTGGTCAATTAACCTATTTTAAAAAAGAAAATTTTCGGATTTTAAGGGATCATTAATTCCCTTATTTTTTAAAAATCTGAATTTTTTAAATTAATTCTAATTAAATTTTAATATTATTTTTAATAATAACCTATTTTATTCTGTCAGAATGACAAAAAATCAACAATAAACTAGTAAATATATTTGCGGTTTATTCTTGCAGAATATTATTTCAATCAAGATACTTTTTATATTAAACATGCTTAAAGAATTATATAACATATTATCAAGAATAACATTTTCTAAAGAATACAGATTACATTTATTCTTAAAGATTAAAACTAAAAATGGTTAAAAAAGAAAAAAAAATCTAACAAAAACACTAAACCATTCCAAAAGAATATTATTGTTAAGAAACACTTTATATATTTTAGCATAATACATTTTGCAAGAATATACTCTAGTTCTCCATGTTTTTTCTCCTTTTCCACATCAATGGCAGTCTCTTGAAAACCTAAATCCACAAAAAAATAACAGAATCAACTTTCAAATATTAAAAAATTCGGAACATTCTAAAAGAATAACAACTATAAATTCTGATAGAATGTAGTAGACATCAAACAATTCTAATTTATTCTAACAACATGCATTACTAGTTATTCTGCTAAAATATACTATCGTTATTCTAATAACATGCATTACTCGTAATTCTGCTAGAATGCATTACCAGTTAAATGAATATACTTGTTGTTAACAAAACATTCTTAAAGACATTTTGACAGAATGCATTTATATGAAACGAGAGATATCAAAGCAAAACATGGTACATATGAAACTTACAACATTCTACTGGAATGGAATCTTGAATTCTGATTCTGTCAGAATAGAATCTTGAAGATGAACATTGTATGGGATGAAGATGAACAATGACCACCAATGTTCCAAAAAGAATAGATTATTCTACCAGAATAATATACAATATAATGAAAAAAATATATGTAATAGTATATTCTGGTAGAATGATTTATATATTGTGTTTTTTTGTTATAAATAAGTGTAACATTCTTATAGAATAGTATACAATTTTTTTTTTCTTTTCTAAGAATGTAATGAAATTTTTTTTAACTTGTATCCAAAATTTTGTTATTCTTCAAGAAGTTCATTAAATCAACTGTAGATTTATGTGTATTAATTACTGAATAATCTTAGTTATTGTAAATCCCTGAATTATAGGTAGAATCCCTGATTTACAGGAATTAACATTGATTGTACAGCTAGGATATCCTCTGTAATCAGCCTATAAATAGGCATTTTTCTTCTATTGAATATAGATCAATTCATTCCAAAAGCTTCATGGTATCAGAGCATTAGAAGCCTCTTTTTCATCTTCATCTCTTCCAACAATCTTTGTTCTAGCCTTCTCTTTCTTCAACAGAACTCATGGCTGGTGAAAAAAAGCAGTCTCACATCAGATGCTTCTTCACATCCTTCTACCCTCAATAACCTCAACATCTCTGGTTCATCCTCTCACGGTAATGAAGCCGTATCTCTTGTTACCAGTCACAAGTTTAATGGCCATAACTTTCTTCAATGGTCACAATCTGTGATGATGTATATTGGTGGAAAAGGAAAGGAAGAATATCTTACTGGAGAGATTGAGACTCCAAAATCAGATGATCCAAAGTACAAAACATGGAAGGTTGATAATCACATGATTAAGTCATGGCTGATTAATTCTATGATCAATGATATAGGAGAAAACTTTCTTCTATATCCGACTGCAAAAGAACTTTGGGATGCTGTCAAAGAATCCTACTCCAGTTCTGAAAATACATCAGAACTTTTCGAAATTGAAGCCGCCCTCTATGACCTCCGTCAAGAAGACACCTCTGTCACACAATACTTTAACACTCTTACTCGGTATTGGCAGCAGCTAGATCTATTTGAAACCTATTCCTGGAAGTGTACTGATGACACTACTCTATACCGGAATATCGTTGAGAAAAGGAGAACTTTCAAGTTTCTTCATGGACTCAATAAAGAACTTGATGCAGTCAGGAGTAGGATCATGAGTATCAAGCCTCTTCCTCATGTTAAGGAAGCATTCTCAGAGGTTCGACAGGAAGAGAGTAGGAAAAAGGTCATGCTTGGTGCTTCCTCTAATCCATCAACTCAAGATTCATCTGCTCTTGCTGCCCGGGGACAACAAAAGGGACGACCATGGTGTGAACATTGTCGTAAATCTGGACATTATCGAGAAACATGTTGGAAACTTCATGGAAAACCTGCTGATTGGAAACCAAAATCATGGAAAGACAAAGAAACTCATGGAAATGTGGCTGTTACTCCTTCAAGTGTTGTTGAAGGAAAAGGGGACACATCAAACTCATCTCCTTTCACCAAAGAACAATTGGAGGCACTTCAGAAAATTCTAAGTCAGTTCATTCAACCAAACACCACTCCCGGTATAGGGTTGTTGACCACTAAAGGTAACCATTCATTAGCCCTTATGGTCACTAAAAAGCATATTAACCCTTGGATTCTTGATTATGGAGCATCAGATCATATGACAGGAAATCCGAGCATTGTTTCTGAGTTTCATGCAAGTTCAAAACATCACACAGTAAAAATTGCAGATGGAACATCCTCCAAAGTTGCGGGTGTGGGTTCAGTCAAAATAAACCCAAATCTAACCCTCAAATCTGTTCTTTATGTACCCAAATTGGAATATAATTTACTATCTATTCGTAAAATTACACGTGAACTCAATTGTGTGGCTAAGTTTTACCCAGATATTTGTGTGTTTCAGGACCTGGGTTCGGGGAAGATGATTGGCAGTGCTAAGACGTGTTATGGGCTCTATGTCTTACAAGATGACGCTCTTTCTGTCGGGACATCTCAACAATTTAGCTTGTTCTCTTTAAATAACCAGTCTCGTTCCAATAAAGATAGTGATATCATGTTGTGGCACTATCGTCTCGGTCATCCGAATTTTTGGTATTTGTCAAAAATGTTTCCCTTATTGTTTATTAATAAAAGTCCAGACTCTCTTTGCTGTGAAATATGCCAACTCGCAAAACATACTCGAAACACTTATCATAGTATACCCTACACACCTTCCAAACCATTTTTATTAATTCATAGCGACGTGTGGGGTCCCTCACGAGTTAAGACTATAACCGGACAAAAATGGTTTGTCTCTTTTATCGACGATCACACTAGGTTAACCTGGGTGTATCTCATGAATTCCAAATCAGAAGTGGGTGAAATTTTTAAAAACTTTCATTTTATGATTCAAACTCAATTTCACACCAAGATTCAAATCCTTAAGACAGATAACGGCAAAGAATTCTTCAACTCTATTCTTAGCCCTTATCTCACTCAACACGGCATCCTACACTTAAGCTCCTGTGTAGACACCCCTCAGCAAAATGGAATTGCTGAAAGAAAAAATCAGCATCTCCTTGAAGTTGCTCGATCTCTCATGTTTTCTACTCAAGTTCCTAAACACTTTTGGGGTGAAGCTGTTCTCACAGCCACCTACCTTATAAACCGAATGCCCTCACGGGTTCTTAACTTGCAAACTCCATGTCAATCTATTCTGAAGTTATTTCCTCGTGCAAAATTCATCAGTCTTCTTGATCCTAAAGTCTTTGGATGCATTGCATTTGTACACAATCACTCTCAGAGTTGTAGCAAGTTAGATCCCAAATCTATTAAGTGTATCTTTATTGGGTATTCATTGCATCAAAAGGGTTACAAATGTTATTCTCCTGCAACACGAAAAATATACAACTCTATGGATGTTACCTTCTTTGAAAATCATTCTTACTACAAATCTGAGCTTCAGGGGGAGAATATAAACGAATCTCATCTTTGGGACTCTATTCCTAGTGTCGATACTTTATCTCTAGATACCAATCAGAGTTCCCATACTCAACCCTCCGGTGTTCACGATGAGAGTCCTTTTATTTTAACTCCAGCCATGGAAAACTCTTCCCATCCTCCATTCATGGCTCCATCTCCTTGCCAAGAACCAACTGGAAAAGAAAAAGAAATTCTTGTGTATACACGAAGGAAGCAACCAGGCAAAGACATAAAGCACACAACACATCTTGAGGACTACCACAAATCTGAACCAGGTCAATCAGGTAATTCTAAACATGATAATGTTGATCACAACGATGATTTAGATATACCTATTGCTTTGCGAAAAGGGGTTCGTGCATGTACAGAACATCCAATTGGCAACTTTGTGTCTTATAAAACATTGTCACCATCCTATCAAGCCTTCGTCTCTGCTGTTGATAGCATACAGATTCCTCACACAATTCAGGAGGCATTGGCTGATTCTCAATGGAAAGAAGCTGTACAAAATGAGATTAATGCTCTGGTGAAAAACAATACATGGACACTTACCAATTCACCACCTGGAAAGAAAACAGTTGGTTGCAAGTGGGAATTCTCTGTTAAACACAAGGCTGATGGGAGCATTGAGAGATTTAAAGCCCGCCTTGTTGCTAAAGGCTTCACTCAATCCAACGGGATTGACTATCAAGAGACGTTTGCTCCTGTTGCTAAGCTTAATATTGTTCGTGTACTGCTATCCCTTGCTGCAAATAAAGATTGGGCCCTACATCAACTCGACATAAAAAATGCATTCTTGAACGGTGACCTTGAAGAAGAAGTTTATATGAATATTCCACCGGGCTTCGAGAACTCCTTGAACAGAGAAAAGGTTTGCAAACTCAAGAAGTCGCTATATGGTCTTAAACAATCCCCACGAGCATGGTTTGGAAGATTTACCAAGTCGATCATTCAAAATGGGTACACTCAATGTCAAGCTGATCACACTTTATTTGTCAGATTCTCATCCGATAAAAGGATATATATCCTAATTGTTCATGTGGATGACATCATACTGACCGGTGATTATGTGGAAGAGATAGAAAGATTGAAACACTTCTTATCTAGGGAATTCGAGATCAAAGATCTTGGAAATCTTAGATATTTTCTGGGCATGGAAATTGCTCGATCAAAACTAGGTATCTTTATCTCCCAACGTAAGTATGTCCTAGACTTACTAAAAGAAACAGGGATGCTTGGATGCAAACCAACCTCAACTCCTATGGACTCTAACAAAAATGTTGGATCAGTAATTGACAGCCCACCTACAGATAGGGGAGATACCAACGATTAGTGGGACGCTTGATCTACCTATCACATACACGACCTGACATTGGTTTCGCAGTTAGTGTTGTCAGTCAGTTTATGAACAATCCTACTGAAGAACACATGGAGGCTGTTACCAGAATTCTTAGGTACCTCAAGATGAATCCAGGAAAATGTCTACTATTCAAGAAAAATAGCACCAAAGAGATTAACATCTATACTGATGCAGATTGGGCTGGAGGTGCAACTCATGGAAGGAGTACTTCAGGATACTGCTCTTATGTTTGGGGTAATCTAGTGACATGGAGAAGCAAGAAACAATCTGTGGTCTCTAGAAGTACAGCAGAATCAGAGTTGAGAGCATTGGCTTTAGGTATTTGTGAAGGAATCTGGCTAAAAAGACTACTGGTGGAATTAGGACTCTTTACAGGAGGTTCTATGAAAATGTTTTGGGATAATCAAGCTGCAATTAACATTGCTAAGAATCATGTCCATCATGACAAGACAAAACATGTTGAGATAGATCGACATTTCATCACTGAGAAGATTGCAAATGCCACAATTAAAACCATTTATAATCCATCAAGACTTCAAATGGCTGATATTCTCACCAAGGCCCTTCCAAGGAATGTCTTTGATAAACTAGTATGCAAGCTGGGAATGTTTGACATACATAACCCAGCTTGAGGGGGAGTGTAGATTTATATGTATTAATTACTGAATAATCTTAGTTATTGTAAATCCCTGAATTATAGGTAGAATCCCTGATTTACAGGAATTAACATTGATTGTACAACTAGGATATCCTCTGTAATCAGCCTATAAATAGGCATTTTTCTTCTGTTGAATATAGATCAATTCATTCCAAAAGCTTCATCAACATATATATTATGTCAGAATGTGTATTCTTGTATGGTTCAATCATATTTGTTATTTTTCAATATATTGATAAACATATTCCGTCAGAATTTCCGAATTAGGAGAATTATCATCCATACAATCAGATTTTTAAAATTAATAGAATCTATTTTCCTTTAAAATATGCAATTTTCTTTTTTTAAATTTATGTTAATTGACTAAATACCCTTAGAATGAAATTAGATGGTATTTTTTAATTATCTTTAATTTAATAATATGTATTATTCACTTTCCAAAAATAAGTAAAATGATTGGTCCACAATGATTCATACATTCATACAATACTTAGTTTGAATAGAATAACCTAAGCATATATATATATATATATATATATATATATATATATATATATATACTAGATACGTTTTAGGCTCGTGCTAAGCACGACCCATGACGGGTAATATGGGCATTTCCTTTACCATTGTTTGCATCTTTAAGGAAATGTATGGAAATTATACGTTGCTATTATCATTAAAGAAAAAATGTGTTCCTATTATTGGTAAAGAAATGAAAATAAATTATAATTGTGGATAGGAACAACAATGATAGTCAAACAGATAAACATTTCGGCAACAAACATTGGAAGACCAAATATCAACTAATAATTGAAACTTTGATCTCAAATTGTGATAATTTCATGTTGGGAGTATGTTTGTTACCAGGAAAGAAAATGAAATAGTACCAGACTTTGAATAAAACCACATGGAAGGGCTTTAATAGGATTGCTAGATGTATTTATGGTAGATTGGGAAATTGTTTTGAGGACATTTTAATCTACACATTTGGCAAACATCTGGCAACACTTGCAACATATAAGGTTAAGTCTTGTGTCCCTGTTAGTCCGATCAAACATTTATAGCTTTATTAATTAATCATGATTTTAAATATTAGATTTTTTTGTTATGTTTCATTTATAATTCATCTTTGAGAAACTATATTTCAAAAATAATCTATTCTTGATGAGATGTCTAAAATCTAAATTCTTACAGATTTACATGACAAGTGTCATGTAGAGTTTCCATGACCAGGTACTTGAGTTGCTGAGGATAATTCTTACTTTTTTTTTAATGAAAAATCTAATCAACTCCTAAACTAATCCATAATTCTACATATCTCCATGACGTGACTTGAACCCTCGATCTCGAAGAGAGATGACAACATTTGATACCGCTAGGCTAGAAGCCATTTGGTGGATAATGCTTACTTGAGTTACGTCATTTAAATATTCACTTGCCAAAATAATCTATACAAAATACCACAATATGTCTTCCATCAAGGAGTAGCATATCACTACTTTCAACTCCACTTTGTATTAGTATGTACAACCATTTAAATTTTTTTAAATAGAGTTTCATTAAAAAAAAGTAAGATGTAAAATACCAGGTTTACAATCAGATAAAATCAAAGTGGTGATGAGCATCTCTTGCCATCAAATGTTACTATGTTCTTCATCTTAGTTAAATTAAAAAATTTAAAATAATAAGTGCTTGTAGTTAAATAAAACTTAGCTCTTATATTTAGGCATTCGTTTTTTGGACTGAATGCTAGATATATTAACATACTTTTTTTTAACTGTTAACTGAAGCATGATACTTTCATTTCTTTGTTACAACATTGTCCTTTAAAAATGTACATTGTTAGTTGTTATAGCATTTTACTTTATAAATCTACATGATTTTAGCATTGTACTTTCAGTTTTTTTATAGGGCATTAAACTTTGATTAACTATCTAATTAGCATTAACATGCTTCAATAGAGAGATAATTTCACAGTTCCTTGTGATTTAACAAACAACTCCAAATTTGATTTTTAAAGTCAAGACTAATAACTCTAATTTTCTACATAAAATCAAGATAACAATAATGCTATCGGTAGCAATTTGTGGTGAAAAGGCCACATGAGAAGTACTTTTTTAGATTTTAGAATAATAATGAATCTTGCGTTGTCATAATTCCTAAATCGGTATTTACCTATAATCCCAATACAAATCTTGCGTTGTCATAATTCCTAAATCGGTATTTAAAAAATTAGAAGTCATTTTCAAAAAGTCTTTGTTTTTCAAATATATACGGATCAAGAAAATAAAACTAACTTTTGGTAACAACTTTTGATATCTCATTAAGATTAACATCATGCCGCATCTAAAACTATAGTTCTCGCCTTAAAATCGGCAATCTCATAATATTTCTATGATTTGTTGCAAATAAACAGCCAAATTCATGGTAATACACATGCTTCTACATTATTAATTAAGATTAAAAGATCAACATGTTACATCACACTTATAATAACTAATTACTTCGTCAATCCAACTGCTAAAATATGAAAATAAATTAAATTAAAATAAATCACATATAGGTATATCATTCCCAGGGACGGTTTTGACTAGGTGCCCGGTGTGGCACCGACAACACCTAGTTTCCGTATATGCAGTGTAAATTTTTCAAATTTTTTTTTTATATATTGGCATCTACGTATAAATAATCGGCAACTACGTAAAAAAAATTGGCAACTACGTAAAAAAAATTGTCACCCAGTTGGATCAACCAAGCCCAAAAATATATTTATAACTTAGACTTATCAATTAGTAGTCCAAAAAGCCTATTAATTTTAGCCCAAAAAAAAACTAATATAGCCCAAAGCCCATTTGGATAATTGGAACTTTTGATCCAATTGGAGAATGGCAAAAAACGATAGCTGCAATTAGCAAAACAGAAAGCAAAAAAAAAAGCCATCGAACACAGGAGTTCGACTTCGAGACTTCGACTGACGCATCACGCACGACGCCTCACGCCTACACTTACGAATCCGACTTTTGCTTGGTGCTTGATGCTTCCATTGCTAATTTCTTCTAATTTCTTGAGTATCTTGTTGATTGAGTAGCAAAAATTGATTCCCAATTGTTGAATTCGACTCCAAGCCCTAGCTAAGAATGAAACAAGTAAGTGTTTGAAAATTGAAATTTTACCAATTTGTTTACTGTTTAGGTTGAAATTGCTATGTTTTTATCTTGAATTGGTGAAATTGCTATGTTTTCATTGATGTTATTGTCTTATTGACTTATTGATTGATTTGGTGAAATAAAATTGCTATGTCTTATTGTCTTTATTGAAGTTCAATTTTGATTTGGTGTAATTTTTATGTTTTTATTGAAGCTATTGGATGATTTGGTGAAATTATTAGTTATTTAGCTTAATGTTGAATTGTAGGTTACCCTTGGTGGTTTTCTTACCAAAAGACCAAGACCTAATCTTAATGAAAGTGGTGAAGGATCTTCCCAAACACCAATCACCAACCAATCGATTTCTTCGGTCTCTAATGCAATTCCACAAACACCATGCTCTAATGAAACTAATGATGGTGTTGATTTGAAAGATCTTCCAAAGGACCCGGCGGATAGGCCAATGATTACAAGTTATGCCTCAAATATAAGAGATGATGTAAGAAGGGCATATTTGCTTCAATGACCTTGTCAAATAAGGCTACACAAGTTTCCAAAACAGAAAATAGGTGATAGATTAAGAAGCTTCGTTCCTTCATGGTTTGACGATTTTGATTGGTTGGAATATAGTGTGAAAAATAAAAAAGCATATTGTTTATATTGTTATGTATGTGGAGACCTCATGGGACAAAAAGGAGGGAGAGATGCATTTGTTTCCCAAGGTTTTGATACTTGGAATAAAAAAAATGCATTTCGGACTCATGTGGGTAGTGTTGATAGTTTTCACAACAAAGCAAGAGAAAAGTGTGACTTTTTATTGAGAGAAAAACAAGCTATTAATGTAGTCTTGAGGAGGCAAACCAAAGCGGAGGACCATAAATATAAATCTCGATTACGTGTTTCTATTATTGTTGTTAGACTTTTATTGAAAACCGGTTTACCGTTTCGTGGTAATGACGAGTCGGTTAACTCGGAAAATAGAGGGCTTTACATTGAAGTGTTAAAAGCCATTCGAGAGACTAGTGAAGATATTTTCAACAATACTTTAGAAAATGCTCCTAAAAACAATCAACTTATTTGCCCTAAAATTCAAAAAGAACTTGTGCAATGTTTTGCACAAGAAGTACTTTTGAGTATTCGTCAAGAGATTGGTCAGGAGTATTCGCTTTATTGGTTGATGAATCTAGCGATGTCTCAAAAAAGGAACAAATGGCTATTGTGTTGCGATATGTTGATAATCTTGGCTTTGTGTAGGAAAGATTCATTGGAGTTGTGCACGTGAAGGATACATCCTCTTTGACACTCAAAAACGCCTTAAATGAAGTACTTACAAGTAATAAGTTGAGTTTTAGTCAGGTAATTTATTCTTTACTTTTTTGTTACTTCAGTTTAATTTAATTAGCTTTGTGTTATATTATTTATATATTTTTCAATTTTTTAATAGATAAGAGGACAAGGTTATGATGGGGCTAGCAATATGCGAGGGGAATTCAATGGTTTTAAAGCTTTGATATTACAAGAGAATGACACAGTTTTTTTATGTACATTGCTTTGCACACCAACTTCAATTAGTGGTTGTAGCTGTAGCAAAGAAGCATGATGGTGTTAGTGACTTTTTTGAGCAAATTTCGTTGGTGGTTAATGTTGTTTGTGCCTCGTGTAAAAGAAAAGACTTGCTACGGGAACAAGCAAGACAAAGGGTGCAAAAAGGCTTGTGTAGTGGTGAACTTGAAACGGGAACAGGGTTAAATCAAGAGACTACACTTGTTTGGGCGGGGGATACAAGATGGGGTTCAAATTTCAACATACTCACAAGTCTTATGAAGTTGTTTGCAGATTTTCTTGTGGTTTTAGAATTTGTGAAAGTGGATGGAGGGTCATTGGCAAACCGCCAACAAGCGTCAGGAATCTTAGCATATTTTAAATCTTATGAGTTCGTGTTTTACTTATATATGATGTATGACACTTTACACCTCACAGGTACATTATCAAAGCAACTTCAAAAAAAAGATCTAGACATTTTAGAAGCGGCTTCGATGGTTAGAGGGACAATGGACGCATTGCAATCTTTAAGAGACACGGGGTTTGCTAGCATTTTACCAAAGGTATCCTCTTTTTGTCAAACACACAATATTGCTACTCTGGAAATGCAAGATTTTTATATTGGTGCGAGAAATCGTACGACCACAAAGACCAATAAATTTCACTTTGAGGTTGAAATCTTCAACACGGTGGTGGATATGCAACTGACAGAATACCGGGATTGATTTAGTGAAACAAGCACCCAGTTACTAGAATACATGGGTGCTTTGAGCCCTTGTGATTCATTTTCACAATTTGACAAATCAAAGTTGTTGAAGTTGGCTAAGTTGTACAAGTATGACTTTGATGATTCGGATTTGATAGATCTTGCAGGACAACTTAAGATATTTTACCAATCTTCCATCAAAGATGAGCATTTTACCACTTTGAAAGGAATTTCTGAGCTTTCTCGTTTGATGGTTAATACGGGGAAACATCGGTCTTATCCTTTGGTTTATAAGCTTTTAAAGTTGGCTTTGATATTACCCGTAGCAACCGCTAGTGTAGAAAGATGTTTTTCGAAGATGAAGCTCTTGAAGACCGACTTGTGCAACAAGATTGGCGATGAGTTTTTGAACGATGCGTTGCTTTGCTATGTTGAGACCGAAGCACTTGTGAAAGTTGAGAATGAAAAGGTAATGGAACGGTTTCAAAAGATGTCCGCACGAAGAGGACAAATTTAAATTGTAATAGATGATAAATTGTTGTTATGTTTTTAACTTTTATGTAATGGATCGCTTATTTGTATTAGACGTAATGGATTAGTTTTTGGTTTTATATTATGTCTGACCGGAAAAAAAAATTCGGCAACACCTACTGTCAATTCCTGCGTCCGTCCCTGATCATTCCTATTCACCAATTCAGAAACCAAAGAGTTTGCAAGCTCTCATATATATAGGTATTAGCATGCTCTTTATATACAAAAGTTTATTGCGATATTCCCCTTCAATCATGCTCTATGGAACATAGGTATACCTCCATCATCTAGTGCATTATTTTTACCTATAAAATACATTATTCAAAATATAACAATCTTATAATGAGAACAAATATAAATACAATCTTGGAAGGATGAAAGTTACCATGTTTCAAGGCCTCTCCGGATGGGTAGTTAATGAATAGTTGTCTGAAATCCATATGGGATGGCACAAACTACAAGCGACAAAGATAAGTGACATAGATAAGATCTGCAAACCACAGTAAAGGGGCTCTTAAATAGATGGTAAGGATGAGCAGGGCATTTACATTTTTTTGCAGAAAACATGGATTAACTGTTAGGCTGTTTCACAGGGCATGATTGACTTGCCAAAAAATTGTAACAATGTGACTATCAAGTTAGAGAGAGAAAAAAAGTTTATTTCATTTTTTTGACCATAGGGGTAGAACCGATCGATGATTTTTTTTCAATTATCTTTTGAGAAATGAAACAAGAAACAACTGCTAACATTGGTAACATGAAGAAACATATTAGAAGTGTTTACCTGATTCTTAGTTTTTTTGGTTACTGTGGGAATTATAGTCTTTATGTACATACATGATTGTTCCATGTTTAACGGTTTTCAAAGCATAACATTTGGACGTCTTAGAACCAAGACCTTTTGGAATTTGGATATTTATCAGTTTCTAAAAGTTCACACCTGGGTTCAATCATATTGTTATTGCAACATAAAGAGAAGCACTCACCATAAGTTCAAGAGAAGGACATTAACGTCTTTTTCATAGGTGAAAGATAAAGATCATGAAGGCATTCAAGATTTGGTAAGCCTTTGAGATATTTCACTTCGCTTGTTCTGCTTCTTTATGACGCCATCATTAAAGTTTGTTTCCCTAATTTATGCTATTGGAATTTGGTTTTTATGGAGATATATTATCGGCGGTGTAGTTTTTGAAATGCCTAGCCACAAGAATTGATGTTTGTTTTAGTTTCAGTAACTTTTGTTTCATGTATTCTTCAACAGTTTCCTTTCTAGTATTCAAAAGATTTTCATTGGTCGGATTTCTGGAAAGTCAAGCAATAAAACAAAAGTTTGACCGTTTAAGTTTCTTTTGTGTATTATACCTATATTAGATATGATTATGAATATTCAAACATCACGAACTGTCTTCAAATGGTTTCTTACTTTCTTATGGTGATCGATGTCGTTGTATCAATCAAAAATAAACCAACTAACCTACGTAGATAGGGTAACTCGGGTCGAATCCACAAGGAGTTTGTGGTCAAACTATGTGTCAAAATAGTCAATGGAAAATAGATTACTTGTAATCGTGAAAAAAAGGTTTAAACAAAGATTAACATCAAAAATACTTGAAACTTTATTAGTTAAAACAAATTTTAAATGAGACAAGTAAGGTACTCCCGGTTCAGTTGTCGGACAATTCAGATTCACACACTTTCTTCCCTAAAATCCTAGTTCAATTACATAGGTGTAATTGGGGTTTATGATCTTGCAACACATAATCTTGGGTACACAATATGTTCATTCAACTTGTTGTCTTACTCCCTATGTCTATTTGGATTAAGAACAATGAGTGAATTGACAATAAAGTGTCTTGTAATTACCTATTACAATATTAAGATTTAATATCACAAGTTGGAATAACACATGTAGATTCAACCAATTGTCTTTGTTCCTAAACTACTTGAACTTGGAACAATCAGTGAATTGACAATGCACTATTTTAATTATGAAATCAAACAAATTTATACAACCCAATTTCAATCATTATTACCAAAAGATTATCATATGAAACATAAAAGAACAATTGAAATTAAATAGAACCAAGTAATAATCAAGTGTGTTCATCCAAAAGTCCTAAACATCCCCGAAAGTAACCCTAATGATTTAGCCTTCCATTGAGTTCATAAAACAAATAACTTGGATGAAATAAATAAAATGCATAATAAAATTCATAATCAAACTTAGAATCATCAAACAAATGTAGCCTAATGATTATCAAAGTATAGAACAAATAAACCTTGGGGAAGAAGAAATAATTTCTGGAAAATAAAGAATTGATGAAGATTAACCAATGAAATGTTCTTCACTTATAGCTTGATGATGAAATAGATGAACTCTTGCCTTGAATCCGGATTGAAATGGAATGGATTTGTGTTTCCAAATGCTTCCAAGGGTTTTAGAAGCCTCAAAAACTTAGGAAAAACTAGGAAAATCGGAGTTGGTAACCCTAAAACGAATGCATAGGATCCTATTTATAGTGTGTGACAAAAAAATAATGGAATCGGGCGATGTGGGACGTTGGACGTCCTAAGAGACGTCTTAGACGTCGTGTATAACGACCAGGAGTTTTGCATGCCTTCTGTCGTCCTTGAAATACACTAAAAAATGACCAAAAACGCTTGACGTCTTAGGGGACGTCTTAGACGCGTTCTAGGACGTCCTCCCTTGATTTCTAAACTTTCCGAAACACGCCGTTCCAACACGAGACGCCCCTAAAACGCCTGGATGTCCTAGGGGACGTCTTAGACGCCCTTTAAGACGCCGACGGGGGTCCTTCCTTCTTTCCTGGTCCAAAATTTGACCAGATGTTTACTGTTTGACTTGGGCGTCCTAGGGGACGTCTTAGACGCCTGTGGCATTCTTCATCTTCCGTGCAAGTTTTGGTGGTCAAAACAACATAACTAGCAGAAACATAAAACACGAAAGTTGTAGCAAATCTTGTCTAGTTTGCAGAACTTCTCTACTCATGTCAATCGGAGCTCTAGAACTTGAGATATGATCACAACATTGAAGCATGGTCAATTTTTCCAGCAACGTTTCTTCATTCCTTTAGCAATCCGTTTTGCTTGCAGGTTCCGCCCACTTTTAGTATGATATATTGACCTGCATATGAAGTTCAACAACTCATCAAAGTAGTGCCATTCTTGGACAATTATACATCAATTCAACAGATTTATGACAATTTAGTACATTCATAAAATAGACTTATCAAACCTCCCCAACTTTATTCCAAACTCGTCCCGAGATTGGTCTGAAATAATCAGCATAGTCTTACTCTCTTATCCTAAGAAAAACTCAATGGAATCACGAAGTTCGTACATTTTATCTCAATATTTTCAATAGCACAATATATTGATTTTGGGGATTATTAGTTTCTTGTCCAGACTTTTAAACTCAAAATACATGTTATGCTTATTTTACTTTGTTGTTTAAAACACTCCACTTTTTGAACCCTTTCCAATAATCAACCTCATGAGTAATCAGTTGAACTCATTGCCAAAGTCCCCTTTTCAAGGTTCACTAACATAGTTAGCGCGGTCGGTAACACTTAATGGACCAACACATACACTCCCGCTATCGAGGGGTCACATATTGTTTCACACAATGTCTTCAACTTGAACTTTTCTTCATGTTTATCTTGATTGTGCATTCTTCAAGTTCTTTGATGGCTTCATCGGATTTGATCATCTCTGTATTTGACTTTAGCTTGAATATATATACTTTGAAGTTCTTCAATGTCTTATGATGCTTTTTGGTTGTGTGAAAACAATAATAGTCCCCTCCCAACCCCAAAGGCGCAGGAGTAAGTAAGACCAAGTACTCAGAGCGTGATGACACATATTGTTCGGTTGGGTCCTCAATTGAAAGATCATAGGCTCGAGCCAAAAGCCTTCATTTTTCAAATACTTGGGTATTTCACATAACAATTTTATAAATAAATATAAATATTCCCAAACCGGCTGAGTAACCCACAAAATCAATATTTAATATATATTATGACTCGATATACGAAACTCCTATCATTTTTCATCTTGATGAGTTACATTCAAGATATAGAGATGCTACTAACTCATCACATATTTCATAGAACCAACCCAAGAGAGAATAATAATAATAATAAGTTTACTAGCAGTACATTCATCCCAAATAAAGACATGAAAATCAAAATAAATATAAAAAGAAAAAGAAAAAGTCTTCATCACACAACCATAAAAGTAAAAATCAAAAGAGGATCTCACCAAAGTTCACCGCGGGGGTGGCTGTGGAGGATATCGTGGGTACGGTGGAGGATACCCAAAGATTGATCTAGCTAAATCATCAAATCGAACGGTGTCTGCTGTAGCTGGTGGTGGATGATAATGCTCGTACTCCGATGGTGATGGATAGTCACTCGGGTCCCCAGATCGATAGAAAATCGATGTTGGCGCTCGAGGTCGCTGTGGTAGATCAATGTCCATCGGGTCATGATGTACACGACCGCGTCTATAAGCCACATCTACATAGTATTCCTGCTGGTACAGCTGACGAGTAGCAACACTATAAGTGTTGTCAGTTGTAATGCCAACCTGCCGTATCTGCTCAGTAAGATCAGCTAGTGTCGTGTCGACACCCTCCATCCATATATCTGTTCTCCCCAACCAAGCCCGCACCTCCTGGTTATGCATGTTTTGCCTCCCCACAAAGTCCTCCCAAGCTGCCTGCAGTGGCGAATCCAGGATTGAAACTTACGTGTGTCCAATTTGAATGATATGACAAAATAAACTACTTATAAAAATTTTATAGTCGGGTCGGGTTGCCGAAAATATTATTTAATGCAAGTATAATATTAAATTTATTACCAAAAATCAAACATAACTTTATAAAAACATGTAATATGTCTTATAATTATTTAAAAAGAGTTTTTATATTATAAAAACAATCTATAAATATATTATTGCTAATATTATATAACATAGATCTTAATAAATTATCAAATCAGGAAAATAAATTTACATACAATGTTTGAAAAAAATAAAAAAATAAAAGGGAAATGAAACGTGTAATTTATGATCTCTATTCCATGTTTTCAGTTTCACCACAACTTTATGAGTGTGTTGTCAATTTCAATACCAACCACAGTAAATTACTTTTATTTTCTGGACACTAGACTATAATTTGACTTAGAATGGCTTTGTATATAATTTATCTTTCCAATGTAAATACTAACTTAAAAGAGAAAGATACAAGACCTGAAAAGTGAGATCTCAACAACAAAGCAACCAAATAATGTGAAGAAGCACCTGTCGGAGATAGGCGGAGTTGGGCGAAATCCTTGAAACAAATGACGACCAAAGGAACCGATGATATGGTTTGGCAAGGTAAGTAACACGATTCCGAGAAAACCAATAACGGGGTTATTTGTGGCGTTGAAAGGAGGTTAAGGATGGGCAGTGTCTTCCGGTGAAAAGAAATTTATTGTGAACTTCGTTCTTTTAGGGTTTCGCCTTTTCTACGCTTATTTTATTTATTCTTTTACAATTGTATTCTACATGTTTAAAATTTTAAAATAAGATTATGATATATATAGAAGAGATTTGTTTGGTTAAATCCCTTATACATCGGGATTATATGAAGATTTCACAATGGTTCAATTTTTTTTTCTTTTTATTTGTTTCTCATGGGTGTCCATTTTTTGTTTTCACAGGTGTCCCCATAAATTTTACCATATGACATACTAAAAAAATTTCGAAGTAAGGGGTGTCCATGGACACCCTTGGTCTCAAGGTAGCCTCGCCTCTGGTTGTCTGCATGTTCCATCCCTGACCTGCTGCTTGTCCCTGTTGCTGCTGCTGATCCCCCTGAAAATCACCAACGAATGGCTCTTCATTCCCCACCCCGAGTGGTGCCGTGTATGTCAGATTCGTGGCAGAATCCCTTAGAGTATGCCTCCCATTTTCAACATGAAATGAGATGTGTCTGAAAGAAGTAGCAATGGGGCGAAGGATACGCTGGTATGATGTAGCTCGTGGAACCTTAATCCTATTCCCCAGCTCCCTAGTTACATATGTCGATAACAGGGCGACATGGGGGGGGGGGGTGGTGACTCTGTGTTGGATATCAAACAGGACCATATGTTGTACATAGCATTATATGCATAAGAAATAAAGATGGATCCTGTCATCAGTCCATATAATACATACAAGTCATGTGTCCTCACCGCCCTGGGATCACTATTCCTCAAGTTCACATTCTCCGTGATAATGTTATGCAATGCCTTTGCTAAAGGCACCAATTCGCGGAATCTGTCGTATGCCCTCGTCCCCTCACGGAATACTGTATGGTATACTTCTGTCATGCTAACCCCAGGGTTACCCCACCTCGTGTCAATACATCTATACTTAGTCGGCCGATTCTCAAGATCATGCAGATGATATCCAGTAGCTACATGAAACATGTCCCGAATACCCTGCACAGTCATCACTATATCATGAGTACGAACCATACCAATCAGCTGCAATTCCTCCAGCCTACCAGGCACCTCGATACGTCGAAGTGTCCTCATCCATTCCCACACTATATCAACATAAATCTGCGTGGGATTGAAGTCCAGCGCTCCACCCCATCCATAGCGATCAAACGTCTCCACAATATTGTACCCAGTGAAGCTCGGTCGCTCCACCATGTACTCCACAATAAAACCAGTAATCGGATGAGTCGCCTCATAAACTGCCGGGCGAATGTCATCTGGATGCTCATGCAATGTCTGGTACTGTGGGTTAAAAGCCACCGGTACATTCGGCTCCGGCTGTCTAGCTGGTTGTCTGGTTGCACTGCTTGATGATGCTACCCTTGATCTCTTTGCTGGCATCTGCAAAATCAATCACACACAAAACCACAAAACAAAACTTGCCATTAAGCATATCAAATGTCACAAAAATAAAACAAATAATTCAGTTGGCAGGTTGTTCCAAACAAAGTTAAAATAAATTCAGTCTAAATAAATAACTGTTTTAAGTCCCGTTATGTTTTTAGTAACTAAATATTTTTCAAAAATTTATCCAATCAGTAAAAACACAACTAAACCAAAGGTTAACTGCAACTGACAAGTTCTAACTAAAACCAGAACAGAACTGTAACAGGTAAATATTCAGACTAACAATGCAGTGTCAAAATTCAGTGTCATTCTGAAAATTTCTAAAAACTTGAATTTTTAATCTAAACACGAATGTAAACATAAGAATGATTTTCCAACATTATATGTGCTTTTTCTTAACAATTAACAACAAAAATTCAATTTTCAGAAAATTCTCAAATCAATACATGCAACTTGTTTGGAACATACTTCTAACAACTACAAACACTAATTCACAAGAATTCATACCAATATATATCATATTCTTCATCTTTTTCAAAATTTCAAACATATATGAACATACATGAAAAAATTTCGAAATTCAACTAAAAGATGGAGTTTTGAAGCACATACCGGGTTGAAATTGTGTTTCTAGTGAAGAAGAACCAAGAACTCGAACCAAAAACCCAAAAATAAGTCTAAAAATTTGAACCCTAACTTTTTGGGGGTTTTGAAATCGGCCCTAAATAACTGATTAGACTGTGTAAATCTTGCAATGTGATGTTTCTTACTTGATTTCTTGAAGAATGCAACAAAAATTAAGAGTTTTGGTTGAGATTTGAGGAAGAAATCTTGAAAAATCGATTTTTAGAAGCTATTCTCGGCCATGGCAGTTTGGAGAAAGAAAGAATGAACAATGTGCAAGGAACGGGTTCTAAAACGCTGCAAGACGCGTCGGCGTCCTACGGGGCGTCATAGACGGCTCCTAGGACGTCCTTCATTAAAGAGGGTATTTTTGTAATTTCGGGCAGGTGTTTCAACGGAAAAGAAGACTCAAGCAGCCCGTCGGCGTCTAAGACGGCTTCTAGGACGCCTAAGGCTGTTTTTATTTTTTCTGTTGTTTTTTGCGTATTTGACTGTTCGGGAGAGTTTTCGGGTATTTTTTTAGAGAATTTTTTTAACTTTAAGCAAAATTAAATACCCCCTCGCCAACTTTAAACCTTGGATCGTCCTCGATACAAAAAAAATTAAACACACAAAACAAAAAATAAAAGTAAAAACACACCAAAACGCGGGTTGCCTCCCGAAAAGCGCTAAGTTTTACGTCTTCAACCGGATGGTTTACCTCGACTAAGTTTTTTCTGAATATTGTGGTACCTCGAGTGTTGTTTTCTCAACGAGTGTCTTTTCTCCATCTACCATTCGAATGTAAGGTTTGAGTCTTTGTCCGTTTACCTTGAATGTTTCACCGCCTTTCGTGTGTCCTTGATTTCAATGGCTCCATGATCCGCCACATTTGTCACCACAAAAGGTCCACTCCATTTACTCCGAAGCTTTCCGGGGAAGAGTTTGAGACGAGAGTTAAATAGCCACACCAATTGTCCTTAAACGAATTGTTTTCGGACAATATGTCGGTCATGAAATGCCTTCGTCTTTTCTTTATAGATCCTTGAGCTTTCGTAGGCTTCCCTTCGAATCTCTTCCAATTCAACAAGTTGGAGTTTTCCTTTTCGTACCTGCATCACTCAATTCAAAGTTAGCATTTTTAATGGCCCACATAGCACGGTGTTCCAACTCCACCGGGAGATGGCATGGATTTCCATAAACAAGCCGATACGGGGACATTCCAATGGGTGTCTTATAGGTTGTACGATATGCCCATAATGCATCATCTAATCTTAGGGACCAATCTTTTCGGTCGGGAAGAACAGTCTTTTCCAAGATGCGTTTAATTTCCCTATTTGACACCTCTACTTGTCCACTTGTTTGTGGGTGATATGGAGTGGCTATCCTATGTGTGACACCATAGTGTTTTAGTAACTTTACAAAATGCCAATTTTTAAAATGGGAACCCCCGTCATTAATAATAGTTCGAGGGATTCCATGTCTAGAAAAGATGTTCTTTTTGACAAACATACAAACAACACTATGGTCATTCGTGCGTGTAGCCTCGGCTTCGACCCATTTTGATACATAATCAACAGCTACAAGAATGTATAGATTGCCAAAAGAAGTGGGGAACGGACCCATGAAATCAATGCCCCATACATCAAAAATTTCAACTACTAAAATCGGGGTCATTGGCATCATGTCTCGTCGTGAGATCCCCCCAACTTATTGGCAACGAATACAAGCTTTAACGAATGTATGTGCATCTTTAAAAATAGAGGGCCAAAAAAACCGCTTTGTAGAACCCGGTGCCCTGTCTTTTTGGCACTAAAATGCCCTCCACATGCATATGAGTGGCAATGTCGAAGAATGTCTTCTTGCTCTGTATGTGGTACACATCTCCTAATCACTTGATCCGCTCTAATTTTGAAAAGATCCGGGTCCTCCCATATGTAGTATTTTGTTTGAGAGTGGAAGAACCTCCTTTGTTGAGCAGTCCAATAAGATGGAGTTTCCCATGTCACAAAATAATTCACCAAATTAGCAAACCATGGTATAGTTTTGACAGCAAGAATATGCTCATCCGGAAAGTTTTCTTGAATAACTTCTAATGAGTTATCATTATTAATTATTCTAGATAAATGATCCGCCACAACATTTTCAGAACCCTTTTTGTCCCGGATTTGAATATCAAATTCTTGAAGAAGAAGGATCCATCTAATGAGACATGGTTTGGCATCCTTCTTTTCCAAGAGGTGGCGAATGGCACTATGGTCGGTGAAAATTACAACTTTAGACCCCCAAATGTAGGATCTAAGTTTGTCTAATGCAAACACAACCGCAAGCAACTCCTTTTCGGTAGTGGTGTAATTTAATTGAGCATCCGAAAAAGTTTTGCTCGCATAACATATTGCAACGGGTTTTTTATTCACTCGTTGTCCCAAAACTGCCCCTACCGCGTAATCACTCGCATCACACATAATTTCGAAAGGTAAAGTCCAATCGGGTGATTGCAAGATAGGGGCTTCAACAAGTTTATTCTTTAATGTTGTAAAAGATTCAAGACATGCTTTATCAAAGGAAAATGGTGCGTCTTTTAAAAGTAAATTACAAAGAGGTTTTGAGATTGCACTAAAATCCTTGATAAATCTTCGATAAAAGCCGGCATGCCCAAGAAAATAACGGACGCCTTTTACCGAAGTGGGTGGGGGAAGAGTAGAAATAATTTGTACTTTGGCCCGGTCGACTTCAAAACCACGTTCGGAGACAACATGGCCAAGTACAATTCCCTCCTTTACCATGAAATGACTCTTCTCCCAACTTAAAACCAAATTAGACTCAATACAACGTTTTAAAACTTTTTCTAATTGGTTTAAGCATGTCTCAAAAGAAGATCCAAAAATTGAAAAATCATCCATGAAAATTTCTAATGAGTCCCCCACCATGTCTGAAAAAATAGCCATCATACATCTGTGGAATGTGGCGGGGGCATTACACAAGCCGAATGTCATCCTTCGGAAAGCAAAGGTATTTTAAAACTTTTTCTAATAGGTTTAAGCATGTCTCAAAAGAACATCCAAAAATTGAAAAATCATCCATGAAAATTTCTAATGAGTCCCCCACCATGTCTGAAAAAATAGCCATCATACATCTTTGGAATGTGGTGGGGGCATTACACAAGCCGAATGGCATCCTTCGGAAAGCAAAGGTGCCATAGGGACACGTGAATGTGGTTTTGGATTGATCCTCGGGGTGGATGGAAATTTGATTATACCCCGAGTATCCATCCAAAAAGCAATAAAACTTTTTCCCGGACAATTTTTCAATAATCTGATCAATAAAAGGGAGAGGGAAATGGTCCTTTGACGTTGCAGCATTGAGCTTGCGATAATCGATGCAAACTCTCCATCCGGTGACCGGTCTTGTTGAGATCTTCTCTCCATCTTGTGTATCCACCCCTGTGATGCCCGACTTCTTTGGAACTGTCTGTGTCGGGCTCACCCAATCACTATCAGATATTGGGTAGATAATACCCGCATCAAGCCATTTCAGCACCTCCTTTTTAACAACTTCTCGCAGATTCGGATTGAGCCTTCGTTGTGCATCTCGGGATGGCTTTGCTCCAGCTTCAGTGATGATTCGATTCATACATGTGGCTGGACTAATTCCCTTCAAGTATGCTATGGTCCATCCAATTGCTCCCTTGTACTTGGAAAGCACCTTCAGTAATGCTTCCTCCCGTGGACCTGTCAAATCAGAAGATATGATAATTGGTAAGTTCTCTTTAGATCCTAAAAAGAGTATTTAAGAGGTGAAGGAAGAGTTTTAAGTTCAAGAGTGGGTGGCTCCTCCAAAGATGGCTTAAGTGGGTCCGAAAAACTTATTGGCAATTTTTCAACTTGATAACTCCATGGTAGCCTCTCTTGCTCAATAGCATTTTCAAATGCCTCCTCAACCATCTTGATGTCATCCAACTCTAAAACTTCGTCCCTGTCATTAGAAAGAAAAAACTCCAACGGATCGGGGTGTAAGATTTTAGGAGTGAATTGATGCACTAAGTCATCAACCACATCCACCCGATAACATTCATAATCCGATGGTGAGTTGGGAAACGTATTAAACACATTAATTCTAAGTTTTCTATTTCCAAAAGAGATATCCATGGCACCCGTTCTACAATTAATTTGTGCATTTATTGTTGCCAAAAATGGGCGACCCAAAATTATAGAAGGTTGACTTTCTTTATAGGTGCTCTCGGTGTCCAGCACAAGAAAATCAACTGGGTAATAGAAATCTTCCACTTTAATGATGACATCAGATAATATACTCGGGGGAATTTTTGTTGACTTATCGGCCAATCGTAAAATAATATCAGTTTGTTCCAAAGTGCCTAAGTCATGTTGATCAAAAAGATTTCCCGGAATTATATTAACACTGGCTCCAAGATCAAGGAGCGCCTTTTTGATATTAATATTACCTAGGGTAACAAAAATTAAAGGTTCTCCGGGATCCTTAAGCTTGGGTGGAAGTTTATTTGATATTATGGAACTTGCATGATCGGTTAAGTCAATCTTTTTAGGGAGGTGTGCTTGGAGTTTGCGTTTTTAAACACACAAATCCTTCAAAAATTTATCATAAGAAGGTATCTCTTTAATAAGTTTGACTAACGGGATATTTATTTTAACTTGACTCAATAGATCCCACATGTCTTCCATTTTCGGCCCTCGCTTCCCAAAAGGGAAGGATGCCGGTTTCTCTAAAGCCGAAGGGTATGGTGCGGTATTAACCTCCACACCATGCTCCCCAACTTTAGAGTCATCTTTACCCTTAACTACTTTTTTGATTTTCAGATTTGAAACATTTCTCAAACTCTTCTTTTTCATCAAAAATGACCTCAGTGTCACTGTCATTATCTAAAGTAGGAGCACTTACCTTGTTGTCAACCTTTTTCCCACTACGCAAGATGATTACCTCGTTCACTCGATGCTCTTTTCCAGGTCTTTGGGTGTGATATGGGTTGACTGTTGTGGTGCTTGGAAACTTGCCATCTTCTCTTTTCCCAATTTGCTCCGCCAGTTAAGCAATCTGCTTCTCGATAGCAGCTATGGACTTGGAGTTAGTGTCGGCTTTCTGATATGTTTGGGTTATGAACTCCATGATTTTGTCCAACTTATTGCCATCAGTTTCCTCCTTCTTTGATGTTCCACCTTGGTTAAAGTTGGACTGTTGGAACTGTTTTGACTGGTTTTGGTTTTGGTAATTCCCTTGACGGTTGTTGTTGTTGAAATTCCCATTGTTGTTGTGGTTCCCGCCTTGGTTGTAGTTCCGATTGAATGATCGTGGATTATTTTGGAATTGACCATAGTCGTGCACTTGATTGATTTCCTCTTGACTTCTCATGCACTCATCTGCAATGTGTCCTGAATCTCCACAGCTTACACATATCTTCTGTCCCTGCGAAAAAAACACACCTTTCTCTTTGCCTAGACTAGAGAGTAGTAAGTCAAATTTTTTATTTAAAGAATTAATATCAGATTTGACTTCATTTTTCCAGTTTTTGTCTAGTCCAACTGAAGCAGCAGATGAAACTGGGTTGTCCCGTTTCTTAGCTGAGTAATTGGTTTTTGAACCATGACTCAACTGCTCCAAGAATCACCAAGCGTCTTCACTATCTTGCATCATGATAGTGCCGCCAGACGAGACATTAATCATAGTTTGATTGGCAGTGTCGACTCTATCATAAAAGAAACGTACAAGTTGCCAACGGGGAAATTCATGATGGGGACATGAGCGCAACAATTCCTTAAGGCGTTCAAATGCATCATGAAAATTCTTCATTGCGTTTTTGTGCAAAATCTTGTATCGCTTTTCTTATTTCCGTCGTTTTACTAGCAGGGTAAAACTCTTGCAAAAAATTAGTTTTTAATTGCTCCCAAGTAGTAATACTATGGGGGGCAAGAGAAGTGAACCAATACTTAGCTTTTTCTTTTAAAGTGAAAGAAAATAAGTGAATTCTAAAGGAATCTCTATTAGTTCCTCGCGGAGTATTCGCGTTAGCAATTACAAGGAACTCATAGAGGTGATTGTATGGATCATCAATTTTATGGCCTCTAAAGACGGGTAATACACTAATTAGTTGTGGTCTTACTTCCACATGATGCTCATTTCATTCTGCAAAGAGTATAGGTGAAGCATCATCATACTCTCCCGGTTGAAAATGAGACGCCACGGATTGTCTATTAGGTTGTGGAAAGTAAAGATGAGGGAATTGGTTACCTTCGTCGTAGTATCCTCCATTTGCATTGTTGAATCCACCATTTGGATTCCTTCGGTATTGATTCCCAAAGCCTTGATTTTCGAACCCATCGTTGTAGTCATTGTTGCCACCATTGGGAAAATTCTGGTTGTTCCAGTTATTGTTGTAGTTCCCGTTTCCACCCCGATTGTCTTGATTCCGCCTATTACCACCGTTGTGGTTCTGATTCCAACCAAGTCCATTGTCACTTCCATCATCAAAATCCCAGTCATCCTCGTTAAATCCATTACCACCATTACCGAATTGAGGACCAACATTTCTAGGATTTTGGTTCTGATTTCTAACATTACCACCGTTGTGGTTTCCTACATTGCCTCCCATATTTTGTGCCTAATTTCCTCCGTTCCCACCGTTTTAGCCACGGTTGTTTCTATTTGTTGGATTAGTGTCTAAGTCCATAACTATTTTGGTATGTACTTGACCCGATTATGAGCATGGTCCTTTTGGGTTGCCTTCACCATAGCAATATGTAGGATGAATTAAGGAGAGAAAGGTTTAATTATGATTTATTAATACATTATAAGAATAATATATTAAAGGAGAAATCATACTGTTTAATTAATATTAGTCAAGAATTAATTAAGATTTAATTTTGTGGCTAAAAGAGATTAATTAAATTAAGGGGACTGATATTGTAATTATAAGATAGTTACAAAGTTGGGCTTAGGATCCATTAGATGGCAATGGACGAATTCTATATGGAGGTCCATAAAGAAATCGTCCAAGGGCCTTCTGGAATGGTCCATTGGACTGCTTAAGGCCTAAGCAGTCAGATTAGGGTTTCCTAGTTGAAAACCCTAATAGCCTACATGTATATAAAGGACCCCTATGCCCCAAAAACGTGGTGAACTAATCCTTTAGGGTTTCCAGCCGTTTTTGGTGCCTCCTCTCTCTTCTCTCCTTCATCTAATTGCTTAGTGGTGTTTGTGACACCATTAGAGGTGCAACACTTGAGGCACTAAGCTTTCTGAAGCCAAGGATTGATTGTTATTGCTATATAACAATCAAAGGTAAGATCTAAACCCTAATTTCAATTATAGTTTATTAGATCTAGGGTTTATGGCTTTGGATTATCAATTGCATGTTTATTAGACAAACTAGATCCAAAGCTATTAGTTTTTGCATGTACACCATAGGATTGACGTATTGCTCGAAACACATCAGTGGTATCAGAGCCTAGGGCTGTTTGTTAGTGAATTTGATGCTTATTTGATCGAATTTTGGCTGAAAATCGATTTTTTTGAGGTTTTTCGACTTGACTCGCCGAGTCAACTGGGTGACTCGCTGAGTCCATAGTGAACTCGACAAGTCCAAGCCTGACTCGACGAGTCAGAGGGTCAGATGGAGGATTTTTCGGGTTTCTTGCCTATTTTTGCTGTGGGATAATTACCAAAACGTTTTTTATTGATAGAAATTGGATTTTTATGATATTGGGTGATTATCTTTGCCAAAATAAAAGATAATTTCATATTAATTGAATAATTACTTCCTTATATGATTAAATTTAATTATTTAAATTATTTGGTGTATTATCTTGCAAGAAATTAGACTAGGTCAAAACTATATAATTGCCTTATTTGAATTGTTGATCTAGAATGTTCTTGACAAAGCTTGAATAGTTTCAAATTACTCCCTTTAAGTTTTATAGTTTAAATTTGAACTTAAGGGTTTTGTTTTTGAAATTTAAATAGTTAAACCCTAATGTTTTGAAATGTTTCAAAACTTGCCCTCAAGTTTTGGAATTTAAAAGTTGATTAAAAGTTTAATTTTGAAATGTTAAATTCTAAAAACCCTTGTATTTTTTGAAAAAGTTCAAATTACACCCTTATGGTTTTATTAATTAATTAAAGTGTATAATTAAAAAAGAGTTAATAATTCCATAAAGTTTTGGTTTACATTTAATTAAATTAAAAGTATAATTTATTAAATTAGACCACCTAGTATTTTAAAAGTGTAAAATACACTCTATACTATATATAACATTAAAAGTCTAATATTATATATATGTATGAGTAAACAGTCAGTCTTACAGTTAGTAGGCCTCATTCACGAAGCTGGTCTATAAGGGGTGTTTAAGGAAATTGCCTATAAAATGGCGATTGAATGGGTATCCACTCTTACCCACCACACTCTTGACTAGTGGAGGGTCGTTAGCCGAACGGGTAGGATAGGACGAAACCTTCCATTATAAGTATAACGAAGTACAAAGTAACTAAATGCTTTTATAAACTCCCAAATCATAGTTACTTTAGGCAAAATGTGAAATTGTATGCTAATCCATGGAATTACACTTCACACCCTTGCCAAACGTTAGTGGAGCGTGCGTGGTTAACCGGCACACTAATTTGGGGTTGACATTGGTTGTGAAGGGTGGCTCGATGTTTATCATAGATCAATGGAGCGTGTGTGGTTAACCGGCACATTGATTAGGTGATAGTATCATTGAGTGCATCACGTAGATTCGTATGGTTATTCACACCTTGTTTGTGATCCTCGGCATCCCAGTCGCAAATTTAAAGGGCATAATCGAGATTAAACATGCCATTGAAAAGTTCAATGAATCTCAAAAGATCTAGGAGTTTCAATTCATTTAAAACTTAAACTTCATTTTTGTTTTTCATGGTGGGAATTGGTAAATCGTCATTTACCTACCTTCAAATATTTTGCAACTAGATTACGACATCCATCTTCTAGGTTGTAGAGTATTGTGTTGGATCCTAGCCTTGATGTTTCGTTTGGGTGTTACATCAAGGATTCTAATCAACTTGACTTGAATTTCTCCCGTTTTGTAGATGTCTAAATCTTACAATGGTCTTCCCAAGTCCCTTGGAACAAGCTTTCCAAATGAAGATGACGTTCCACTTCCTCCACCTCCTCCAATTATTCTCCCTAACCCACAAGTTCAAAGGCTTGAAAATTTCAAGCTCACTCAAGCCCTATTGGCAAGTAAACACGAAGATGGGAAACCTGTGTGTGCACACGTCTTGGAGATAAAGTCACAAATTGACAGGTTAAAGATGTTGGGTGTCGAGATTTCAGGTGAGTTGGCTGTTGACTGGGTTCTTCATTCGCTTCCTGAATAATATAGTGAGTTCGTTAGAGAGTACTATATGATGGACCATGACGTGACCCTCATTGATTTGACCTATTTGCTTATAGCTGCTGAATGAGCAATGATTTGGCATGCTGATCAAGCAAATTTGTCTGGTGAATCAAACTCCCAAACCTCAATGGACATTAAAAATGGTGACATTGGAAATCTAGAAAAGGTAAATTCTGAGATAGTTCCTTGTGTCATTCCAAAAGAGTCTGTTTGCTTCTATTGCCAAGAGAAGGGGCATTGGAGACGAAGCTGCCCTGTTTACCTGAGAGATCTAAGAGATGGGAGAGTCAAGACGTATGGCTCTACTTCAGGTAAAATCCATTAACTAACTCTATAAGTTCCTATTCTTTGATTCTTAATACATGATGTGATAAGATTACATTTTGAAGTTTTGCAGGATCGAAGAAAAGAGAGGAAGCTTAAGGAAGAAGCGTGCTGAATCTGATCATGAAGAAATGGATTTCGATCGCATGGATTCGAAGATCAGATTTTTGAGCTGCTACTCTAGAGTTAGGATAGATTGATAAGAAATATGTAATAGCGTATATTTTCAATTGAATTGCATTGTAAGGACAAATTTTTTCCGTAATAATATAAATTTTTTATTTTATCTTATTTATTTATCCTTGAAGTGGCATGTATGAAAAAAATTGATGTTTGAATGTTTCTATTGTTAGAAATAATGGATTTGATTCTTAATTATGTTATTTGTGGAAATGTCAAGAATTTGCCAGATAAAGGAAGATTCTCATCGCCCAAGTTTCAATTGGACAGAAACTCGGAATCATACAACTTGGTTGCGTGATGAATGAGAAACTTCATATTTGGAAATTAGACTATTTTTGACAAAGTGTCAAGAAAAGGACTATGAGATCGAGTACACTAGGTTGTGCGTTGATCAAGTCCACCACAAGAGTGATAAAGATATTCATCATGATTTACTAAAGTTTGGTAAATATAGTTATACTTATAAGATTAAGTATAATTCTGAGTTGATTGAAAGAGTTTAAATCAATAGCAGAACGAATAAAAAGAATCAAGTAGGCAGAAAGATAAAAGTTTCTCTATTCTAAGAAGAAGGGAGAGTACCTTTTATTGTGTTTTATGATAAGTCTTAATGATTAAGAACTATTTCTCAATTGGTCCTCTAAGTGAGTCTTAGTGCATTTGCATGTCTAAGAAGAGGAATCGAGAATTATGGAAATAGTTAAATCAATAAGTCAATCATACTTCGTTCCAATATCAAGTCTTAAGAGTCATACTCCAAGATTGTGACTTGAGTGACAAGTCTTAAGTAGGTTTATAACACTCGTCAAATGTGGAATTTGGAAAAGTTTTCTTATTCGTGCACATTTGAAATTGGTTAGTTGTGATGTCTTGGATAAGACAAAGACCAACCAAGACCAATTGTGTGAAGTGTTAAAAGGCTACACTAACTCTTGAATATTTGTTTGTCAAGAAATGTTTCTTGACAAGAGAACCTCATATGTCAAGGAGTCAGTGGGAGTCTTAATGGACTTGAAAAGTTTCAAGAACAAATCAAGAATAAACCTAATTGATCATCACTAGCACACGACTTGAGGTATATAACCTATCGTGTTGACGTTATCTTGTTTCTGTACCATTCCAGTTGAGTTAAATGTGCATGTGAGTTCTATGAGTTCTCATTTGAATGCACAAAGACAAAGCACCTTGATCAATGGAAAGTACATTGATATGTAGGGGTGAGTTGTTTGGAAGACATGGTGGGCACTCGTGTTACCATGAGGCAAGAAATCAAGATTGAACAAGTTCAGTCCATATGGTTTTTGGATTTGTTGCAAACTTTCGTTTTGACAAATTCACATGGATAGGAACACATACATAATAAAATCTAAGTGTCATAAGGTTTCCCTCCTTCATGAAAATGATTGTGAGGAAATGCTTTCACTGAGAGAGATTTTAAGAAGATAGCAATTGTGAAATCTGTATTCTCAAATTCGATTATGATTACGACATCCCTTTTCATAGTTCGAATTGTGAGATTTGGCAATTGGTCTGAACATTTGGGACTTAGTAACATAAATTCTGAATTGTTTAGACACACATGTGAGCTATCTAAGGCAAAGATGTATGAGCTTAAAAATCTTAGATAAAGGATTATCAAAGCATCAAGTGTTAGAAATATGAACTTAAGGAATTCAATAAGCTTTGTCTTCTAGAAGTTCAGCTGTTTTTTGAATACATGTCAAACCTAGTGGGAGCATAAGTGTTATGCTTGTATTGTAATAATCATCGTGTTAGTGGGAGCATGATTATTATGGTAAGTATTGCAAGTTAGCAATATTAATTATAGAAAACAAAGATTCACTTTGCAAAGTTGCAAGGGTTGAAAAGTTGTTTTGCTATAATTAAGAGAGAGAATATTATACTTCGTTTCAAAATTCTAAAGCTTAGATCAAGAAATGTTAATAAATTTAGTCAAGGATACATAGTGCATTCTCAATATTCGATTATGATTACGGCATCCCTCTTCGTAGTTCGAATAGTGGGAACATGGCACATAAAATATTATGGCAGAAGGATGATAAAGTATCACGTCTTTATGTGAGACATTATGCATCGTGTCCAATACGCTTCGGGTATAGGATCGATTGCATATGCTATGATATTTGACCATTCTAAATTTTTTTCAAAATGCCTAGGGCATTAAGAGGGAAAAAGGGACTAGAATCGGTTTTGACTAAAATAATTAAACAACTATCAAAGGACGATCTGAGGTTCACTGAGGATTTGTCGTTTGTGAGTAGTTGGAAGTATAGTACTGGATGGACTATATTGACATTATTATGAATAGATAAGATTCTATTAAGAATGAGTTGTCATATGGCAAATATGGAAATGTTTCCATTAATAGGAGTTGGATAATAAGAAATATGTCTAGATTAGAAACTTTTATGCGAGAAGGATGTTCAAAGGAATGTACTTTGAATGTGAGACTTCACGTCGATGGAATTGTCTTGTAACAATTTCCGATAGAATACCTTGTAATTTCATTAGCCGGGTCTTGGTAACTTTTGTGCTATGACATTACGAAAGAGTCATTGCATAAAATGTTAGAATCTGACATATTCTAAAAGTGGTAAGAATTTGGTATTCTTATACTAATAATAAGGATTGGGGATTGTGAAATGAGTTTCATTGGAAAAGTTTTTCAATTGATCTATTTCACAAAGTACGGACCATAGGAAACCAAAGTGTGCATGCTTGGAGCATGGGACAATTGTGGTTATAATTCGAGTAATAAGTTGATTTTCTGAAACAGTAAGCAATTAATAATGAGTAATCAATACGGTGTTTAAATAAAAGTGTTTTTATTTACGCTCAAAAGCTTTGGGGCCATATAGGATTAATATTATTATTGCGTTTCACTTTGCATGTTTTGACTTCCAGAATAACTAGGTTATTCAAACATCCACAGTCGGTCATACGTTGGAAGTAGGTATGAAGGAAGACTGTCATGAATCTGTCTGTAGATTGTCTAAGTGTTTAGGCATAGCATAAGTTTGCTGCAGAGTTCATGAGTGCTTTAATAAGATTAGAGTATTGGATCAAACCCACGCTCACTTGAATCACTTCATGTTTTTTTTATCATGAGTAATTGTGAGACGATAACATTGTATATTCTTGAAACCGAGACGTGTGAGTTGTTATTTGTTGGTCGGTTGCACATTGATAATAAGAAAACGCACCAGTAACTTGGTGTTATAAAACTTATTGTTGTGTGTGATTCGATCAGTAAATGCAAGCGAGCATTTGAGTCGAAGTTTATCCATTCCTTTTACCCAAAGTGGGATAAAAGCGATATCTGTGGGCCCCTCGATGATTTAGTGATGACACCTAAGCGCTTGGCCAAGCCGGGACTAAGTTGATGTGTTCAATTGTAGTCTGTTGTCAGTCGTCATAAATCGGAAGTCGGGAAACAGTATAGAGAGAATGATCAAATTCATGTCTTGTGTCTATACGATATCTTGAGAATGGAGGAATATATAATCCCTTATCTAAAGGACACGCGTATCTGATAAGATCAGAGTTGACAGCGGCTTTTGAAAGCTACGATTGCTGATCAGGTTATGAAGTTATGCAAAATAGTTATTAGACTTATCCAAGTGGGAGACTGTTGGATTAGTGTCTAAGTCCATAACTATTTTGGTATGTACTTGACCCGATTATGAGCATGGTCCTTTTGGGTTGCCTTCACCATAGCAATATGTAGGATGAATTAAGGAGAGAAAGGTTTAATTATGATTTATTAATATATTATAAGAATAATATATTAAAGGAGAAATCATATTGTTTAATTAATATTAGTCAAGAATTAATTAAGATTTAATTTTGTGGCTAAAACAGATTAATTAAATTAAGGGGACTGATATTGTAATTATAAGATAGTTACAAAGTTGGGCTTAGGATCCATTAGATGGCAATGGACGAATTCTATATGGAGGTCCATAAAGAAATCGTCCAAGGGCCTTCTGGAATGGTCCATTGGACTGCTTAAGGCCTAAGCAGTCAGATTAGGGTTTCCTAGTTGAAAACCCTAATAGCCTACATGTATATAAAGGACCCCTATGCCCCAAAAACGTGGTGAACTAATCCTTTAGGGTTTCCAGCCGTTTTTGGTGCCTCCTCTCTCTTCTCTCCTTCATCTAATTGCTTAGTGGTGTTTGTGACTCCATTAGAGGTGCAACACTTGAGGTACTAAGCTTTCTGAAGCCAAGGATTGATTGTTATTGCTATATAACAATCAAAGGTAAGATCTAAACCCTAATTTCAGTTATAGTTTATTAGATCTAGGGTTTATGGCTTTGGATTATCAATTGCATGTTTATTAGACAAACTAGATCCAAAGCTATTAGGGTTTGCATGTACACCATAAGATTGACGTATTGCTCGAAACCCATCACTATTCGGTTGTGGTTGTACTGGTTGGATGATTGGTGCACCGGCATTGTTGTTGTTCTCATTGTTCCCCTTGTTGTTGTTTGGGAATTGAGGAGCTGGTGGTGGAACTAGCGGTGGAGGATTGTTGACTGCATCATCATGCCCCTCGACCACATCTTACACGACAACATTATCTACACTCATAGTGTTGATGTTTCTTCTGGCGACCCGATTTGAGCGAGCTGTTCGTTCGATTTCCAGATCAAATGCAAGTGGTGAAGAGCGTCCGCTATGTCTTGTATGCATGCACTGGTGTGCCTGCACAACACAAATAAAACAAACGTGAACTGCAAACGAGAATTGAAAATGAAAGTAAAAAAACTATAACTACTTAAACACAATAGTTCAAGCGCACAATCTCCCCGGCAACGGCGCCAAATTTTGATCGATGTCGTTGTATCAATCAAAAATAAACCAACTAACCTACGTAGATAGGGTAAGTCGGGTCGAATCCACAAGGAGTTCGTGGTCAAACTATGTGTCAAAATAGTCAATGGAAAATAGATTACTTGTAATCGTGATAAAAAGGTTTAAACAAAGATTAACATAAAAAATACTTGAAACTTTATTACTTAAAACAAATTTTAAATGAGACAAGTAAGGTACTCCCGGTTCAGTTGTCGGACAATTTAGATTCACACACTTTCTTCCCTAAAATCCGAGTTCAATTACATAGGTGTAATTGGGGTTTATGATCTTGCAACACATAATCTTGGGTACACAATATGTTCATTCAACTAGTTGTCTTACTCCCTATGTCTATTTGGATTACGAACAATGAGTGAATTGACAATAAAGTGTCTTGTAACTACCTATTACAATATTAAGATTTAATATCACAAGTTGAAATAACACATGTAGACTCAACCAATTGTCTTTGTTCCTAAACTACTTGAACTTGGAACAATCAGTGAATTGACAATGCACTATTTTAATTATGAAATCAAACAAATTCATACAACCCAATTTCAATCATTATTACCAAAAAGATTATCATATGAAACATAAAAGAACAATTGAAATTAAATAGAACCAAGTAATAATCAAGTGTGTTCATCCAAAAGTCCTACACATCCCCGAAAGTAACCCTAATGATTTAGCCTTCCATTGAGTTCATAAAACAAATAACTTGGATGAAATAAATAAAATGCATAATAAAATTCATAATCAAACTTAGAATCATCAAACAAATGTAGCCTAATGATTATCAAAGTATAGAACAAATAAACCTTGGGGAAGAAGAAATAATTTCTGGAAAATAAAGAATTGATGAAGATTAACCAATGAAATGATCTTCACTTATAGCTTGATGATGAAATAGATGAACTCTTGCCTTGAATCCGGATTGAAATGGAATGGATTTGTGTTTCCAAATGTTTCCAAGGGTTTTAGAAGCCTCAAAAACTCAGGAAAAACTATGAAAATCGGAGGTGGTAACCCTAAAAACGAATGCATAGGATCCTATTTATAGTGTGTGACAAAAAATAATGGAATCGGGCGATGTGGGACGTTGGAAGTCCTAAAAGACATCTTAGATGTCGTGTATAACGGCCATGCGTTATTTATATGTCTTTGCATGCCATCTGTCGTCCTTGAAATACACTAATAAATGACCAAAAACGCTTGACATCTTAGACGCGTTCTAGGACGTCCTTCCTTGATTTCTAAACTTTCCGAAACACGTCGTTCCAACACGAGAAGCCCCTAAAACACATGGACGTCCTAGGGGACGTCTTAGACGCCTTGTAAGACGCCGACAGGGGTCCTTCCTTCTCCTGCTCCGAAATTTGACCAGATGTTGACTGTTTGACTTGGGCGTCCTAGGGGACGTCTTAGACGCCTGTGGGCGTCCTTCATCTTCCGTGCAAGTTTTGGTGGTCAAAACGACATAACTAGCAGAAATACAAAACACGAAAGTTGTAGAAAATCTTGTCTAGTTTCCAGAACTTCTTTACTCATGTCAATCGGAGCTCCAGAACTTGAGATATGACCACAACATTGAAGCGTGGTCAATTTTTCCAGCAACGTTTCTTCATTCCTTTAGCAATCCGTTTTGCTTGCAGGTTCCGCCCACTTTTTGTATGATATATTGACCTACATATGAAGTTCAACAAATCATCAAAGTAGTGCCATTCTTGGACAATTATACATCAATTCAACAGATTTATGACAATTTAGTACATTCATAAAATAGACTTATCATATGGCTGGAGACAATTATGAATCACCATTGATTGAAAAAATATGGATGCATGATTATTCTCCTGAATCTTATGTTGTAGACAATAATTAAGCAAGATGCTCCAGCAGTATTGATTAAGATGGAAACCTTAAAATGCTGACCGATAAGTTACAAATCAATGAAAATGAGAATAAAGTTGGGAGAGATCGTGAGGCTCTTACATGTTCTTGCATCACCAATTGTATTTAAATATGATGTAGTGTTTTAATATGAGCAGATGGTAAGAGAGATACACTAAAATAAAACTTACTGGAATGGGTATCGGGGGTAATTGCCATCCCAAAACCAAAACAGTAAATGAAGCAGAGAAAACTCAAAGAATAATAGGTTGATCTTTCAAAATCTGAAAACAGAAATAGAGAAAAATAGGGTTTGAAGATTTACATACCGTAGATGAACATCGTGTTCTTCAGTGCGTCCCTTATTTCATACATTGGTGGACAGGGTGTTGGTGGTGTATGTGTGTGTGTGTGTGTGTGTGTGTGTGTGAGAGAGAGAGAGAGAGAGAGATGAGTGATTTATGTTTCTGATTGACAACATATGAAGCAAATCAAGAGGAATGATAATGAAAAAGATGATGATGATGGACATTTGATTTTCACGAAATTACACCAATTAATCCTCCCGGAGATAGGCATGAGTTGGCGAAATATTTGGCCGTGAAATTGGGTTTTTTGTGGCTGGTGTGGTCAGTTTCTTTTGAAGAAAATGGGAATATAAATCAGTCATTAAGCGACAGGGATGGATTATTTACCAGTGAAATTAGGGTTTTTCATGATGATTTCGTTGGTAATCTTTGTTGGGGAGGAAGCTGGAGTGACGGTTAGAGGAGGACAATCGATGAATCAGCAGGTCTTGCAATGTGGAGATGAAACGTTGAAGGAGAGACGCTTGGGGAACTTTGTGTCGCTTGGAATGCAGGTTACGTGGCGAATTTGGAACATCGTGAATTTAATTTTTAAGGCACGAGAATAAAAAGACGTTTATATATATATATATATATATATATATATATATATATATATATATATATATATATATATATATATATATATATATATATAGGGTTAGGTTATTTTGTTTTTATTAACTATTGTGTGCCAGAATGCACAGATCTGGACCATCGGATGGAATATAATCAAAGGTCATGATCTGAGGGTCTATGATAGTAGAATAGGATAACATGTACCATATAATCACACAAATTTCAGCATAAGGGCATTTTAGTCAATTAACCTATATTAAAAAAGGAAATTTTCGGATATTTAGGGATAATTAATTCCTTTATTTTTTAAAAATCTGAATATTTTAAATTAATTCAAATTTAAAAATCTGATTTTATTCTGTCAGAATGATAGAATGTCAACCATAAACTAGTAAATATATTTTTCAATTTTATTCTGTCAGAATGGCAGAATGTCAACCATAAACTAGTAAATATATTCTGAAAGAATACACAAAATCAATTCTTGAACTAATAATATAAGAAATAATCACATTGTATGATTGTGATTCATTGAATAATAACAATATTCTGAAAGAAAAAATAAAAAAAAAAACAGCAAAATCTAACAAAAACACTAATCTATTCTGAAAGAATATTATTTTTAAGCAACACTTTATACATTATAGCATAACACATTCTGGTATAATACACTCTCGTTCTATATGTTTTCTTCCTTCTCCACATCAATGTTAGCCTCTTCAAAACCTAAATCCACAAAGAAAACATAATCAAGTTTCAAAAATTAAACAATTCAATGCATTCTAATAGAATAAAAACTATAAATTCTGACAGAATGTATTAAAGACTATAAAGTTTGACAGAATATAGTAAAAAATAAAAACTATAAATTCTGACAGAATGTAGTAGAGACTATAAAGTCAACCATAAAGTATCACAAATTCATTACCAGTTAAACAAATATACTTGTTGTTAACAATTATTCTCAGACATTCTAACAGAATACATTTATATAAATAAATTCTAACAGAATACATTACAGAATTCAAGAGTTGTGATTGAATCATCAACACATATCTGCATTAATTCCTAGTCATGAATTCAAGAAACAAACACACATGGATTCCCCTATCAAATACCGAAACCCAAAAAACCATGAGTTATATCCCATCCATTATCATAATTTTTTTCAGGAAAACCCAAACATCCAAATTTCCATGGATTCAAATCAAAATAATATGAAGAAGAAGGTCACCTGTTGGCCATGGATGCTTCCGTTAACTTCCTCTTCCTTCAATTAGTCAAGAATCGAGACCCTTGTCCTCCTCAAACTTGTTGTTTTGCTGCTTCCTTTCTCCCTTCTGTGTCAATGGCCAACAGCCCCATTTTCGTGTTTTTTCCTTTCCTGACAAACAAAGAAAAACAAACACTTCCCAATTTCAGTCTTTGGTTGCCATTCTCACCCCCTAGTTGTTGGATTACCGGACCAGAGGAAGAAGAACAGGAGGCTGCCGAAGCATACCTCCGTCCACGTACCTGCAATCGCCGGGAGCGATGCCCTCCTCTGCCTCTTCCCCATCAAAAGACTTCGTCGAACACCGACCATCACAAACACCACCAGATTCCCTCCCCGTTCGCTCCTAGCTTCTCACTCGCGTTCACGGACCCCACAGCAGCGCCACTGCTCCTCCACATCCCCTTCTTCAGCCTCATCGAACTCCAGAGTCCATCATCGATTGCGAGACGAGAGTATGTCCTCCCTTTTGGATCTGTCGACTGTAGAAGAATAAGCAGCAGCGGTGGATTAGATTTAGGGCTAATGTTCTAAATTTATCATTGTCCCTTGCGTGATATCAGGAATATTAATTATCTACCATAATTAATTATACAAAGGTTACGATAATACCCTTTTTGATTTAATTAATTATTTAATTATTTGCTAAATTGTGATTGGTGCATTTAGGAACACAATAGTTGCTAGAAACATTTGAACCTAACTATATATATATATATATATATATATATATATATATATATATATATATATATATATATATATATATATATATATATATATATATATATTATAAATAAAAGTATATCGGGTGTTTAATTATATCCTTAAAATACAAACAAAAATTACTATGCTATAAAATGTATGTTTTATAAATGTATACTTAAATTATTATAAAATATATATTTTATAAACGAAATGTTATTTAAATATTTAATAGATAATGACCCAAAGCGGGTTGAAGTTTCAATGTTCTTATTTTCTGCGTCCCACTATGTTATGTGTCTAAGGCTATGTTTGGTGTACTAGCTGAAAAGCTAGCCGATAGCTGAAAAGCTAGCTGTTATATAAAAAGCTAGCTGATAGCTGAAAAGCTATCTGATAAAAAATAGCGTTTGGTAAAACTAGCTGAAAAGTTAGCTGAAATATATAAAATTACATGAAAGGACATGTAGGAGTATGTGTTTCTATAATTAATTAAGGGGTGTATTTGGAAAAATTTTAAAAAGCTCCTAAAAAGCTAGTCTAAGGGCGTGTTTGGTAAAAGTAGCTGTTAGCTGGAAGCGGGTAGCGGTTATCTGCTAGCGTGTAGCGGGTAGCTGGTAGCGGGAAACTGTAACTTTTATTTGTTATATGAATGTTTGGCAAAAGTAGCTGGAAGCTTTTGAAATATATAAAATTACATAAAAGGACAATTGATTAAAAATAAATAAATATATAAATATATTTTTAAGGGTAATTATGGAAATCGATTTCAAAAGCTCAGTAGCGTTTTGTTAAACGCTACATGAAGTAGCTTTTAGAATTCGAGCGTTTTGTTTAAACTAAAAGCTAAACGCTCGTACCGCCAAACGAAGATTTTTGTTTAAACTAGAGCGTTTTGTTAAAAGTTAAAAGCTAGAAGCTCCCAAACGCTTCCAAAAGCTGCGTGCCAAACACGCCCTAAGTAGCTTTTCAAAAAGCTATCTTATAAGCTAGCTTAAAAGCTACTTTTTGGCTTACCAAACACGACAACATAAAAAAACTCGAAAAATAAGCTAGCTTATCAGCTAGTTGTGGCTGCGCCAAACACAGCCTAAATTATCGATCATAAACCAAAAAGTATTCATGCATTCTGATTAAAAATGATTTTAAACGATTATTAGCATTTTAATACACGTTATACGAATTTTAACCCCTTTGAGTCGTGCAACTTTTTATTTTACCAATTTAAACTTTTAACAGTCTTCGAGATTACTTTACCATTTCATATGCTAAGAAGAATTTGTGTTCTAACTTATTAGCATCATTGCCATGCATGCGCATATAGAATCACTAATAATGTTAAAATCTACACTTTGGTGCTTGTGCAACAAGTTTACTGAAGTCACTACTAGAAAACATGGCGTTTTCCTACGGAAAATAGCTACGGAAAATTTCCGTAGCTAATTAGCTACGGAATCGCTACGGATCAGCTACAGAATGGGATGCCCTAGTTTAGTAACGGAATAGCTACGGATGCGGGTCCGTAGCTATTCCGTAGCTAATTAGCTACGGAATAGCTACGGAATACCTACGGATGCAAATCCGTAGCTATTCCGTAGCTAATTAGCTACGGAATACCTACGGATACTAAGTACCTACGGATTAGCTACAGAGTATGCTTTCCGTAAGAATTCCGTAGCTAATCCGTAGCTAAGTAGCTACGGATTAGCTACAAATTTTTCTTATTTTCAATTTTTCGGGCATCAAACGTCGTTTTTTTCGCTTCGTTTTTTTCACACCTCTACTATACATGATTATCTTTATTTTCACCAACTTGTAGCTATTAATATCCTTCATAATGTTGTGTGCCCATTCGGGATCA